>NC_137057.1:39683901-39694533 GCF_032717465.1 Coenobita brevimanus
TTCTCTTGGCATTAATTTCTCTCTAACTTGGCCAAAAATTGTAATCTCTCCATCGTGAATTCTGATTTGCAATAACGGGTTAACACTAGAATAGGAAGATAGTCAAAGAAAGGATGTAACGACGAAGCTTTGTCCTATCCTACCCCTGAACTGCATGAAATAAGCTGCAAAAAGATGTAAATCTGGGACAAATTAAGGTTAAAAGGGATATAAGCAGGTAACTTTACCAATTCTTCACTCCTCGCTCACGCTTCCCTCAGTTTCCGTCTCCATTCCAACACTCACTGCCCACTCATCCCTCACCTCCCTTCCCATACCTGCCTTACCACTCCCCCACTCACTGCCCACTCATCCCTCACCTCCCTTCCCATACCTGCCTTACCACTTCCCCATTCGCTGCCCACTCATCCCTCACCTCCCTTCCCATACCTGCCTTACCACTTCCCCATTCGCTGCCCACTTATCCTTCACTCTCCGTCCAATTACCTGCCTTGCCAATTCCACACTCATTATTGACTCATGCCCAGCTCTCCCCCACCCCCTTTACATTCCTTCCCTACTCTCAGACACATTCCTCACTCATCCCCCATTTTACCTCCCTTTCCATTCCTTCCTCACACCCACACACCCACACTCCCCACTCATCGCCCACTCTCCCCCCACTTACCACTTACCACCTCACTCCTGACACATCCTTCACTCTCCCTACTCTTCTTTGCTTTCAATAATTTCCCACTCACTCTCCACGCTACCTTCCTTCACCTAACTACCCCAATCCCAGTCACTCTCTCCCTCTCCCCCACAGGCACCACCACCACCACCACCACCACAACCACCACCATGCGGATGGCCCTTCTCAGCCTCTTCGTCATGGGTCTTCTGGCCGGAGGAAGTCTGGCACAGCTTCTGCCCTGCAGCGGGTCCAACGTCTTCATTAACGTTGTTGTTCCTCCGCTTGGTTAGTGGCTGTGTTTTGGTTGCCGTCTGAATGTCACTCTCATTTGCTGGTTCTCCTTCTAACATGCATATCCAGTCTCACATTCATTGGCATACTCCCTGGTATGAGAAGGTATCAGATATAAAACACACACACACACACACACACACACACACACACACACACACACACACACACACACACACACACACACACACATCCATTCAGCAGTATTTGTTGTATTTACTGATTCACTTACACATATTCAAACAGACAATAAACCTAACGCAGCTGAAAGAACGTTTCTACTATATACTCTCACTCCCACAGACTTAACTAACTCCCACAGACACTCGCACTCGCTTCATCCCATGCAGGTTCACTCATACTCAAAGGATGCTCCATCTCACTCACTCATTTACTCAATACCCACTTATGGAGATTGGTGAAAGAAGTCTCCAGGACTTTCTTACTCAGGTTCTTTCTCCTACTGTCACAGGCTTACTATAAAGAAGTTGCTTTATTTGCATTATTTTTACTACTAATGAATGGGTCGAATCTACCAAAACTTCGATCAGATAATACACTTCGATTTATATTCCTATTCTCTAAAGTTTTAAAAATTCACACAGCCAAAGCAGCATATTAGGATAAACCTTTCTTCTTCTCTCTCTTCCTCCCCGTTCTTTTCAGTTTATCTCAGTCTTTTCCGTTCTGCCTTTGCCTCCTCCTACACCTGCAACTCTACTAACACTCTCCGTAACCCTCCACAGCCAAAGCCATATGTGAAGGAGAGCATTCACTACCTCCAACTGCCTACCAACTCCTCTCCCTTTTTCCCCGTCCTTCCTGTTTCCTCCCCTGTCTCCCTCTTCTCTCTTCCCTTTTTCAGATGCCTTCCCTGCCTCCCTCTTTTCTCCCCGCCTTTAATAACCCTATTCTCCGAACCCTCTACAGTCGACGTAACATGTCAGGGGCCGCTTCTGTTACCCGCGTGCGAGATCAACTTGTTGGGCTGCGTCCTGGAACTTGACATACTCTGCGGAGGCCTCACCGAAGCCCTGCTGACAACGATCAAGGAAATTTTGACAGAGTGCGTCGCAGAGTTGGAACTTGAGGTGAACTTGGACCTTCTCGCTAACATTACCGGTAATGTCACTCTCCCTTACGCTGATTATCATTCTGTTACACGTTTTACACTGATTTTCGCAATGTCACTCTTTCATCCTAGTTACCATAATGTCACTCATTTTAAGCTGATTTTCATATTGTCACTGTTTTAAGCTGATTTTCATATTGTCACTGTTTTAAGCTGATTTTCATATTGTCACTGTTTTAAGCCGATTTTCTCACTGTCACTGTCTTACGCTGATTTTCATATTGTTCCTGTTTTACGCTCATTTTGATATAGTCACTCTGTGTTACGTTGATTTTCTTACTCTGTTTCATCCTGTCTCTCATACCACAGCTTTATGTTATGTGATTACATTAATCTGGCTCTCATGCCCATTCTTCATGTTATGTGATTACTCTGGCTCCCATAACCTAGCTTTATGCTGTGTGATTCTGTTTTACACTGGATCTCATACCTTAACTTAATGCTATGTGATTCTATTTTACTCTGGCTCTCATACCCTAGCTTTATATTACGCGATTCTGTTTTTCTCTGACTCTCATATCGTCGATTTAAGCAATTTTGTTTTACGTTGGCGCCAATACAGTACCTTTATTTCTTGCGATTCTGTTTTACTCTGGTTTATATTATTTTGGTGGCAGTACTATGATTTGATTCTATTCTCACTACATGTTACTCATTCCAGGTTGGTGGTGCCGGAAAGCAAGAGAAAGCAACCTCAGTCACTCTCATTCTGTTTCTCAGCTGCATTATTTAATGGTCTACGTAAAGCAATCTTAAAATTACTTCACACTCATCCTCCTCTTATTCACGATTTACCCCAGATGCTTCAGTTCTTGCTCTGACAGAAGACTGGCAGAGTCGTTTTCCCCTGAGCCACTTTATTTCAATTTGCTTTATAACAAACACGCTTCTCACACTCCTGGATGGTCACACCTCTATTCATAATTCTTTTTCATCACTATGCTTCCTCCTTCGTCTAGATCTCATCGTTTCTCTCATTAACTCCACTTCTAAACCGTATTTTTTTTTTTTTGTGCGAGAAAGAAGGAACCAAAGACCATTATGAGCCCGCAGTTAACAGTTCCTTCCAAGAGAAAACAAAATACAATAGAGAAGAAACCAAATTCAAAAGATCCGATCATTTTGAGATGCCTGGACACACTGCGTTTGAAAGACTGGAGATCATAGGCAGCAGGGGAATACAGAGAGAGAGGGAAGACAGTTCCTAGAAGAGCTGACCTGTTGCATAAATGATAGACTGGGAGTAACAGTTAACTCTTGCATTAGAGGAGTTGGACAGAAAAGGGATGGAAGAGTTTGCTGCCAGAGCGGTGCTACGCGCCCGTCGTAGAGGTGGAGGAATGCAAGCAGACAGTTCAGAGAAGCAGTGATCATTAACGTAGCGATAGAAAAGAGATAAAGATGCAACAGTGCGGCGAAGAGACAGAGGTTGAAGGGAGTCAGTAAGAGGAGGAGAGAGTTAAATGAGACCAAAAGCCTTTGACTCCACCCTATTGGAGAAGACCTGTATGTGGCAGGAGCCTCCCCACATATGAGAGTTGTACTCCACACAGGGGCGTGATAAAACCCTCTGTATAGAGTCAACATGTTGTGCAGGGGTAAAGAAAAGAGCGGAGTCGGCTTAGCGTACCAAATCTATTGGAAGCAGATTTTACAAGTGATGTAATATGATCTTTCCAAGTAAATCACAAGAGAATAAAATCCCAAGTATGGTTAAAGATGATGCAGGATTGAGCTGCATATCATCAAACATTAGTGGGTATTCCTGCGGAAGAGTTTGGCAGGTTGATAGATGTAAGAACTGAGTATTGGATGCATTAAAAACAAGACTTCTTTTACTCCAGCCAGAGATATGAGCCAAGTCAGATATTGAGTGTGCCATAGCCTTGTCCCTTGTTTGCTGAAGCAAATGCTGAGATGGACGCTGCGTGGGAACCGAAATGGAAAGGTGAAGGGTGGAGTCATCGGGCATAAAAGTGGATAGGGTTAGATGTACAGTTTTAGCCGGAAAGATCATTGATGAATAAAAGGAAGAGAGGTTGGTGATAGGACAGAACACTGAGGAACACCACTGTTGATAGATGTAGGAGAAGAACAATGGCTGTCTACAACAGCGGGTATAGAACGACCAGAAAGGAAGCTAGAGATGAAGGCACAGATAGATAGAAGGATAAAAACCGTAAGAGGGCAGTTTGGAAATTTAAGATTTATGTCAGACTTGATCGAAAGCCTTTGAAATGTCAAGTGCAGTGGCAAAGCTTTCTCCAAAGCCCTGAAGAGAAGATGAAAAGGAATCTGAAATGTAGGTGAGAAGATCGCCAGTGGAGCATCCCCGACGGAACCCATACTGACGATCAGAAAGAAGGTTGTTATAGGAAAGATGCCTTAGCAAATTTTTCTGTATTGAGAATTGACTCGAAAACTTTTGAAATACAGGACGTCAAAGCAATTGGACGATAGTTGGAGAAGTTGTGAGTGGTCACCCTTCTTTGGGACTACAGCAGCTGAATGAGGAGCAAACTTCCAGCAAGGAAGGGAAAGAGGTACAAGTTGACAAAGGGGAAAGAGTTTGCCCTAGGGCAGGGTGCAAGCACTGAAGCACAGTTCTTGAGAACAACAGGATGGACCCCATCCAGCCCATATGCCTTGTTAGTACTGAGGCCAATGATGGCCGGAAAAAATACATCAACTGAAGAGAATTTCTTAATGTCAGCCATGAGGAAGTCAGAGGGAGTAGTGATGGAGGAACAGCACCAGGAATCGTCTAAGGTGGAATTGGAGGAGAAAGTCTGTGGCAAAGAGATCTGCTTTATCAGTAGAAGAAATAGCTACAGAACCATCAGAGTAGAAAAAGAGGGAGGCAAGGATGATGAGAGTATAGTTAGTTTAGAAAGATTTTTGGCAAGATGCCAGAAGGAGCGCAGGAAGAATTCGAGTTGGAGAGTTGAGAGCATTTGAGTATTGGATGAAATTATTTTTAGCAGAGCGAAGAACAGATTTAGCACGATTCCAGGCAGAAACGTAAAGATGATATGATTCAGGGTGGGATTGGCTCCAGTACCTTTTGTAGGCCCTCTCCTTGTTGCGGACGGCATTAGAACAAGAAGCGTGATTGAACCAAAGGCTTTCTTGCGTTAGTCAAAGAGGGTATGAGAAAGGAATGTATGCTTCCATGCCCCGAGAGAATAACCTCCGTAATGCGCAAAGGCACACTCAGATGGCTCCCGGCCATGGGCCAATAATCATTCCAGGGAAAATCAAAGTAGTACTGCCTAAGGGCCTCCCAGTCACACGGCTCCAAAATGCCACAGACGAGCGATTTCCCCTGGAAGGGTCCACAGGCCGCACCAGAGTGATAGAACAGGTTAAGGTAATAAGGTTGTGATCGGAAGAGCCCAGCGGAGAGAAAATATTAACAGTAAGCAGAAGGATTAGTTGTGAGGAAGAGGTCTGGGAAGTATGTTGGAGCTCTCTTCAAGGCGGTCAGGGATGTAAAGGGTAGGGTGCTGTACGAGCTGCTCTAGGTCATTAAGGATAGAAAAGATGTAGGCTTGTTCACCAGGTGGATCCGTGAAAGGAGAGGAGAGCCAAACGTGATGGTGAACATTAGAGAATCTCACTAGAATGGAGATTTCAGAAAAAGGAGAAATGGATAGAATGTGTTCCATCGTAGAAGTAAGATAGTCAGAAAGAATTTTTTCATAGTCAGTAGAATTAGGGGATGAGTAAGCAGCACAGATATATTTACGTCAAGAGAATGACAGGAAAGCCGAGAGCCAGAGTGTAGAAATTCCAGAAAAATCGAGTTTCAGGAACTTGCGAGAACAAGATAAGTCGTTGCATATATAGACACAACAGCCACCTTTGGCTTTGAAATGAAATTATAGAGAAAGTAGGAGGATACAGAAAAGGGTTTGCTGTCAGTTGCCTGAGACAGCTGAGTCTCCGTCAGAAAAAGAAGGTGAGGTTTAGAGGAGGAGAGGTGGTGCTCAACAGAACGAAAGTTAGAGGAAAGGCCGCGAATGTTTGCAGAAGATGAATCAGTCTCCCACCACACCTTCTCTCTACTGGCTATATCTGGTAAATTACCAATATGCTGGGAATCAGAACCAGGGACTCTCCAGATGAGAGCCAGGCAGCATACCTTACTACATACGACCAGGTAAAAGTTAACTCACGTTGTCACAATCTTGTAACCAACGTCCCCTCCGCCCCCACTGTGGGCATCAAGAGGATGAGTTAACCCCCTGGCACTCGGGCAAGTAGATGTGTACAATCCTGTCCCAAACACTTACGGCAAGTCAGAATGAAGGAAACCTGTAGCCTGTACACAGGAAAAATCATCTGGTAAATTACCAAGCTATGCTGGGAATCGAACCAGGGACTCTCAGATGAGAGCCAGGCAGACACATCACCACTACACCACGACCAGGTAAAAAGTTAACTCACGTTGTCACAATCTTGTAGCAACGTCCCTCCGCCCCACTGTGGGCATCAAGAGAGATGAGTTAACCCCTGGCGCGCGGGCAAGTAGATGCTTTTTAAATCTATCCCAAACACTTACAGCAAGTCAGAATGAAGGGGAAACCTGTACTGTACACAGGAAAAATCATCCTGGTAAATTACCAATATGCTGAGGAATCGAACCAGGGACTCTCAGATGAGAGCCAGGCAGCATACCACTACACCACGACCAAGGTAAAAGTTAACTCACGTTGTCACAATCTTGTAACCAACGTCCCTCCGCCCCCTTACTGTGGGCATCAAGAGGATCAGAGTTAACCCCCTGGCACTCGGGCAAGTAGATGCTTTTAATCTATCCCAAACACTTACGGCAAGTCAGAATGAAGGGTTTCCCCCTTCATTCTGACTTGCCGTAAATATTTGGGATAGATTAAAAGCATCTACTTGCCCGAGTGCCAGGGGCTAACTCATCCTCTTGATGCCCCGCAGTGGGGGCGGAGGGACGTTGGTTTTTGGATTAGTGACAACGTGGTTTACGTTTGTGCGAGTAACAGTGAGTATGCTGCTTGCAATCTGGGAGTCCTGGATTTCGATTCCCAGCACTATTGGTAATTTACCAGATGATTTTTCCTGTTGTACAGCACAGGTTTCCCCCCTTCATTCTGACTTGCTATGAAGTGTTTGGGATAGATTAAAAGCATCCTGCTTGCCCGAGTGCCAGAAGTGCTCGTCCTCTTGATGCCCACGAGTGTGGAAGGGACGTTGGTTAGGCAAGATTGTGACAACGTGGTTAACTTGCCTGCAGTCGTGGTGTGAGTGGTGTGCTGCCTGGCTTCTCATCTGAGAGTCCCTGAGTTCGATTCCCAGCATATTGTAGTAATTTACCAGATGATTTTCTATCCCTGTGTACAGTACAGAATTTTCCCCGCTCATACTAGCTTTATATATCATACAGTAGCCTGGTCACTGCCCATTTCCACTACACTACGTCTACTTTAACACGTATTTGGTCTTTCAAAGCTCTTTCAATGCTCCTCTTTCACTCTGGTATGTCATCTAATTCCACATACTAGACCTACAGAACACTTCATCACCAGCATTTTCCACCCTTTCTCAGTCACTAGTATTCAAAGATCGATCGCTGCTTGCATCAATACAGGACCGTCAGGGGTCCACTTTGCTTTTCCTACTTCCCATGCTTCCCATTGCCCTAATATGCCTCTTCTCCTATCCTACGACTTACTTCAGGTCCCTTAGCTCTGTCTGGTGCTTTGATCACTGTTAAATTCCTAAAAACACTATATTTGCTCCTATTCTTTCGTGATCCAAGCTTCATAGAGTTCTTCTCCATCTACTTGTTAACTGTCATCACCTCGGCTTTTCTTGTATTCGCTAAACATCTTCCCATTAATATGAAGAACTTATATTCCAGTTTATTCAACCAAACTGGATTCATCAAAGTAGTTCGGTGTGGCGAAAGAAGATGTTTTAATCTACAGGCAAAATTTGTTTTTATTTGTGCTGTGGTAAATATTTTTAATCTTCTGGTTGATTTGTTTTTATTTCTGGGATGTATAGATTCAGATAGAGTATAAGGCGATAATGATGTCGATGACGAAGATATTTACATTGATTCCTAAAGAACTAGAGTGAGAAAGATTTATTCT
Organism: Coenobita brevimanus; assembly: GCF_032717465.1. Lineage (NCBI taxonomy): Eukaryota > Metazoa > Arthropoda > Malacostraca > Decapoda > Coenobitidae > Coenobita > Coenobita brevimanus. Next base: position 39,692,129 of record NC_137057.1, read on the forward strand.
CTCTCAGTCGCATCCCCATCCAACATTACTCCAAACGGCTCACCTGGCTTGCCCTGCCCTGTACCTTCTTCTTAATTAGTGCTTCTCTTCCCATACCCTTCCTCCATCATTACCCCTGCCTTGCATTCCTCTTCATTACCCTGCGCTGTCCTGGATTGCCTATGTCCTTTCAAACATCAGGCAGCTTCTCTAATCCCACTTGACCTAATCGACCCTCTCTCCCTTCCTCTACCACAGTCGACACATCACCTGAGGGTGTGGCGAACTTGGATGTCTTGGTACGAAATCTTCGGCCTTGAAACCCTCCCGGAAGTTCATCCAGCGTGTCTGCTGTCGAAGCTGAAGATACTAGGCTTTAGTGAGGTACGACAGATAGATATAGAAAAAAATGATGGAGAGAGAGAGAGAGAGAGAGAGAGAGAGAGAGAGAGAGAGAGAGAGAGAGAGAGAGAGAGAGAGAGAGAGAGAGAGAGAGAGAGAAGAAATTATCTGATATTTCTATTTTATTTTACAGTAACAAAAATAATATGTATTAACATACGAAGCTTATTTTCACGATCATTATCACTCCTCTTCTGTTTGAGAAATTTTTACTTTGTAATTTATTACATCGTAGTTGTTCTAAAACTGAAAAAAAAAAAAATTAAAAAATCCACTAAACTCTCTAACTTATCTCTCACTGGAATAAAAAAAAGAAAAAAAAAAAAAGATGACATAACGCCTGTAACTATATATATCTATATATATATATATATATATATATATATCCCTCTCTCTCTCTCTCTCTCTCTCTCTCTCTCTCTCTCTCTCTCTCTCTCTCTCTCTCTCTCTCTCTCTCTCTCTCTCTCCATCTTTAACCTAAAAAAAATATCTATAACCCCAATAACTCATATCTCTCTAACCTGAAAAAATATTAAAAAAGAACTATAACTTCTCTCTAACATCAAAATAAGATCAATAACCTCTCTCTCTCTCTCTCCGTCTCTCTCTCTTTCTCTCTCTCTCTCTTTATCCTGAAAAAAAATCCATAACTCCAATAACTCACTCCTGTCCATCCATCTCTCTCCCCCACAGCTCACCGACTTCATCTTCTGCTTGCTTAGACTAATTTTTGGAATTGCTTGGATAACATGGAACCCGCTGAACCGAAGCTTGAGACCAACGTGAACCGGAATCAGGACCAATCTCCATTCTGTGTGCATGTGCCTGTGTCAGTGTGTTCGCGCGCGCCACGAGTGTGTGAAGTGAATAAATCCAAAGCAGCATCTTACATTTTTTTTGTGACCTGACTAACATTCAGATCAAATATATATTTTACCCAGTTCTGAATAATGGTAATTTAAGTGATAAAAAGTATCAAATAAATTCATTTCCACTAGAACTATGAGGAAAGGTAATGTATAAATATAAATAATTCCCTTTTCAACATAACCCTTAATGGTACTTCTTCAAGGAACACTGCTTTGTCTTGGTGCTGAAGCCTGTGCATTCCAGTCATCAAAGGAACTATACTAATCAGGTGCAACCACACTGGAAAGTTTCTTTACTAGAGATCACATGAAAAAGTGTTCCTCTGACACTAAGTGCCTGAACTGGACATACGAGGCACCAACTCAAATATTTTTCTAGTAGTTCACTATCTTGCTGTCAACCAGGTTCTTTTCACTAGATAGGGAAGGACTTGAGAAACGTTCGTATAACCAGTTGGCGAAGTTGCCCCGGCTATATCGATGCCACCACATGAAGACTTCCCTCACCAGCACCAGTTTCTTTCTTAACCACAAAAGACGAGTTCCGTCTAACCATGTGGTCCCTTAATCTTCAGCAGCGATGCAGCAGATGACTTTGGCGTAGTCAGCGCTGATCCGGAACAAGAGTTGTATCAAGAATATACGAATTTTTACAATCTAGGCACCTTTGCAAACGGTCCGGTCGTCCTCTCCTGTTTTTCTCTCCATGGACTTTGAAAACCAGTGTGATGAGTCCGCAGCAACTGACAATGACGACACTACACGACCACATAGGAATATCATCAGTGTCGGCTGCTGCGGGTTTACCACACTGGGGCGAATAGAAATCACTGTACAGCAAACGTACGAGTGTTCGGAGAGACATGGAAAAAAAAACGATAGATGTCCCGTGGAACAACAGAAAATGAACCACTTCTTTACAATGCCGTGAAATAAGAAAAAAAAAATCTTTACAATGGATCAGACAGAAAGTAGGAGATACAAGCATTCGAAAACTGTAATTTTTTCATACATGGAAAAAACTACCAAAGAGTAAAAACATAAGAGTTCTTGCTTTACACGAGAAAACAAAACACAACAATGCCAAAACTGAAGAATCCACTTATTCTGAGATGTGACGGGGGTCACAAAGGGAAAATACAGGCTGAAGAAGGC
>NC_137057.1:39694633-39774633 GCF_032717465.1 Coenobita brevimanus
CCTTAAATGGACGCAACAGTGAAGTGAGGCATGAACGTTGACTGGATGTAGACCAAATGCTGAGTGGCTATTGCTAAACATTGCGGTGTGGCCAGAGTTTACATACACTGGGGTCACCACACACACACACACACACACACACACACACACACACACACACACACACACACACTAAACAGCAAAAAACACACACACACACACACACACACACACACACACACACACACACACACACACTATACACAGCAAAAAAAAACACATACACACACACACACACACACACACATTTACACAGCACACAAACACACACACACACACACACACACACACACACACACACACACACACACAATACACAGCAAAAACTATCAGAGATCCAAACGAAGAAAACATGAGATAAAGAAATGTCACAGAAAAGTTTGAGATAGAGAGAGAGAGAGAGAGTGAGAGAGAGAGATAGAGAGAGAGAGAGAGAATGGAACCCAGGGGAAAACCAATAGAGAATCACGTAAGACGGGGAGAAAAATGTGAGAGAGAGAGTTCAAAAAGAGAAGGATGCAGAGCAGGGGACGGTCAGCATTTTTTAGCGCTCTCCAATTTTTGTGCATGTATAGGTAAATGACTGTTCTCTCTCTCTCTCTCTCTCTCTCTCTCAAAATTCACCACACCCTCGTCCCTTGAGCCAGCAAATTCAAAGCTTATTCTTAGCTTTGCAGTTATACTGTAAATCCAAGTATTAATTGATGTCTGCAGTATTTATGTGACAAATTAGCTCTATAACTTTGACCTAATTCCTCCTTGTTCACCTTTGCTCATTTCCTCCCTCTAATCTCTCTCTCTCTCTCTCTCTCTCTCTCTCTCTCTCTCTCTCTCTCTCTCTCTCTCTTTCTTTTTCTTTTCAAGCACTTCCCCTCTCCTTACCCTTTCATCTCTTCGACCCTCTCCCCTCTCATCTCTTATTTTTTTTTCTCCTCGTAAGACTGGAAGGGAGATGGTTTGAGGGCAGAGTTTAATGCCCCTGAGTATGATCTTTGAATTTGCTCAATAGGGTGTTCCGTAAGCTTATCCTGAGAGAGAGAGAGAGAGAGAGATAATTACCTATTACCTGAGGTCAAAAAGGAAGGGAGTAACTTGGAGAGGTTGAGGATAGAGCTAGAGAGAGAGAGAGAGAGAGAGAGAGAATTACCTATTACCTGAGATCAAAGGATGGAGTAATTTAAGAGGTTGAGAATAGGCTAGAGAGAGAGAGAGAGAGAGAGAGAGATAATTACCTATTACCTGAGGTCAAAGGAAGGAGTAACTTGAGAGGCTGAGGATAGGCTAGAGAGAGAGAGAGAGAGAGAGAGAGAGAGATAATTACCTATTACCTGAGGTCAAAGGAAGGAGTAACTTGAGAGGTTGAGGATAGGCTAGAGAGAGAGAGAGAGAATTACCTATTACCTGAGATCAAAGGATGGAGTAATTTAAGAGGTTGAGAATAGGCTAGAGAGAGAGAGAGAGAGAGAGATGATACAAGGAAGTACAGACAGAGTGGGAATTATGGAAAGGTGTATAAGATAATGGGAATTGGGTTCTTTAAATGAGAGGATAATTAACATTGAGATGGAGAATGAAGAGGTTTGAAAAAGAGGAAGAGGAAGTGATATGAGAAGCGGAAGAGGATGCTATGAAGATGAAGAATCCTGAAAAGTATACGATGATGAATAGACGACGATGATGAATAAGAAGAAATAAGAAGAAGGAGGAAAAAGTAGAAGTGTGTTGGTATATTTGAGAAAGGACAGACGATGACGAAGACGATGACAGAAGACGATGATGAAAAGAAGAAATAAAGAGAGAGAGGGAAAAGGAGAAGTGAAATGAAAAAGAAAAATCTAAAGGACAACATATGAAGAAGGGTGGAGTGTTGCAGAAGAAGGTGGTCTTTAGTAAAGTGGTAATCAGACTTTTAAATAGCTTCTTCCTCTTTCCTCTCTCTCCTCCCCTCACTCCCTCCTTTTCCTTTCTTCCCTTTCATCTTTCATCTCATCTCTTTCCCCTCTCCTGTCTCCCCTCTCTCTCCTCCCTTCCTCTCCTCTCTCTTATTCTTTCATATCTTCCTCTATTGTTTCTCTCTTCTATCTTCCCTTGTCTCTTTTCTCATTCCCTCTTCCCTCCACTTCTGTCATTTTCGTTTTCTCTTGTCAAATTTCCCTTCTTTATCCTTTTCTTACCTCTCTCCTTCTTTCTCCGTCTCCTCTCTTCTCTTTCTTCCCCTCTCCTCTTTTCTCCCTTTTCCTCACTTTCCTCCATACCTCATCTTTCCTGTCCAGCTATTCCTCTCTCCCCCTTCCCCCTCCTCCTCTTCCTTTTTTCTCTCTTTTTTCTTTCCTCTGCCCTCCCATCCTTCTTTCCATCTCATTTCCACTTGTGTGTGTGTGTGTGTGTGTGTGTGTGTGTGTGTGTGTGTGTGTGTGTGCGTGTGCATGCGTGTGTGGGGAGAGGGGGAAGAGGATTGATGGCATGGAGGAAGGAGTAATCTGCTATGTATACTCTTTTCACTCTCGAAAGCGCTATCGTTCTTCCAGAAATACTGACACACACACACACACACACACACACACACACACACACACACACACACACAAGACTTACTGGAAGCTTATAATACATTAACCTCTTTCCAGTACCTCCCCTTGAACTGATAGATAGATATTTGCAGATAGATAAAGAGTAACTTCTCATCAGTTTGCTTCCTCTCTGTACAGCCCTCCATGTTCTATTCACAGCGGGGACTCCTCTATTTTGCCCGCATTTTGTACAAGTGAGCCTTTCCACCGACAAAACATGAACACCTTGGCGCCTTCCGTCTGCATATGAAGTGGCTTTTTTCTTTTTTTTTTTTTCTTTTTTTTTCTTTGGGAGGGGTCTCGATCTCCTAGCTCCACTTTTTACTGTCCCATATCCATACTACCACCAGCATGCAGGAAAGAAGGCTTGTTGGCAATGTATGTGTGTATGTATGTATGTATGTATGCATGCATGTATGTATGTTAGGCTGGTGGTTGTGCAGAGGAGAGATCTGTGTGTCTCAGGTTAGTGAAATTGTTGGGAGTTCGCTGGCATGAATTTCTACCTAACCTACTTTTCTCTCTCTCTCTCTCTCCTTCTGCTGTACTATCGTTTCCTCCTGCTCCTATAATTATAGAACTGTATTAGTATTAAAACCGGACCGCTTCGTAGGGACCGTAAGGTCTGTGTGGTCTGTGCATCTATGTAACTATGTAACTCATTTCTCTCTCTCTCTCTCTCTTGCCTTCTTCCTCCCCGTCCCCATTTTCTTCATAGTTTGGACTCTGAGGAGGATGTCAACACCTGGCTATTGTGTGTGTGTGTGTGTGTAATTCACCGGGTCGGTCAGGATCACCTGATGGTCGTGAGCGTCAGCTTTTACCCTCCCGGAAGGGAGCTGAGAGCTCATATAGTCCAATCTAAGGGCAAGGCTGTGACCTTCACACACGCACACACCCGTCCCCTTGCTCAAGGGGGACAGTAACCACCCACTTCGTCAGTGAAACTTTTCGCAACCTGAGCGAGGCGCGAACTCCCGTCTACCAGATGGCAAGCGAGAACGTTACCGCTGCACCAGCGAGCGGTGTGTGTGTGTGTGTGTGTAGTTTCTTTGTATCTATGTGTACTTGTGTCTTCACGTGTCTGTATCATTTTCTGTACCCATTCTGTAATGAAGTTATCGATTCCTTTTGTCATTATAAATTTAAAAAAAAAAAGGAGAATTATTTTTGATCATTAGATTATACTTTCTCATCATCTCATAAGCATTATATTATGAAAACAAAAATGAATACAAAAAAATTATTCCTTTTCTCGTATTAACAAAAATAAGACTAAAAATATAGAACATTATATTCTGTTGAATAAATTATTGTTTCTTTTCTGTCCATATTTTTCATTGTGAGTGTGAAAACTCTCTCTCTCTGTCTCTCTCTCTCCATAAAACCAAAGCTTCTCGAAAATAGCGAGATTTTGCGGAGCGTAATTCTGTAGTGGATAAAACGCGAGTGAGCATATTCAGGAGAGAGAGAGAGAGAGAGAGAGAGAGAGAGGTCTGAATCAGGTTCTTGTCTTAGAGCGAGCGGAACGGAAATGGTCAGATATTGGAAGCCGACCCAGTGCATCTAATTACTCCGAACTGGATAATCCCCCCCCCCCCTTGCCCTGGAAATAAACTCTTGACTGAAGTGAAGTTGCTTGATAATGTGAAGGAAGCGAGTGAAGTGTAGGGGTGAAGTGTAGCTATTAAGTAAGAGTGAACTGAGATATGTGAAACTGAAGTGAGGTCTGAATGAATGGTCTTGTGGTGAGAGTGAAGTAAGTGAAGTTCTGGCCTCGCTGCACAGGGATTGGCCACTTCATTCTGCAACTGAAGTACTGAAGTGAGGTGTTTGTAGTGAGATTTCCTGAGTAGACATTTTAAAGTGAGATATATATAAAAGAGAAAAAAACAATCCCCGGATGATTTTAAGAGACTGAATTTTTAGTGACTGCATTTCGAAGTGACTGCATTTTAAGTGACAGCCTTTCCAAGTAACTGCTTTTCAAATGACTGCATTTTAAGCGACTGCATTTAAAGTGACTGCATTTAAAGTGACTGCATTTAAAGGGAATGCATTTCAAGTGACTGCATTTTAAGTGACAGCCTTTCAAGTAACTGCTTTCAAATGACTGCATTTTAAGTGACTGCATTTAAAAGTGACTGCATTTTAAGTGACTGCATTTAGAAGTGACTGCATTTTAAGTGATTGTATTTTAAGTGACTGCATTTTTTAAATGACTGCATTTTAAGTGAGCTGCATTTTTAGGTGACTGAATTTTAAGTGACCGCATTTCAAGTAGCTGCATTTCAAGTGACTGCATTTTTAGTGACTGTATTGTAAAATGACTACATTTTAAAAGTGACAGTATTTCATGTAACTGCATTTCCAGTAACTGCATTTTAAGTGACTGCATTATTAGTGACTGCTTTTTAAGTGGCTGCATTTTTAAGTTACTATTTTTAGTGACTGCATTTTAAGTGACTACATTTTAAGATGACTGCATTTTTAAGTGACTACAATTTTAAGTGACTACATTTTTAAGTGACTGCATTTTAAGTGACTGGCATTTTAAGTGACTACTAATTTAAGTGACTACATTTTAAGTGACTATTTTTAGTAACTGCATTTTAAGTGACTACATTTTAAGTGACTGCATATTTAAGTGACACTACATTTTAAGGGGCTCCATTTTTTAGTGATTATTTTAAGTGACTGCATTTTAAAATGACTGCATTATAAGTGACTGCATTTTTAAGTGATTGTATTTTAAGTGACTACATTTTAGTGATTGCATTTTAAGTGACTGCATTTTGTAACTGCATTTCAAGTGACTACATTCTAAGTGAGTACATTTTAGAGTGAAGTACATTTAAGTGACTGCATTTTAGGTCACTACATTTTAAGTGACTAAATTTTAGGTGACTGCATTTTAAGTGAGTCAGTTTTAAAGTGACTGCATTTTAAAGTGACTTCATTTTAAAAGTGACTGCATTTTTAAGTTAACCTTCATTTTTAAGTGACTACTGAACATTTTAAGTGACTGCATTTTAAGTAACTATATTTTTAAGTGACTGCATTTTAAGTGACTATACTTTAAGTGATTGTATTTTAAGTGACTGCATTTTAAGTGACTGCATTTTAAGTGACTATATTTTAAGTGACTGCATTTTAAGTGACTGCATTTTAAGTGACTACATTTTAAGTGACTGTATTTCAAGTAACCGCATTTTTAAGTAACAACATTTAGAAAGTGACTGCATCTTAAGTAACTACATTTTAATGTGACTGCATTTTAAGTGACCGCATTTTAAGTGACTATATTTTAAGTGACAGCATTTTAAGTAACTGCGTTATAAGTGACTGCATTTTAAGTGACTACAGTTTAGAATCGTCACCTTAAACCCCCTCACAAAAAAGAGTCTTTCCTAGCCCTGAAGTAAAATCGTCTTGAAGGTTTTACACTGAGAGGGTTTTTTTTTTTTTTTGTTCTCATTTTGAGAGCGTCTCTCTTGAAAAATAAAAAAATAATTTGGTTTGCGGAGATTTAGATATAATAGAAGCCATTGTAATGAAAATGATTGATGCACTCTCTCTCTCTCTCTCTCTCTCTCTCTCTCTCTCTCTCTCTCTCTCTCTCTCTCTCTCTCTCTCTCTCTCTCTCCGTTACCTTGCCCTCTCTCCTAATATGTAACATGTCTTCTCCCTTTGATCTCCAGAGTCATTCTGCTCTCTGTGTGTGTGTGTGTGTGTGTGTGTGTGTGTGTGTGTGTGTGTGTGTGTGTGTGTTAGGGGAGTACAGTACATGTTGAATACTTTTCTTGTGTTTATCGCACACACACACACACACACACACACACACACACACACACACACACACACACACACATGTGAAACAACTCCTATCCACTCGCACAAATACTCTGATCCATACGCAACCTGATTCGAATAAAACCTAAGAAGAAAACCACGCGGACTTTCACATCTTAAGAGATATGGGAAAAATAAAGATCGTAAGTAATACATCTTAGACAATACATCTTCCTTGGCCTAAGACATTCTTGCCGTATTATTATTACTACAATAACTGTAATAATAATAATAATGATAATAATAATAATAATAATAATAATAATTATTATTATTATTATTATGATTATTAAAATGGTAATTTAAAAGCAGTCCACATTAATCAAGCAAATTTATAAACAGTCCGCATTAAATTATATAAAATTGTTTACCTACAATTTTTTTAGGCAGAGAAAAAAAATATAGTGACAGCATTAACCACTTCAGCACGATGATTCCTGTATTATTATTATTTTTCTCTATCTCTAGATGGTGTTATTGAGCTTTGGGGATGTTCCCCTGGGGTGAAGGGGTAGATGAGAGAGAGAGAGAGAGAGAGAGAGAGAGAGAGAGCATCCCCTTGAGAAATGCAGAAATAATATTAATGCGAAAGGTACTTGAAATACGAGAGAGAGAGAGAGAGAGAGAGAGAGAGAGAGAGAGAGAGAGAGAGAGAGAGAAAGGAAAATTAGTCGTGTTACCCCAACCCCCACCCCCCAAAAAAAAAAAAAAAAAAACTTCATCTCTTCACATCAGCAACTTAACTTATCCCCGCTGGGAAGAAAGGTTAATAGCCCTGCATGTGATGTGAGATTACTTGAGACAAATCCTGTGAAAATTTTAATGCAATATTTTAAGATTTATGGAACGATGATGTAGAACAGGTTTGTGCATAAGTAATTCGTATTTCGTCTCTCTCTCTCTCTCTCTCTCTCTCTCTCTAGGCTTTTAAAATTCACCAAAGAACAAGTTCAGAACCACCAGAAGCAAACAGTAATAATAATAATGATAATAATAATAATAATAATAATAATAATAATTACCAGTAAAGAGACATTCTATTATTAATCTTTCAGTGCGATTGACGGTACGAGGGAGAGTATGATTTGGACGTGCCATTTAGTCTGTTATGCGTGTGATAAAGAAAACGGATTTTGTGTTAAATAGTTTTTAATGGGATACCGTATACTAGAAACAAACCTTTAGAAATTTAATGCACTGACGAATAGTGCATAAAATCACCCACGAATTTGACACTAAAGCCATAGCAGCAATAGATCCCATACAAACTACTAATGATTTATAGTCTATAGTAATATCCTTAGTGTTCCTTGATATATTTAACTAAGAGGAAGAGGGTGAGTGACTGAGAGAAGATTGAGGAAGGGTGTTGATGATGATGATGATTATGATGATGATGATGAATGTTGAGATTTTTACGCAAGGAAACGAACAAGGAGGCGACTGAAAGATGATGATGATGATGATGGTGATGATGATGATGATGGAAGATACTAAGGCAAAAATTAACCTTAAGATATTTACCTGAGTAAGATGAGGAGGGGGTGATTAAGAGAGAGGGAGAGAGAGAGAGAGAGAGGGAGAGAGAGAGAGAGAGAGAGAGAGAGAGAGAGAGAGAGAGAGAGAGAGAGAGAGAGAGAGAGAGAGGTGGCAAAAAATGATAAGGACTGATGATCATAGAGAGAGAAGAGAGAGAGAGAGAGAGAGAGAGAGAGAGAGAGAGAGGGAGAGAGAGGTGGCAAAAAATGAGTAAGGACATGATGATCATTAGAGAGAGAGAGAGAGAGAGAGAGAGAGAGAGAGAGAGAGAGAGGTGGCAAAAAATGATAAAGGACTGATGATCATTAGAGAGAGAGAGAGAGAGAGAGAGAGAACAGAGAAACATGTATCGTCCCAATGATACTCTCTCTCTCTCTCTCTCGGATCCTGCACGTGGTGGCACTGATATAGCCGGGCAGTTCCGCTGCCTGGTTATACAACATCTCTAAACTCCCCATCTTATCCCTCAGTGGGCTGCAGGCTCATCTGAACGTGAACAGAAGTGGACTGCAGGCTGAAGCTGCCCTCCTCCGGCCGTCCCACCATCCTCTTTTCGTGGGAGAGAAAGGAGTTAGCTCACACTACAAGCTAAGAAAAAATATTATTGGTCATTTGAAGCACATGGGAACATTTTTTTCTTAATCATTGCCATCATTTGTTGAAGGACTGTAATCGTGGAGACATTTTTTCATTCAGTCCTCGGATATATATCAAAGGAAGTTGAGGAGGGGGAAGGGAAGAAGAATCAGGAGATAAAAAGGGAGAGGGAGCTATAGAAGGGGAGGTGTGAAAAAAGACATGGAGTGAGGGGAGAAAAGGTAACTGGGGGAGAGAGGAAAAAACTAGGGAGGGAAGAAATGAAAAAAGAAGAAAGACGGGGAAGGGGAGAAGGGGAGCTGGGAAACGAGAGAGAGAGAGGGGGGGGGTAGGGTAATATAGAGAGATAGGAAAAGAGTAGGAGGGGGCGAAAGGAAAATAGTAAGAAAAGAGATGTAGGGAGGGATGAAAGGATACATTTGGAGCAATATACACAAAACAATATAAAGTCAAGAGATTTTTTTCTTTTTTTCATGACTGAGGAAAATACAGAATAAAAACGAAGGATGTACACCCACCAACAAAAGTACTGTCGCCTCACTGAGGGCATCGTGAAGCTTGGGGTTCGCAGTCCGTGAATCGAATCACCAGACGACACATTGTCCCGCCGACATGTGGCAGCTCCGTATGGGCAAACTGTGAAGGGGTGGGGCGGAGTCTGGGGTGGGTTTTGTGGCATTGGGGTGGGATAGCCTACCGTATGACGATGTTTGGTAAAAACCTTTGATAAAATAGTGATATTGTTGTTCATATGGGCAGTAACCTTTGTAATAATTATCAGCCTTACTACTAATGATTCAATGTTAGAAACATATTAGCATTATTCTGGTTGATATATGTGTTAGCCAGTGAAAACATTACCCAAGTAACCGTGGCTACGTAATGTAATCCGATAATTGACGAGAACTTTTTATGTCTGCAGAGGTTACAGTTTTACAGGGGGTAACAAGGAGTGGGTGTTGACCAGAAGGGCAGATTAAAGGGAAGTATTCGTTACTGTGGTCGCGTGGCGTTATTCGTATCCATAATTGTATACAAGCATATTACTACCTGTTGTATTACTGTTGCTAAGTTGATAAAATTATACGGACGACATGACAATGCTAGTGGCTGTAACATATAATAAAGTGTGCTGGAAAAATGCCGTCGGTAAGATTATCATGATAATTCTATGGTTATCGTAGCTATTGAGTCATATCAATAATCACATAAGCTGTAAGATATGTTATCATAATCCTGTTATTACGATCAGCCACAGAGATCAAGGACACTGTTAACCTTATAACCACATACTATGTTCTGCACGCTGTATTGCATAAGCTTGTCACAGCTTCTCCATTTGTAAATATCCCTTAAATGTTTCCCTGCTCACACCAAACCCCAACATGTATTCCCAAACGACCAAAAAGCATGGAATATTACAAATCATCACAGTTTTGTTTATTCCCATGAAATAACACAGATTATTAGTATGTTTCATTATTTACCACATGTTTCATTATGCTGAATTATAAACATAGATACAGACATCATATATCTGCACTGTATAGAAAGTGAAAACATCTATAGATACCGACGAACATACACTATGTTGTGATTTATTAACCAACGTAACTCTCTCTCTCTCTCTCTCTCTCTCTCTCTCTCTCATTCACGCACATTGTGTATGTCTCTTATGATAAACTGACAGTATACCATACATCACACATCAACGGTAACGGCAGTTCTACCATTTGTGCCCTGATGCTCGGTACACTGTTGCTGTAGTTGGTAGTTGGCTCTCTCTCTTTGTCTCAATGTCCCCGACATACAGTGTTTGCCACCGCACCACCAGTCTGAGTCATGCTGCGCCTCTTTTATATTGGTTTCTGAACACACGCTAATGTGAATAATGAGCACTGACGTCTTTGACAGGTTTTGTGAAATAATAAAAAAGCGAAGAAAGTGTGTGTATTCATACTGACAATCATGACAATAATACATAGCTTCCATTTGCAGCTAAGATATGTTGTAAAAATGACAGAACAAACAATGTATCCTATTACCATTTTACCGGTATAGTATTCCAATATATGTGTAAATAAAGCTATTTTTTGGTTACAGATTAAGTTTGGGATAATGAATGCAGCCTTACAAAGCACAGTCAGTCATTATCAAAATAATAATATTAATTTACACATCTGATACATTTCTCCAAATACATTAAAAATAATGTTGTCTGTAACACACACAAAACACAAAATTAATATCAAGCATTGAATACTGTAAACTAATAGAAAACATTTTTACCATGGACGAGGTTATTCCTTGCAATGAATAGTATAGTTAATTTATACAGAATAAAATGCCCTACGTTAAACAGTATTTACGTGCATCTCCCACTCCTATAAATCCAGTAATCAAACTGATATCAGCAGCGTGGCCAACCACCGTGTCTGTCAACCACCTCACTGATGCGATTTGGCATAGATTCCACCAGACGTTGGCAAATGCTGGGCCTCCGACGTATCGATTCCCAAACGTTCGTTACAGTTTGGTGTATGGCACTGCAGTCCCTAACTGCCCCAAATTCAATCTCTTCCTTCATAATCCCACATAGATTTTCTATCGGGTTTATGTCGCACCTACTTGGCCAGTCTATTAAAATTATATCAGGATGCTCTGTGAACCACTCATTGACAGTATGGGCAGTATGAATGGGGCTTCTGTCTTGGACAAACATGATGGGATCTGGGTCAGGAATGGCCATTGTTCTAACTGTTGGCAACATGATGTCCTCCAATACACTAATGTAGTCTCTGGTAGTGAATCTTCCGTCCAGGTCAAGTAATTCCCTTGGCCCGTAAGCCCACATCCAACCCGAGTAGTTTTTACCCACTCTTCCACTCTTGGCTCTCTCTTGGATGTTCTCAGCATCATACTTCGTGCCGATTCGTCGCCAGCAGTGCCTTGCTCTTGCCTCCACTGAGGTGAAATACGATTCATCACTAAAAATGACATTATTCCAGAAATTTACATCCGCACCAAGGTATTGCAGGGCAAAGCCAAGGCGGGTTTCTCGGTGGTTTTCGTTTAATACTTCTTTACATGCGGGGACATGACAGTTGATGGAATTCTCACGCAGTCGTCGTCTCGTAGTCTGAGGAGTGCACTGGATCTGTAGATCATATGTTATGCTGAGTTAGTCCGACTAGCTGCTACTATTTGCGCATCATGTTGGGGTGTTGTGACCCGTGGGCGACCTCTCCTCGGTTTGTTAGCAAGGGACCGTTCTTCTTGCCACCTTGAGATCCACCTCTGAACTGTTCGTACTGACACGCCAACGTCATCGGCAATGTCCCACTGACCAATGATTCTGCCTCTTTGGGTTATGAGCTCAACAGAATTATCCTTTGTTGCGGCTGCCATACCTATAAAAACAACCATATATATATTGTAGAGTGTGAGAAACACAAAGATATATTCCTAACATATGTTTTATACAGTATATTGTCAGACGCCATACCCCTCGCCAGGTGGCTTCCAAGGACTCCCAGTTTGATTCAGCAGTATCCTCTCCTCTCAGTTCATCTGTTCTCATTCACGTTATAGGCCTATATTCCTCTACTCCATCAGTCCACTTTTTCACGTTGTCCCTCATCTGCCTCAATCCATTTGATTCGCATTGTAATTCTCTTCTATATTCTGTCACGCTCCATACACTGCATATTTGATCAAACTATCCCAGGGAATTGTGCTTCACTCATTTGGAAAGATTTCCATATCTTACTGGGTATTACCACCACGACGATATAGCAAAGCGATCAATGTTCCCTGATAAACTGTAACTCCACACAGCTATTATTTACATATTCTCTCTCTCTCTCTCTCTCTCTCTCTGTAAAAATATGTTTTCTACATTGAAAAATGTATAATGTTTACACACACACACACACACACACACACACACACACACACACACACACAGGTAGGGAGAAAGGGAGGCATTATATACAATATTATACAGTATATGGATTGTTGTGCGAAATTCGATGGATATGATAGATATAGTTCAGAGATAGTCATACATGAATATATTTTTAAAGCACTGAATGAATAGATTTATTCTGTATGTGTCACCTATCACTCCTTGTGAACGCTTGCGTCAGTACAGATAGTCACAAACAAAATGTCAAGACCGTAATGATGCAGAGTCTCCTGGCTTACCTAACGGAAACCTCCGCACTTAGTGTTGGGCAGGTGTATGAATCCTGGTGCTGGACACCGGCTGGAGTAGACGGGTGGAAAGTGTGCATGTGGGTGGGTTGGCGTCTCTACATAACCTCGCCAGGACGATCCCCACACCCCAATCCCTCCCCTCCTTCCCACATCTTTATACAATGTGTTCGCCATACAGACGTTTTCTTTCTTTCTTTTTTTTTTTTTACACCCACATCACCATTGTAATATTGTATTGTGTGTTGTATGACTGAGTATCGTCATACCGAAAGTTTAAGCCATTGCCACAACACCTATCACCCCAGACTCCGCCCCACCCCTTCACAGTTTGCCCATACGGAGCTGCCACATGTCGGCGGGACAATGTGTCGTCTGGTGATTCGATTCACGGACTGGGAACCCCAAGCTTCACGACGCCCTCAGTGAGACGACAGTACTTTTGTTGGTGGGTGTACACACATTCTCTCTCTCTCTCTCTCTCTCTCTTTTAATGAAACACCTAAAACAAGACAAACGAACAGCTACACTCGCCACCTGTTCTTACGTTCGCGTGTTCGACTCCCTGTCCCTACTCAGAAGCAACCCGTTCTTCCACCGTATCCCTCTATGCTTTTGTATTATCAATGATAAAAATAGGGTTTAAAAGATGATATTATGGAGAAAGTGACGCATTTGGGGGCAAATTTTTCTGTCCCTACTCATCAACAACTCTTTCTGCTATTAACTCATATCATTCCTCTTTCCTAAATATACCACAAATCCTTACATTCATTTTCCGTGCCTACTCATTAACAACCCCCTTCCCACGCAACCCCATTCTCCTTTCTCATATATTTTCCTTTTTCTTCCTCTCTCATACATAATCTACTATTTCTTGACATTATTTTTTCATTTGTTTTTTTGTTCTTAGTGAACGAAATCCCTCTTTTTTCAACAGCATATCTCCTTATCGAAATTATAATCAAATTTCGTATATATATTATTTCCACCATATTACATTTCATCTTCCAGAGACGAATCATTATTATATGAATATACTTTTTAATTTCCATTTTTCTTTTCCTCCTCATTCACTTCTCTTTACCAACAACGTATCATCCAATTTTCCCACTAATATTATATTTTCTTGATTAATTTTTTTCCTCATCTATAGCAACTCCTCTTCCAATGACTTATAGATCGTATTTCCTATTTTTATTTGTGTGTGTGTGTGTGTTTGTGTGTGTGTGTGAGAGAGAGAGAGAGAGAGAGAGAGAGAGAGAGAGAGAGAGAGAGAGAGAACAAATACCACTCAGGTTCAGAAAAGTTTTGTGTACAAATGAACGTGTATATTGAATTGTATTTCACTAGAAATGTCTTCCCCTGTCTTTCTATCTTCCTGTCTGTCTATCTAGCTAGCTTTATCCATCAACATACTTCATTCTCGGTCTCCATTATCAGGCTGCCCTCCCTCCAACTCACACCCCCTTCTCTCATACATCTCTCCATCCCATCCCTCCACCTCATCCTCGGTCTCCCGCTCTCCATCTTCCCACATCACTTAAACACAAATAGTTTTTAAAATTATGTAAATTCTAATATAACTTTAGGCATTAGGTCTTAACCTGAATTTTGTTGTAATAACTGAGTTACCAAAATAGGGGTTAGGTAATGTGATAGAGAGAGAGAGAGAGAGAGAGAGAGAGAGAGAGAGAGAGAGAGCAACTGTAGATATAAATATTCGTAAACACACACACACACACACACACACACACACACACACACACACACACACACACACACACACACACACACACACACACACACACTCACAGATAGATAGATAGATAGATACAGAGAGAGAGAGAGAGAGATCATTGTTACAAGAAGACTAGGGAGACACAGGGAGTGTGTGTGTGTGTGTGTGTGTGTGTGTGTGTGTGTGTGTGTGTGTGTGTGTGTTCGTTTTACACAGATACACAAGGCACTTAGACTTCATTCCTCTTTTATTCATTATTAAACAAAACAATAAAATAGTACAATAAATCAAACAGGCGTCCCCTATTTTCCATTCCCTCTGAAATTTAGCCGTTCTGGAAAATAGAGAGAAACAACATTACCCAGGACTGAAAAATCTGGAGGAAATTTTATAGGAACGGTAGAAAATATTGAAGTGAGCCAGGTAAATATAATGTGTGAGGCTGAGAAAGAGGAAGAGTGCAAAAGCGAGAGAGAGTGAGAGAGAGAGAGAGAGAGAGAGAGAGAGAGAGAGAGAGAGAGAGAGGGTGAGACTGGGAAACTGCAAAAGTGAGAGAGCTTGGTAATTCACCGGGTCGGTCAGGATCACTTGATGGTCGTGATCGTCAGCTTTTACCCTCCCGGAAGGGAGCTGAGAGCTCATATAGTCCGATCTAAGGGCAAGGCTGTGACCTTCACACACGCACACGCCCGTCCCCTTGCTTAAGGGGGACAGTAACCACCCACTTCGTCAGTGAAACTTTTCGCAACCTGAGCGAAATAGTGAGAGAAATAGTGATGGGTACAGAAAAAGTATCAAATGTCAACAAAAACAGGGTGCATAAAAAGATGTGTGTTAAATAAGGAACTATCAAGACGGAGTAACTTCTTTCAAGGACCCCAAACTTTTGCACTTCCCAGTAAGTTACGCAACGCCTTACACTCCCACGTGGACTTCAGTTAACGCTTCTTTACACGTGTTTCTTGGCGAATTATTTTGCCTATAACGTATTTGTGTCTTTATTATCAACGTCATTCTCTCATAATATATCTCTTCACCTCATCTCCCTTTCTCATCCTTGGTCTACCCCCTACTCTACCATTTGGCTGCCCTTCCTCCAACTCACACACACACCTGTCATATATCTCTCCACCCCATCACTCCAGCTCACACCCTCTCCCTCATATACCTCTCCACTCCATCCCTTCATCCCATCCTTGGTCTCCCACTTCCTTTGTCATTTGGCTGCCCTCCCTCCAACTCACACCCTCCCTTTTTCATACCTCTCTCCACTCCAGCCCTCCATCCCATCCCTCTTCCCTTTGCTTCTGGCTGCCTTTCCCCCAACTCACACACACACACAGCCTCTCTCATGCATTTCTCTACTCCATCCTTCAACCTCATCCTCGGTCTCCCTCCCACACTACCATTTGGCAGCCCTCCCTACAACTCACTCTCTCTCTCTCTCTCTCTCTCTCTCCCTTCCTCTACTCCAGCCCTCCCTCTCATCTCTCTTCCCTTGCCATCTGGCTGCCCTTCCCCCAACTCACACACACCCTTCCTCATGCATCTCTCTACTCCATCCCTCAACCTCAACCTTGGTCTCCCTCCCACACTATCATTTGGCTGTCCTCCCTCCAACTCACACCTCATTTTTTTCATATCTCCCTCCACTCCATCCCTCCATCTCATCCTTTGCCTCCCCCCTACTCTTCCATTTGGTTGCTTTCCCTCCAACTCACCCTCTCTCACTCATATACCTCTCCACTCCATCCACACATCCCTGGCTTCCTTCTTCCTGTCATTTGGCTGCTCTACCTCTAAATCACACACAGCCTCTCACACATACATCTATATAACTCCCACTTCATCCCTCCACCTCATCACTGGTCTCCCTCTCCTCCTCTCCCCTCGACCTCACTCACATACACTCTTCTGGAATTAAGGTCAGGGAAAATATACAACAGAAGGGTCGGAAATTCAACCAGGAAAAGTTTTAAGAATGTAAACTAAGATGTCGAATGAAGTTTAAAGGATTTTCTTGGAAGGAGGAGAAGAAGAGATTGCGTGAGAGTGAATCGGGGCAAAAGAATTGGACTTCAGGCTGAGTTTGGACTGAGGAAAATCTTGGTAGGTCCGCTGGGTCTGTGAAGTCTTTGTAACTCTGTGTAACTTTGTATGATAACAATGATAAAACACTAAGAAGGCGTATCTTTGTGTCTATTTTGTACAGTAGTTATCTATCTACTGGTATCTATCTATGTTTATCCATTTGTATGTCTGTCTATTAATCTATCCATCTATCTGTCAGTTTGTATTCCTGTCCCTTTATCTCTAGCTGCCTGTTTATCTAGCTATTTTCTCTCTATCGGTTCATCTGTATATTTATCGTTTTTTCTATCTATTTATCTGTCTATCTCTTCCGGTTATTCTGTATATTTATTGTTCTTTCTGTCCACTTGTCTACGTATCTATCTCTAGATATACTGTATATTTGCCTAAATATCTATCTATTTATATATGTGGATACTGTACTGTGCGATCTTACACTAGAACAGCTCAGAACTAGACGATTCCCTTCAGCGATTTTATTAGTCTAAACCTGAATAAAGAAAGATAAATAGATAGATACAGATAGATAGATAGATAGATAGATAGATGGATACAAATAGATAGACTGATAGATTCAGACAGATAGATATACAGTATAGATAGATAGATGGATGGATGGGTAGACGGATACAGACAGACAATAGGCTGTGGCTCAATAGGTAGAGAGGTGGCCTGCAGTCCAACCGGACGCAGGTTCAAATCCCCGCTGGGGCAGGGAACAGTTAAGGATCTGAATGTAGAAAAATTAGACATTACTGATCTACCAGAAGACCCGCCGACATTTTATTAAAAAAAATAAAAACCTAAAACGCTAATACCAGCACACCAGTCCTGCATGAGACATCCCTAGCATGTAATCACTGTGAACGGTGGGTGTTAGCGCCAGAAATGGTGACATGTAGAGGTGTATGGTATGTAGGAGGACTACTGGGCCTTGGCAGCATGTTGTGATGCCTTATGCCCAGAATCGGACACATGAAAAAAGATACATATATAGGTAGACAGATGGATAGACAGTTACAGTTTAATCGAGAAATAGGTAAGAGATAGATACTGCTGGACTGATAGACAAGTAGATAAATACTGGTAGATGGGCATACTGAATAAGGTAACATTAAACTTTTGCAAATGAGTCTCTCCCAAGCTGAATAAAATCGTCTGGAGACATCAGGAGTAACATAAACGATGCCGAGATACTGAAGGATTATTTTGTCTCCCTCTTTGACTTCTTATTTATTTCTTGGTCTCCTTCTCCTGCTCCTTCCAAGCCATTAGTCTTCCTTAACCTAGTCTTGTCATAGCCTCTGCGACGTGGGTGTAGGGACGGAGAGAGAGAGAGAGAGAGAGAGAGAGAGAGAGAGACTACAGATCTATAGCCACTCTTTATACTATGCGCACGCACTCAAGCATGAACAAACACACACACACACACACACACACACACACACACACACACACACACACACACACACACACACACACACAATCCCCCCTCCCCCCACACACAACACACAATCTCCCCACACACAAACAATAATCCCTCACACAATCCCTAGTCACACACAGTTCCCCCCACACAATCCCCTAACACACAATCCCCTCACACACAATTCCCACACACACAATCCCCTCACACACAATCCCCTCACACACAATCTCCTCACACAATCCCCCACAATCCCCTCACACACACAACTCAGTTGAGAAGGGCAGTATTCTCAAGGTGGATGGAAAGCTGATGGCAGGGTGAGCTGGAGCTCCCGTTTCATCTGCCCTCGGGACTATAGTCTGACAAATCTAAACATAGGGTTTGGGTGGAGTCACCCCCTCCCTACACTAATGCCATGTTTCCTAACCCTACGATGTATAACGCCTGTGGTTTGTGTAGTAGGAATGATACATAAACATAACTCATACTAATATAACCGTAATGAAAGTGCTGACATGTATCATGGAAGAATAAAACTATTCTGCATACTATATTATACGATAATAGAGAAACGTGGCATAAAAATTTGGCAGTGTTGCCCAAAAAATATTCTAATTATTATTTACTTCCCCAACACTTCTAACATTGCTAATTAATTTAGCAAGTATAATTGCAAGAAAATTTGAAGGGATAAAAGTGGGAAGAGGCGATCCTTTCATAATTAAAATAAATATATCAAACAGCTCTGGGGTGGCAGCACTCACGCGACACGTGTTTGTGTGTACGCTATGGGAGGTCACCAACCCCCTGCAGGATTTAGGCCTATTGGGGAAACCTCTATAAAAAAAACGCGCCGTGACTTTTACCTTAAGGGTGGTGCGGAAATAAAGTCAAAATTATAATCCATACATAAAAATGGAAGTAAAAAACCATGGATGACACATAACAAAATCTAGCGAGAGAGAGAGAGAGAGAGAGAGAGAGAGAGAGAGAGAGAGAGAGAGAGAGAGAGAGAGAGAGAGAGAGAGAGAGAGAGAAATAATAATAATAATAATAATAAAACTTTATTTCCACTAAACAGTGGGTATTCTTATACATTATACAGTAGTACAGCATACAGTATGAAAGTTCTATACACAATATAATACAAGTTGATACATATGGTGGAGAATAGTGACAGAGGTAAGTGGTTTAAAAGGTGTGAGGACATTTAGGTTAAAAATAGATCAATTAAGGGATTTAGGAACGAAGGCAGTGGGAAGGATTAAGACAGATGGGATTGTAAGATTAGGGAGTTTGAGCAATAGGGTAGAATGTATGCTCTCAATAAAAGTATAGCAATTATCGACGGCTAATTATTATACAGGTGTTGATGGTGGGGGTCTATATTTATAGGAGGTGTTGGTGGTGGAGGTATAGCGGGTGTTGTTGATGGGGGTGTTGTTGGGGGTAGGGGTATAGGGGGTGTTGGTGGCAGGGGTATAGGGGGTATTAGAAAAACGGAGATCACAAGAGGGAAACAGTGTCAAGGTCATCGCTGATGGAGAGGTCAGCTCGGAAACGTGGCAACAGTGCAGGGAGGGGCTGACTCCACCAAAACCCTACGTTTAGATTTGTCAGACTTTAGTTATTGACCATCCCCCTTTTTCTGAACTTTTTCAGTGTTTCAGTAGCACAGAGTAGGTCAGCATGCTCTCCATTACAAGTTTCTCTAACTGTCAACACCAGACTGCATGCACATTACACACCAAGTAAAAAAAAATAAAATAAAAAAAAAGATAAAAGGCTTCATTGTACCAAGCCTTTGAGTCCCGGGGGAGGGGGGAACAATAAATTCCCCATCATCCGTCCCTCTCCCGGTGACTACTTAACGAGCTGCCTGGAACCACTGTCTGCCTCACTCCTTCTTCATTTCTGCGACAATCGCGGTCTTTCCTCTAACTTTCTTACTGTTGAGCACCACCTCATCTTCTCTAAACTTAACATTCTCTTCTTAACTGAGACTCAGCTGTCGGAGACAACTGATAGCAAACCCTTCTCTGTATCCTCCTACTTTTTACTCATTTCAAAGCCAAAAGTGGCTGTTGTGTACATGTGTGCAACGACTTATCTTGCTCTTGTGTTCGTGAACTTGATTCATCTGAATTCTCTACTCTCTGGCATCGGCTTTCTTGTCCTTCGCTGACTAAATATATCTGAGCTGTTTGCTTATCCCTTAATTCTACTGACTATGGCAAATTCTTCAACTATCTTACTTCTACGGTGGAATACATCCTATCGACTTCTCCTTTCTCTGAAATCGTCATTCTAGGAGATTATTTTCAATGTTCACCACCATTTTTGGCTCTCATCTCAATTCACTGATCCACCTGGTGAACAAGTTTACAACTTTTCTATTTTTAATGACCCAGTGCATCTTGTGCAACACCCTACCTATATCTCTGACGGTCTTGGAGAGAGCTCCAACATACTTGACCTCTTCCTCACAACTAATCTTTCGGCTTACACGGCTAACCTTTGTTCTCTCCTTGGCTGCTCTGATTACAGCCATATTACCTTAACCTGTCCTATCACTCCAGTGCAGCCCGTGGACCCTTCAAAGAAACGTCAGTCGTGGCACTTTGGAGCTGCAGATTGAGAGGCCCTCAGGCAGTACTTCTTTCATTTTCCCTGGAATGAATATTGCCTCCATGGCTGGGAGCCATCTGAGTGTGCCTAGCACATAGGTTATTCTCTCAGGCATGGAGGTACACGTTCCATTCTCACATCATTTGACTAATGCAAAATAGCCTTGGGTTAATCACGCTTGTTCTAATGCTGTCCACAACAAGGAGAGGACCTATAAAATGCACCGGAGCCACCCCACCCCTGAATCATATCTTTTTAATGTCTCTGCCTGGAATTGTGCTAAGTCTGTTCTTCGCTCTGCTAAAAATAGTTTCGTCCGTAATAAATGCTCTCGCTCTCCAACTCGAATTCTTCTCGTTCCTTCTGGCACCTTGCCAGAAACGTTTCCTAACAACGTTTCCTCATCATCCTTCCCTCCTATTTTCGACTCTGATTGCGTTGTAGCTGTTTCTTCCACTGATAAAGCAGATCTCTTCGCTCAGACTTTCTCCTCCAGTTCAACTTTAGACGATTCCAGTGCTATTCCTCCATCACTTCCCCCCTCTGACTTCCTCATGGGTGACACTAAGAATATTTCAGCTGTTGCATTTTCTGCCATCACTTGCGTCAATACTAACAAGGCAAATGGGCCTGATGGGGTCCCTCCTGTTGTCCTCAAGAACTGTTCTTCTGTGCTTACACCCTGTCAGGATAAACTCTTTTGTCTTTGTCTGTCAACTTGTACTTTTCCTTCTTGCTGGAAGTTTGCTGTCATTCAGCCTGTTCCAAAGATGGGGGACCATTCCCAACCCTCTAACTATCTCCCAAATGCTTTAACATCTTGTGTCTCAAAAGTTTTCGAGTCTATTCTGAACAGAAAAATGTTAAAGCATCTTTCCTATCGCAATCTTCTGTCTTATCGTCAGTATGGGTTCCGTCAGGGACGCTTCACTGGCGATGTTCTCGCATACCTTTCAGACTCTTGCTCATGCTCGTTTCGCGACTTTGGCGAAAGCTTTTCCATTGCAATAGACATCTCAAGGACTTTCGATCAAGTCTGGCATAAATCTTTTATTTCCAAACTGTCCTTCGACTGTTTCTACCCTTCTATCTGTGTCTTCATCTATAGCTTCCTTTCTGGTCGTTCTATAGCTGCTGTTGTAGACTGCCATCATTCGTCCCCTATATCTATCAACATAGGTGTTTCTCAGGGATCTGTCCTATCACCAACTCTCATCCTTTTACTCATCAATGACCTTCTAAGTAGTACATCTAGCTCTAGCCATTCATATGCTGATGATTCCACCCTTCACCTTTCCATTCGGTTCTTGCGACGTCCATCTCAACAGTTACTTCAACAAACAAGGGATGAAGCTATGGTACACCAAATATCTGACTTGGCTCGTATCTCTGAATGAGGTAAAAGTAATCTTGTTGTTTTTAATGCATCAAAGACTCAGTTCTTACACCTATCGACCCGAAAAGTCTTCCACAGGAGTATCCACTAATGTTTAGTAATATCCAGCTCAGTTCTGGATCAACCTTAAACATACTTACGGTTTCATTCTCACGGGATTTATCTCGGAAAGATCATGTTAATTCTCTTGTAAAATCTGCTTCCAAGAGATTAGGTGTGCTAAGCCAACTCCTCGTCTTCTTTACCCCTGCACAGTTGTTGATCTTATACACGGGTTTTATCGTCCCTGTGTAGAGTATGACTCTAACGTGTGGGGAGGCTCCCCACATAGAGCTCTTTTCAATAGGGTGGAGTCAAAGGCTTTTGTCTCATCAACTCTCCTCCTCGTATTGGGTCTCTCCAACCTTTGTCTCGTCGCTGCACTGTTGCATCTTTATCTCTTATCTATCGTTACTTCAATGGTCACTGCTCCTCTGAACTGTCTGCTTGTGTCCCTCCACCTCTAGGACGGGTGCAACGCACCCGTCTAGCAACAAACTCTCATCCTTTATCTGTCCAACTCTCTAATGCAAGAGTTAACCGATGCTCCCAGACCTGCATTTATGCAACAGGTCAACTCTGGAACTGTCTCCCTCTGTGTGTATTTCCTGCTTCCTATGGTCTACAGTATTTGGAACAGTGTGTCCATGAATCTTGAAGTGAAGAATCATGAAATTGGCTCTCTTTTGTATTTTTTTTTTTTTCTTGGAGGGAGAGGTTTGTGGGCTCCTGACCTTTGTTTCCTTCTTCCTTGAACAAAAAATAAACACACACATACACGCGCGCACGCACACACACACACACACACACACACACACACACACACACACACACACACACACACACACACAGAAATACACAGCCTCTCAACAAACAGTCCTCCAAACAATCCCTTCCACAGTCCTCAAACATAAACAACCCCCCACACATAATCCCTGCACACACAATCCCTCCCCACGCACATAATCCTCCCCACACACACACAGTTCCCACAAACACACAAAAACCCACCACACACACAAAATTCTCCCCCAGCACAATCTCCTCGCGCGCGCGCGCGCGCACACACACACACACACACACACACACACACACACACACACACACACTCCCAACACACATTCCCCACACACAATTCCAACACTTGCACAACCTCGAAATAAACACAGTTCCCTCAAACACACAATCCACACACACACACATAGTCCCCCCCCCCAAATACACGCAATCGGTAGAGAGGTGGCCTGCAGTCCTAACGGACCCAAGTTCAAATCCTGGCTGGGGCAGGGAACAGTTTAAGGATTTGAATTTCATTAAATCAGGCTTTACTGATCTACCAGAAGACCCGCCGACATGTCGTAAAAGTACCCCTGCTAATACCAATACACCAGTCCTGTATGAGATAGCCCTAGCATGTACTCAATATGGACGGTGGGTATTAGCCCGGAAGTGATGACATGTAGAGGTGTATGGTATGTAGGAGGACTGCTGGGCCTTGATAGCAGGCTGTGAAGCCTACAGTATGCTCAGAGTCAGACACATAAAACACACACACACACAGACACACACACACACACACACACACACACACACACACACACACACACACACACACACACACACACACACACACACACGATCCCCACACAAAAATAATCCCCCCACACACAATTCTCTCCACACACTGTCCTCTCCAAACAAGATCTCCCCCCAATACACAATGCCCTCACATATAATCGCCACACACACACACACACACACACACACACACACACACACACACACACACACACACACACACACACACACACACACACACACACACACACACACACACTCACAATCCCCTCCACACACAGTCCCCTCCCCCCACACACAATTCCCACACATACACACACACACACAATCCCGCCACACATAGTTCCCACCTCCCCCCCGCTCACACACACACACGCACGATCCCCCCCCCCCACAATCCCCAAACAAAGATAATCACCCCACACACGCAGTCCCCAAACAAAGATAATCACCCCACACACGCAATCCCTTCAACACACAATCCCCACACACAGACAGTCCCAGCACACGCACAATCCCCTCCACACAAATTCCCTCTCCCACACACACAATCCTTATACAAATACAATCCCAACACCCATACAGTTCCCCAAAACACACACGATCCCTTTCACAATCACCCCCACACACAATCCTCGCACACACACAATCACCATGAGTGCTTTTTACCCTGCACCTGACCAAGTCAGAGGAGTGTGTTGTTGTCACTGGGATCATTAGGTGCCAGTCCGTAGGTCTGGGCGGCAGGGCGGCTGGCCAAGCGTAGAGATTTCGTTTCCGGGCCTGAATTCAGAAAGTATTCATTATAGGGTTATGAAATTTCACATAGTTATGCGTCTTATACTTATCTGGTGCTTTTTGATAGAATGTTGTGTTTTAAGTAATTTTTTTTTAATTATGAAAAAGTAATATCTATCTATCTATCTATCTATCTATATTTCTATTTGACCTGCGCAAGGAATGTGAAGGACAGGGGTTATGCGTCCTCAAGGCGTTCTCCTTACGCCCATCTTTAAAAGAAAAGATTGGGGGGTTGGTGAGGGCCGCTATGTGCATCATCAGGTGTGCAGGGAGGTAGGGGGTATGTGCTTGGTCAGGTGTGCAGGGAGGTAGGGGGTATGTGCTTGGTCGGGTGTGCAGGGAGGTAGGGGGTATGTGCTTGGTCAGGTGTGCAGGGAGGTAGGGGGTATGTGCTTGGTCAGGTGTGCAGGGAGGTCGGGGGTCTGTGCTTCGCCAGGTGTGCAGGGAGGTCGGGAGTCTGTGCTTCGCCAGGTGTGCAGGTAAGTGGGGGGTATGTGCTTGGTCAGGTGTGCAGGGAAGTGGGGGCTATGTGCTTGGTCAGGTGGAGGGTTGCAAAAGCGAAGCGTTGCCTAGTTTGTTTGGAGTTAAAAATGTTTTACAATATGAGAATTTTACTTAATTTTGAAATGCGTAAAAATTTTACTTGTACTAATATATATATATATATATATATATATATATATATATATATATATTTTCGCATTCAGAATGTTTAAAATATAGGTTTTTATAAGCAATTAGACTCCTATGACCCACTCTGAGGAAGAAAATCAACAGGTAATACCCGTACTACACGAGTTACCCCATCCTATGAGAGGGTTGATGGCCATATCAACACTGAGGCTTCTATGACTCACTTTCGGCTGGCTCAAATCGTCCTGTGTCAGCTGGAATACAATGCTAGAATTATCCTAACCATGATATTGTTAATGGTGACAGTATGAACACTTCCAGGTTAATATATTCCCTCTTAGCTGAATATAATAGACTGACACCAATTAGAATAAAATACTAGAGGAAATACAACCATCAAGAAGGAAACTTTGAAATGCACTTGAATTTCCTTTACTATGACATCGTATTGCAGATCATTTAAGGACAGGTAACATGCCTACCCCCATTTTTCTTTTGTCAATGATCAACGAGAAATAGCACGGGCCGAACAGGGTAGTACTCCCGAGGGGAATGGGAATGGTGGTGATAGGGAGAGCTGGAGCTCCTGTTTCACTAGCTATCTAACCATCCCCCTTTGCTGACCTTTTCAGTGTGACAGTAACATGGAGAGTAGACCAGCATACTCTCCCAAACATTTCCTCTAACTATCTATGCACTACACCACATGCACTTTACATTTCACACAACGTATCCCACTACGTTACAGGGGTTGGCGCCAGCAAGGGCATGCGGCCAGAAAACTTTGCCCCCGCTACCTAGTGGCGGACTTCTGGGGGGAGGCGTGGCGGGGGTTCCGCAGGCATAGATCATGGGTCCAGGGCGAGATGGGGCTCGGGCCTGTGCTAGAGGGTACAGGGCATTGCGGTTCCCAGGCTGCCGCTTCCGCCCAATAGAGAGGGGCCCGAACCTGGGAGTAGCGTCCCAGGAGGCTGCCCTATCAGTGGGTGTATAATGGCGGGATAGTTGCAGTGCCAAGACGCGCTTGGAGGGTGTCCCTGCAGCTGTCCTGGCAGGGTGCCCCGAGGCCACTACCACAGCCACTGGTAAGCTGGTGGGCTAGGGGTCCCAGATCCATTGCCTGGACCTGGGATTGTGCGGTGAGTGGGACCTGTGCTGTGTCTGTCCCCATTTATTAATACTGAAGATGACAAAAATAATAATGTTTCATATCAATCCTGAGGACAGTAAATCACCCATGGGGATGAGGGTGGGTTCATGGAATGTGGGAAGTTTGAGGGGAAGAGCAGGGGGAAGTCGTTGAGGCATTCAGTAGGAGGTGGGTGGACGTGGCGTGTTTGCAGGAAGTCCGGTACAGGGGTGGATCAGCCAGAAAGATTGTTGGGAAGGACTGTTGCTATAAGTTGTTTTGGCAGGGGAGGACAGACGGATATAGAGGTGTTGGTGTGATGGTTGCGGAGAAATGGGTGGAATATGTTATGAATGTTTTGAGAGTAAGCGATAGGATATTGGTTGTGAAAATTCTGTTGGGAAGAAAGATAGCTGTGATTATATCGGCATATGCTCCACAGGCAGGATTGGATGAATCAGAGAAAGATAGATTTTGGGATGATTTAATACGTGTAGTGGGTGGTATGCGGGATGATGAGATAGTGATTTTGGGAGGGGACTTAAATGGTCATGTAGGTGAAGCAGCCCAAGGTTATGAAGGAGTGCATGGGGGATGTGCATATGGTCTAAGGAATGCAGAAGGGGAAAGGATACTCGAGTTTGGGGAGGCAACGGACATGATTGTGTGCAACACATATTTTAGGAAAAGAGACAGTAGGTTAATTACGTATGAGTCTGGGGAAATAGCAGTCAGATAGATTATTTTCTGGTTAGGAGGGCCGATAGGAGGTTAGTGAGGGATGTTAAAGTTATAGGAAGTGAGGAGTGTGTGCAGCAGCACAAACTATTGATTTGTGATATGGTGCTTAAAGAACAAATGATGAAAAAGAGGACTTATGTACCTAGGAGGAAAATATGGAAGCTGAAAAACCAAGTAGTAAGGGATGCCTTCTATAGCGAGTTGAGGAGAGTGGTGGCTGAACAGGGAGCTGTAGACAGAGGCGTTAATGAACAGTACAGAGCCCTCAAGAACAATTTCTTGAGAGTTACTGATGTAACATGCGGCTGGACAAGAGGACCACCAAGACATAAAGTAACTTGGTGGTGGGATGAGGGTGTAGAAGCTGCAATTAAGGAGAAAAGAAGGCTTTTCCGGGAATGGAAGAAGGGTGGTAGCAAAGAGGAATATTTGGCTGCCAAGCGTAGGGCTAGAAAAGAGGTATACAGGGCAAAGTCTGAGTCACAGAGACAATTACTTGATAACCTAAATCATGGGGAAAGGAAAAATATATTTAGGGTGGCAGGTCAGGTGAAGAGGGATAATCGGGATATCATAGGTGAGCAGTGTGTGAAGAATGATGAAGGAAGGGTAGTGGTGAACAGTGAGGATATTAAAGATGCATGGAGAGAGCATTATAACCGGTTGTTGAATGAGGAGTTTGACTGGGACAGGGAAGGTTTGGAGCCAGCAGATCCAGTGTCTGGCCCTTGGCCTTTGATTGATACTGCTACTGTGAGTGAGGCAATAGGCAGGATGAGGGTGGGGAAGGCAGCAGGTGTGTCTGGGTTGACTGCCGAAATGTTGAAGGCCTCAGGCGATATAGGGGTGAGTTTAGTCACTGACCTGATAAATAGGATTATTTATGAGTGTGTTGTCCCAGATGATTGGCTGAAGAGTGTAATTGTAAATGTGTATAAAGGGAAGGGTGATGCCCTGGAAAGAGGGAATTATAGAGGTATAAAGCTTTTAGATCAGATAATGAAGGTAATGGAGAGAGTTTTAGAAGGTATGATTAGAGAAAGAGTGAATATTGATGAGATGCAGTTTGGGTTTATGCCAGGTAGGGGGACCACTGATGCCATATTCATTGTTCGACAGCTTCAGGAAAAATATATTGGTAGGAGAAGGGATCTTTATTTTGTTTTTGTTGATTTGGAAAAGGCCTTTGACAGAGTCCCTAGAGAGGTGGTGAAGTGGGCAATGAGAAAGCTTGGCTTGGAGGAGTGGCTAGTTAGGGTGGTTATGGCCATGTATGTGGGTGCTCACACCCAGGTGAGAGTGAATGGAGATTTGAGTGATGAGTTTTCCGTGAATGTTGGTGTGCATCAGGGTCAGTCTTGAGTCCCATGTTGTTTATCATGGTACTTGAAGCCCTTTCACGTGACTTTAGAAACGGACTCCCGTGGATTTGTTGTATGCTGATGATTTGGTGTTGATTGCAGAGAATGAAAGGGAGGCGGAAGAAAGGTTTAGGAAATGGAGAGATGGTATGGGGCAAAAGGGTTTAAGGGTAAATGCAGATAAAACAAAAGTGATGATATCTAGGGTTGGTGGCGGTACTGTCAAAGACGAGGGAGAGTGGCCATGTGCAGTTTGCCACAAGGGCGTGGGAAGTAATTCCATCTTGTGCAGTGTGTGTGATAAATGGGTGCATAAGAGATGTAGTGGTATCAGAGGTAGACTGCGAGATAATGCTGATTTTATGTGTACGGCGTGCCGGGGTGAGCAGGTGGAGATCGTCAGACGTGAAAGAATTGAACTTGCTGGTGAATCTCTTGAGTGTGTGGAAGACTTTTGTTATTTAGGAGACATGTTGTGTGCTGGAGGCGGGGCTGGAGCTAGCTCTGTGGCTAGGGTGAGAAGTGGTTGGAAGAAGTTCAGGGAGCTCTTGCCTCTCCTGACATTGAGGGGGCTCTCCCTACGTGCTAAGGGGTCTTTGTATGCAGCGTGTGTTAGGAGTGTAATGCTGTATGGCAGTGAGACCTGGGCAGTGAAGGAGGAAGACATTCGCCGGCTCAGACGTACAGAAATGACAATGATTAGGTGGATGTGCAGTGCGTCCCTGCGTCCAAGGCCTGGAGGGGCTGGGTTTACAATGGAAGAGTTGAGAGGTAGGATGGGACTGGAGTGTATTGGTGTTGTGATGAGGAGAGGTAGATTGAGGTGGTTTGGACATGTGGAGAGGATGGGGGATGATAGTTGGGTGAGGAAGGTGAGAAGTGTTAATATTGGGGGTGGGGTTATGAGGGGTAGACCGAGAAAGACATGGGACGAGGTCATTAAGTGTGACCTTAGGGTTAAGGGACTGAACAGGCAGGCTGCAATGGATCGTGCAGCATGGAAAGCCGCCATTAGGTGACCAAGGCCGACACATGCAAGCATGTTGGAGCCTTTAAAAACGAACGAAGGACAAAAGTCTCCGCCAAGTTAATGTGAAACAACGATGGCTTGTTCTTGTTACCTGAAGACGATTTTTTTTTTTTTCACCTTAAGGCAAATGTTCTGGTAGTAACTGGATGAATATTGAAGCCAGGTGGTAGGTCAAAGATAATGAAGAGAGCAACCCGGTGTGCTTTATGACGGACTGAGAAAGTTCATTATTTGGTCCTCTCTCTCTCTCTCTCTCTCTCTCTCTCTCTATTCCCGTTTAATTACCTCATGTTAATCAGGATACCAGATGACTTTAGGGATGGAAGAAACAGGATGCTGCTGATGAGAGATAGGGGCTTTGTACTGGAGAGAGGGAGAGAGACAGACAGACAGACAGACAGGCAGAGACAGAGACAGAGATGAACAAATGATGTCCTAATTAGCCGTAAATTTAGAACAAGTCGTTATTTCCCTTCAATTAATAGGACGTCAAGTCTTGTGGCATCCTGGTATGCAAGAAACTGTTATTTTTTTAAAGTGTGTGTGAACAGATGTGTGTAAGGGTTGGGGCGTGCTTGCGTATGTGGGGATATACCTGCTAGATACAGCTTTAAAAATATTTTGAAGAAGGAATGGTCTCGCAAAAGGTCATCGGGAAAACAAGGGTTTCTTATTAGTCTGAACTTATGAGTTGAGGTCATGGAGGATTTTCCTAAGAACAAACCGTTGTAGGCGTGGTTAAGAGGTAACTCAGGGTTCCGAATGAAGCAAGGACATGTTCTGGCCTAAGAGGGAGCTGAAGGACCTGTGTTCGTACAGTCAAAAACTATCTATCTATTTGTCTGTCTATCTGTCTATCCATCTACTGTCAGACGTCGTAATCTCGTATATGTGGCCACAAAAAAATCGTCTTACTGTATGAATGCTTTTACATATTTTCCATGTTAGGTGACAGATGGTGGAGTGTCCAGTGTTTGTTTAAGACAGATTGGAGGCCCTGCGTGTGAAACTGGCTAGGTCTCCACAGCCTCATGCAACAAGGCCTTTCTAAATGATCCAAGTTTACCGAAAAATGAACAGTTTTGTGTTTACAAGAAGGGCCGGCTCGGGGGAAAGTGGCAGCTGTGAGAGGGGTGACTATGTTATGAACCGGAGTAATTTAGTAGGAGCAGTCGGGAATATCGGGGGGTAGAAAATTTAGAGTAGCCAAAGGACTTTCTGAATATTCAGCATGCGTGCCACAATTTATTAACATAATCTAATTTAGTAATTGTTTATATTTCACTTTTATATACGAACAAAAGAAGAGAGGAGTGCTGCAGTAGATCAGTTGGCCTATGCCAGGCAGCTCCTACAAGAGTTACTAAACTACTAGAACTAGAGGGGTGCTCAGTGAAGTGCATCTCTCCGAAAAGGGCAACGTAATTTTCAAACCACTCTTCATAATGAGTTAGGTTTTCTTATCATTGATTAGGGTTTCGCGAAAAATGTTTTCCGGATTGAGAATCTTTAATACGATCTGAATCAGTCTCTAAACTTAATCGATTGTTCTCTGGAACATGGGGGAGGGGGTGGCTGAATCGGGAGAGATCGCCTGCAGACCTAATGAACCCACGTTCGAATCCTTGATGGGGCAGGGAACAGTTTAAAGATATGAATTTCATAAGAGCAGACTCTACAGATCTACCAAAAGACCCGTCGACATGTAAAAGTACCCCCGATAACACCAACACACCATTCCTGTATGAAACAGCCCTAGCATGTATTCAGTATGGAAGGTGGGCGTTAGCGCCAAAGTGGTGACATGTGGACATGTATGGTATGCAGGAGGACTACTGGGCCTTGGGAGCAGGCTGTGAAGCCTATGCCTAGAGTCGGACACACACACACACACACACACACACACACACACACAAAATCCCCACACAAGCAATCCCCACGTACATTCACAATCCCTTGTCCCACACACAATCCCCACGCACGCGAACAATCCCCCATCCCTCCTGCACACAGCCCCTCCCCACAGACTATCTTCACACACACGCTGTCCCCTGCACAGACACACACACACACACACACACACACACACACACACACACACACACACACACACACACACACATACAAAATACCTCAACAAATAGTCCCCCAGACAATCTCCCCACACAATCCTCAAACAAACAATCCCCTACACACAATCCCCCCCACACACACACAATCCTCCCCCACACACACAAACACCCCCACACACAATCCCCCACACTCAATCCCTCCACACACACACACACACACACACACACACACACACACACACACACAATCCACACACATGCATAGTCCCACCACACACACAGACTCTCACCACACACACAGTCCACCCACACAATCCCTCCACACACACACACACACACACACACACACACACACACACACACACACACACACACACACACAAAATCTCCCAACACAGTTCCCACATATACGTAACCTCGAAGCACACACAGTTCCCTGATACACATAATCCCCACACACAGATAGTCCCCCCACCAACCACACACAGTCCCCCCTCACACACACATACAATCCCCACACACACACACATACATTCCCCACACAAACACAATCCCCCCCACACACAAGCCTCTCCACGCACTGTCCCCTTCATACACAATCTCTCCCACACAATACCCTCACATATAATCGCCACACACACACACAGTCTCCATACACACACAGTTCTCATACACACACACAATCCCCTCCAAACACAATCCACGCATACATACAATTCACTCTTCACACACATATACAGAGTGTAAAAAAACAAAAGGAAAAAAAAAGCTTGCTGTGGAATAGATACAGAAAGCACAATAGTGTGAGGGTATATATCAACTTTAAACAGGCAAGAAATGTTATAGAAAGATAAGGAGGGAGGCTCAGAGACAATTTGAGGAGGACATTGTAAATAAATCTAGTGATCAATCTAAGCTTTTTTATAGCTATATCCGAAGTAAAACCAAAGTTAAACAAAAAATACAGTCCATTTGGGATGAGGGGACCATGTATACACAATAGAGATATTTGTGAAGCACTAAATAAAAACTTTCAATCAGTTTTTACAAAATAAAGAAATTTTGAGAGATGACATGGAATATCCATATTACACACATATTACCAGATATACAAATATCAGAAAAAGAAATACAGAAAGAGTTAAGTAAACTGGACAAAGGAAAAGCAAATGGTCCTGACGGAATTTCAGGTTGGGTGCTACGTGAATGTGCAGAAGAGCTAAGCAGGCAATTGTATTTAGTATTTAAGGAATCCTTAAGTCAAGGTAAACTACCTGACATTTAGAAGAAAGCAAACATTGTTCCCCTATTCAAGAAAGGGAATAGACAGAATCCACTCAACTACCGACCAGTATCACTGACCAGAGTTGTAAGTAAGATACTAGAAAAGCTGATAAGGGAAGTTTGGGTAAACATCTAAAAGAACATAGTATGGTAACAGGGAGGCAGTTCGGTTTTAGAAAGGGAAAATCATGTGTTACTAATATGTTAAGCTACTATGATAGAGTTACAGAAACATTACAGAAAACAGAAGGATGGGTGGACAGTATTTATTTAGATTTTAAGAAAGCATTTGACAGAGTACCGCAGCAAAGATTTTTATGGAAGCTGTACCATCAAGGAGGTATCCAAGGCAATCTCTACTGGTGGATGCAGGATTTTCTCAGAAAAGGGAAATGAGAACAATATTAAGGGGAAATTACTCATCATGGAAGGAAGTGACCAGCAGAGTGCCACAGGGCTCATTTTCAGTGCTGGCACAATTTATGTTCTTCATATATATAAATGACATAGACAGTAACACTGAAAATGGAAGCTATCTAAATATGTTTGCGGATGATGCAAAAATTCAAAGGAAAATTACTAACACAGATTCTTGCAAAGAGCTGCAAGAGGAACTGAACAAGCTTCATGAATGGAGCAATAAATGGTGAAATTTAATGAGGATAAGTGTCATGTATTTAAATTTGATAAAAGAGAGAAAAGACCAGATTAGGATTATAAGTTAGGAAGATGAACCGTAACTATATCAGAAAGGGAGAAGGCCCTAGGAGTAATTATCAACAACTAACTAAAAAAACAAACAATAAGCCTCGGACAAGGACTGACCAAACGATGACGACCCAGGACCGGACAAAGGACTTGGTAATGAGTACATGGAATGTAAGAGGAGCGAATGATGAGGTGAAAGAGAGAGAGATTGTCCAGGTGCTTGAGGGTGCGAAAGTGGATGTATGTGGAATAACTGAAACAAAATGGAGAGGAGAAAGTGTGAGAGAATGGGAGTATGGATGGGGTATATGTGCAGGAGTAGATGAGAATGAGAGGGCAAAGGAAGGAGTGTGTATAGTTGTGAGTAAAAGATGGAAGAATAGCATAAGACAGTATGGATCAGTTGGGTCAAGGATTGTGTGGGTAAAGTTGAAAGTTGGAATACAAATGTGGGCGATTGTGTGTGTGTATGCGCCAACGCAAGATCGTGCTAGAAGAGTGAGAGAAGAGTTCTGGACAAACGTGGAAGTGTGCATGGAAAAGTTTGAAAGGAATGAGAGAGTGTTTTTGATTGGTGATATGAATGGTAAAGTTGGTAATGTGAAGGTGGATGGAATAGTTGGTGAGTGGGGTGTGCCTGCCGAGATAGATGAGAATGGGAGTGCTGGTGATAGCCAATACCCTCTTCAGGCATAAAATGATCCACAGGTATACATGGCGAGTGATGAG
This sequence comes from Coenobita brevimanus, assembly GCF_032717465.1. Classification (NCBI taxonomy): domain Eukaryota; kingdom Metazoa; phylum Arthropoda; class Malacostraca; order Decapoda; family Coenobitidae; genus Coenobita; species Coenobita brevimanus. The sequence continues at coordinate 39,728,836 of NC_137057.1, forward strand.
AAAGGTGGGTGGTGAACTGAATGAAAGGAAGGCAATGATTGATTATGTGTGTGTGGATGAAAGGATGCGAAGATGTGTAAAGGATGCAAGAGTGTATAGAGGTTGGGGGAGTGGACTTTCTGACCACTACTTGGTGGTGGCCAGAATTAGAGTGCAAGTGAGATGGAGGAATAGAAGAAGGGAAAGACGAGAGGAAGGAATAGTTCCAAGGAGAGTGGAAAGGTTACAAGAGGATGAGAAAAAGGCAGAGTATAAGAGAGAAGTGGAGGAACGATTGGGCAAATATGAATTGGAGCAGATGGGAGACGTGGAAGGTGTGTGTAAGATATTTACAGAAGAAATATATGCAGCATGTGATGTGGTGTGTGGAAGGAAGAGAAGGCGGAGGGGGGTGCAAGGATCAGCGTGGTGGACTGAAGAGGTGAAACGGGCTGTGGCACAAAAGAAGAAAGCATACAATGAATGGGTGAGAAATAGGGGCGTGGAAGAAGTCGAGAGGCGGAAGAGAGAGTTATATGTGGAAAGGAAGAGAGAGGTGAAAAGATTAGTAAGAGAGAGTAAGAAGAGAGTGGATGAGGAATTTGGAAGGAATTTGAGTGTAAAGTGGAGGGACTGTAAGAAAATGTTCTGGAGAGAAGTGAAATGAGTAAGACAGGGTGGAAGTGAAGTTAGCAGGGGAGTGAGAGATAAAAATGGTAGATTACTAGTGGAGAAGGGAGAAAAAGTGAGCAGATGGAGAGAACACTTTAAGGAATTGTTGAACGTAGAGGATGGAAGTAATGCGAGTACAAGTGGCTGGGGAATGGCTGGGAGAAGGAGGGAGGTGAGAAGACAGGAAGAAATCAGTAGGATAGAAGTTGTGGAAGCAATGAAGAAAGTTAAATCGGGGAAAGCGCCAGGAATTGATGGAGTGTGTGGTGAAATGCTGAAGCATGGGGGAGAGATAGTAGTAGAATGGATGTGGAAGATGTGCAGATTGGCCTGGGAGGAAGGTAGAGTCCCGGAGGATTGGAAGTCAGGTATAATTATTCCCTTGTACAAAGGAAAAGGGGAAAAAGAAGTGTGTGGTAATCATAGGGGCATTTGTCTTCTTAGTATAATAGGAAAAGTGTATGGTAGGATACTTATAGACAAAGTTAGAGAAAGAACAGAGAAATTAGTTGGAGAAGAACAGGGAGGCTTTAGGAAGGGAAGAGGTTGTGTAGATCAAATATTCATTCTTAGATCTTTAGTGGAAAAGTTTCTAGAGAAGGGAAAGAAGTTGTATGCAGCTTTCATGGATTTGGAGAAAGCATATGGCAGGGTGGATAGACAAGGATTGTGGAAAGTTTTAAGAATATATGGAGTAGATGGGAAGTTGTTGAATGCTGTGAAGAGTATGTACGATGGTGCGAAGGCTGCAGTGCGTGAGGATGGTGAACTAAGTGAATTTTTTTCTTTGAAAGTTGGTTTGAAACAGGGATGTGTCATGTCTCCATGGTTGTTCAATCTGTACATGGATGGGGTAATAAAAGAGGTACAAGGTAGGGTAGTGGATGTTGGAGTGGCCCTGGTGAGAGAGGATAGTGTTTGGAAACTCCCTGTACTGTTGTTTGCAGATGATACTGTGTTGTTGAGTGAAGACGAAGGGGAGCTGCAAGGCTTGGTGGATGAGTTTGAGAGAGTGTGTAAGAAACGGAACCTAAAGGTGAATGTAGGGAAGAGTAAAGTGATGGTCTTTGAGAGAGGTGAAGTTAGTGAATGTACAGCGAGGTTAGATGGTGAGGAATTGGAAAATGTGAGTACGTTTAAGTATTTGGGTAGTGTGATGAGTAAGGATGGAGGTTTGGAGGGTGAAGTGCTTGAAAGGGTACAGCAGGGAAGAAAGGTTGCTGGTTCCTTGAAAGCAGTGATAAGAAACAGGGAAGTGAGCATGGAAGTGAAAAAGTTACTACATGACAGTATTGTGATACCAACTCTAACGTACGGAAGTGAAGCTTGGACATTGTTGGAAGGACACAAGTCAAGAGTGAGAGCAGTGGAAATGAGTTATTTAAGAGGAGCCTGTGGAGTCACGTGGAGAGACAGGCTGACGAATGAGGATATAAAGGAGCGTTGTGGTGTGGATGTGGATGTGATAGGAAGCGTTATGAGGAACACACACAGGTGGTTTGGCCATGTGGAGAGGATGGAGGGTGAGAGACTGACGAAGAGAGTGTATGTGAGTGAGGTGGAGGGGGGAAGAGGGAGGGGGAGGCCGAGGATGAGATGGAGGGATGGGGTGGAGAGGTATATGAGAGAGGGGGGTGTGAGTTGGGAGCAGGGCAGTGAAATGGCGGGGGACAGGACGACTTGGAGGCGATTTGTTTGTGGCCACCCCTAACGGGATTGAGGCGTCTGGCAATAGATAGATAGAATAGATAGTCTATCTCTAGATGATCACATCAGTGAGAAGGTACGAAACATGTATACAATGCTTGCTAATATGAGAATAGCATTCATATACATAAATGAAGATATGCTGAGGAAGATAATAACATCATTCATCAGACCAACCCTGGAGTATGCATCAGTAGTCTGGAATCTCATCTCAAAAAACACTTAGATAAGATTGAAAAAGGACAAAAGGCAGCCACATGATGGATACCAAGCTTAAGGGATCTAAGCTATGGAGAAAGACTGGAAAGACTGAATCTGCCAACACTACAGGAGAGAAAGAGAAGGGGAGACATGATTATGCTATATAAATGCATCTCAGGGAATGAGAATATAGACCTAAATTAATATGTATCACATGGGGAAGCATTAGCAAGATGACATTGCAAAAAAATTGCATAAAGACTTAAGGAAATTCAGTTTCCCACCTATGGCAATTGATCAGTGGAATACACTATCGAATGAAGTAGTGTGTGCCAAAACTATTTATAAATTCAAAGACATGTATGATAGAAATGGTTTAATATATGGGGCAGTACGAGCTTGACTCATTCCTGTAACGATACAGTTAGGTAAGAACAATTAGGTAAGAACACACACACACACACACACACACACACACACACACACACACACACACACACACACACACACACACACACACACACATACACACACACAGTTCCCACACACATACACACACACAGTTCCCACACACATACACAATACCCCCCCTCCACGCACATACTCCCCACAAAAAGACAATCCCCCAACACACACAATCCCTTCCACACACACACACAATCCCCTCCACATAAATTCCCTCGCCCAAACACACAGTCCCCATACACACACAGTCACAACACCCACACAGTTCCCACAAGCTCGCAATTCCCCTCCACACAATCCCCACACACTCACAATCCTTGCACACACACACACACACACACACACACACACACACACACACACACACACACACACACACACACACTAACACTAACACTAACACTAACACACACACTAACACACACACACACACACTAACACACACACACACACACACACACACACACACACACACACACACACACACACACACACACACACACACACACACACACACACACACACACACACAGTCACCACACACATACAATTCCCCCACATACACACACAAAATCCAGCACACACAATCGCAGCTCACATACAATCCCCTCTACACACACAATCCTCCCATAACCACAATTCTCACACACAGACACATAATCCCCCCCACACACACATACACACAGACACATACACACTTACTCACACACACACACACACACACACACACACACAAACAAACATCCCCCTCCCACACAATCCCCACCGACACGCAATCCCCCACACAAAATCCCCGCGCACATACACAACCTACCCCCACACAATCCACGCCCCCACACACTGTCCTCCTTACACACAATCCTAAAACATACAAACAATCACCACTGATACAGTCCCCACACGCATACAGTTCACACACACACACACACACACACACACACACATATTCCCCACAAACACACAATTCCTCCACACACACAACCCCCCCCCCATACACACAGAATCCCCTCAAACACACAATCCTCCCACACAATCCCCACAGACACAGTCCCACTACACACAATCCCCACTCACATATACAAGGCCCCCCCCACACAATCCCCCCCCACACAGTTCACATACACGCAATTCTCAAACATACAAATAATCCCCATTGTCACAAAATCCCTACACGCATGCAGCTCACACACACACACACACACACACACACACACACACACACACACACACAGAATCCCCCTCACACACACAATCCCCACACATACACACACATTCCTCCACCGCACAAAATCCCCTCACACACATCCCCCAACACAGTCACCCCTCACATAATCCCTCCATACACATAATTCCCTCACAGAAACAATCCCTCCGTACACAGTCCCCACACACACAATTCCACCACACAAACAATCCTGCCACACAAACAATCCCCCACACAATCCCCGCATACACATAATTCCCGCATACACACAGTCCCCCCCACATACATTCCCTCACACACACAATTCCCCCCACACCCAATCCCCTCCACATACACACAATCCCCCCACACACAATCCCACACACACACTCTGCACACACACACACACAAACACACAACCTCCCCCAACACACAAGATCCCGCCCCCCCACACACAATCTCCGCATATACATAAGCCCCGCATACACACAGTCCCATCCCACACACATATTTCCCCCCCTCACACAATCCTCCCCACATACACGCAATCCCCCACACACACACTCTCCCACCACACACAATCCCACACAAACACCCTACACACACACACACACACACACACACACACACACACACACACACACACACACACACACACACACACACACACACACACACACACAATCCCCGCACACGGACACAATCCCCCCCACACACGGAATTCCACACACGGAATCCCACACACACAATCCCTCCACACACACACAATCACCCCCACACAATCCCCCCACACTCACAATCCCCCACGCACACAATCGCCCACCACACACACATTCCCCTCACACACACATTTTTAAAATACACTCAGTCCTTTCCCACACACACAATTCCCAAATACACACAATCCTCCATACACACAATCCCCCCCCCACACACACACACAATTCCCACATACTCACAATCCCCCCCTCACTCACACATACAATCCTTACACACACACAATCCCCCCCCCACACACACAGTCTTCCATATCCCTCACACCCCTCCTACCCACAAGCATACAGACACAAACTCCAAATATCCCTGCCTTAAAATCGTGTAAAAGTTTGCTGCCAACAGGACAGGTGGAGGCCATGAAAAATGTTTATACAAAGAGACATAAAGTAGGTATTGACCAGAAAGTACTTACATCTACATTTGCATATTAAACCCTGAGTGCTTTTTACCCTACACCTGACAAAGTCAGAGGAAGGTGTTGTTGTCACTGGAATCAATGTGTGCATCTGTAGGTCTGGGCGGCTGGCCAGACTTAGAGATTTCGTTTCCGGGCCTGATCTCAAAGCATTCATTATAGGGTCATGAAATTTCACATAGTTATGCGTCTTATAGTTATCTGGTGCTTTTTGGTAGATAGAACGTTGTGTCTTAAGTATTTTTTTTTTATTATGAAAAACTAAAAAATATATATATATTTCTATGTGACCTGCACAAGAAATTTGAAGGGCCGGGGTTATGTGTCCTTAAGGCGTTCTCCTTACGCCCATTTTTAAATGAAAAGTTTGGGAGGGTGGATGAGTGCCGCTATGTACTTGGTTAGGTGTGCAGGGAGATGGAGGGGGGAGTATATGCTTGGTCAGGTTGGGGGTTGCCAAAGCATAGCATTACCTAGTTTGTTTGGAGTTTAAAATGTTTTGCAATTTGAGAATCTTGCTTAATTTTGAAAAACGTTAAAATGTTACTTGTACTAATATTATTTTACTTCACACTCAAAATGTTTAAAATATAGGTTTTTATTAGCACTTAGGCTCCTATGATCCACTCTGAGGAAGAAAACAGGTACTACCCGTACTACACGAGTTGCCCCATCCTATGAGAGGGATGATGGCTACCATGTCAACGCTGAGACTCCTATGACTTACTTTCACCTGAATAAATTCGTCTGGTATCAGGTGGAATACAATGCTAGAATGATCCTAACCATGATATTGTTAATGATGACAGTATGAACACTCCCAGGTTCCTATATTCCCTCTTAGCTGAGTGAAATAGACTGACACTGATCAGAATAAAATACTAGAGGAAATACAACCACGCAGGGGGAAACTTTGAAATGCACTTGAATTTCCTTTATTAAAACATCGTATTCCAGATCATTTGAGGGCAGATAACATTCCTACGCCTATTTTTCTTTTACCAATGATCAACGAGAAATAGGTTACAGAAGGACGAAAGTCTCCGCCAAGTCAAAGTGAAAGAACGTTGGTTTGTTCTTGATACCTAAAGACGATATTTGTTTTAACCTTAAGGCAAATCTTCTTGTAGTAACTGGACTAATTTTGGAGCCAGGTGGTAGTAACTGGACTAATCTTGGAGCCAGATGGTAGGTGGGCCAAAGAAAATGGAAGAGAACAAGCGGGTGTGCCTTATGACGGAATGAGAAAGTTCATTATTTGATTCCCCCCCCCTCTCTCTCTATCTTTATATATATATATATATATATATATATATATATATATATATATATATATATATATATATATATATATATATATATTCCTGTCTAATTATCCCATGTTAAACATAATACCAGATGACTTTAGGGATGGAAGAAACAGGATGATGCTGATGAGAGACAGGAGACTTTGTAATCGAGAGAGAGAGAGAGAGAGAGAGAGAGAGAGAGAGAGAGAGAGAGAGAGAGAGAGAGAGAGAGAGAGAGAGAGAGAGAGAGAGAGAGAGAGAGAGGTCCTAATTAGCCGTAAATTTAGAACAAGTTATTTCCCTTACATTGACAAGACGCCAAATCTAGCGGCACCCTGGTATGCAATAAACTATTATTATTTTTATTTTATGTATGTGTGTGTGTGTGTGTCAGTGGATGTGTGTGTAAGGGGGGGGGGCGTGCTTGCGTATGTGGGGGTATACCTGTTAGATACAGGAATGGTCTCGCAAAAGGTCATCGGGAGAACAAGGGTTGCTTATTAGTCTGAACTTGTAAGAGTTGAGGTCATGGAGGATTTTCCTAAGAACAAACCTTTGTAGGCGTAGTTAAGAGGTAAGTGAGGATTCCGAATGAAGCAAGGACATGTTCAGGCCCAAGAGGAAAGGAAAGGAAGGGCCTGTGTTCGTAGTGTCGGAAACTATCTATCTATTTGTCTGTCTATCTGTCAATCCATCTACTGTCAGACGTCGTAATCTCGTATATGTGGCCACAAAAAAATCGTCTTACTGTATGAATGCTTTTACATATTTTCCATGTTAGGTGACAGATGGTGGAGTGTCCAGTGGATGTTTAAGACAGATTGGAGGCCCTGTGTGTGAAACTGGCTAGGTCTCCATAGCCTCATGCAACAAGGCCTTTCTAAATGATCCAAGTTGACCTAATAAGGGAGTGTTTTATATTTATAGAAAGGGCCGGCCGGGGGGAAAGTTGCAGCTGTGAGAGGGGCGACTATGTTACGAACCGGAGCAATTTAGTAGGAGCAGTAGGTAAAAACGACGGGTAGAAAAGCTAGAGTAGCCTAAGGACTGTCTGAATATTCAGGATGTGTGCCACAAATTATTAACGTGATCTACTTTAGTAATCGTAATATTTCAATGATTTATATAAGAATAAGAGAGGAATGCTGCAGTAGGTCAGTTGGCCTACGCCCGGCGGCTCCTACAAGAGTGACTAAACTACTAGAACTAGAGGAGCACTCAGTGGAGTGCATCTCTCCGACAAGGGCGACGCAATTTTCAAACCACTGTTCATAATGGGTTAGGTTTTCTCATCACTGACGAGCATTTCACAAGTGTTTTCCGGATCTAGAATCTGTAATACGATCTGAATCTCTCCCTAAAGTTAATTGATTGTTCCCCGGGACATGGGGGAGGAGGTGGCTGAATCGGAAGAAAGGGGGCCTGTACTGTAGTCCTAATGAACCCACGTTCGAATCCTTCATGGGGCAGGGAACAATGCACCAGTCCTGTAGAAAACAGCCCTAGCATGTACTCAGTATGGACGGTGGGTGTTAGCGCCAAGGTGGTGATATGTGGACGTGTATGTCAGGCAGGAGGACTACTGGGCCTTGGGAGAAGGCTGTGAGGCCTATGCTCAGAGTCGGAGACATAAAACAAAAAATCTGCCCACCAAATTTGGTCCAAATCTCTCTTTGAGCTTTTGACTAATCCTGCAAACAGACAATAACAAATATAAAAACAAACAGAGGTGAAAACATACCCTTCTTGGTTGGAGAGAATATGACAAGGATAGCAAAGAAGGCTCTTCCCCGTCCATCAAATCCTTCAGTCGAACCAGGCAGACAAAGTAAGGAGCAGCACCACGCGGTATGAGAAAACTGGCGTTGACATTTCACAGGAAAGTGCGAAAGAAGAAATGAGACTAAAACACACACACACACACACACACACACACAAACGATTTCCCGATGTTGACAATAATCGTATAGGACAAAGTTATATATATATATATATATATATATATATATATATATATATATATATATATATATATATATATATATATATATATATATATATATTATATATATATATATATATATATTGTTACGGAACAGAGAAAACTGTCCCGCAAAGTTCCACGTTCAAAGAAGAGTTAGGTAAAATTACAAGTTAAAGGTTAATGCTCAAACTAACGACTAAACATTCAGGACTCATAAGGATAATGTAATGGCAAAAAACAGGTTAAATATATGGTTAACTGCAATAGCCTCTATTAACACGAAAGAAGAGTAAATTTATCTAAGTCAGCCCTGATAAAATGAGAAAACCGGATAATGCTCAGTGAATCCAAGATATATTATTACAGATACAAAATATTATTACTAATGGCTGACATCCAAACTTTACATTGATCACAAAAACCTTACCAGGCCTACGAATCAACACTCATGCTATACAGTACAAGAAAAAAATGTAATAACACTTATACCCAAATTGCACAGCTGCTAGATGGTTGGAGACATCCTGAGCACTCACAGTAATAACAACTGTACAGGGGAGGACAGAGATGTGAACAAAATGAGGAGTAGATCTAAGTGGCAATTAATGCAGAGACTGAGCTCATTATATAGAGGCTGGCAGAGCTTGATACAACTTGTAAGAAGGACGCGCAAATGAAGCCATCGGGGACAAAGAGTTGACAATCCTGCTCTGAACAATAGAAAGAACAACTTACTCTACTATAAGGGTAGAAGGGGGTAGTGAGGTAGAACACGCTCGTGATCAAACATGCAGCATACTGTACGTTAAAATTACACAAAGGATGATGAAATCATAGGCTATGTAACACCTCCCCACAAAAAAAAAGGAAATTTACAAAGGAAATTTCTTATTACTCTAAAACAATCTGTCTAAAGTCTTGATAAGCAATCTGCAATAACATTTTCTTTCCCCTTGACATGTTGTATGTCTAATGAATACTCCTGAAGAAGTAGACTCCATCTTGTCAATCTCTGATATTTATCTTTAAACTTACTAAGGAATTTCAGTAGGTTATGACTGGTATAAATGACTATGGGGTCAAAACCAGAACACAAATAAAATGAAAAATGCTGTAAACCCAAAATCAAGGCCAAAAGCTCTTTCTCAATAGTTGAGTAGTTCTTTTGAGGTGGAGTGAACTTCTTACTGTAATAAGATATAGGGTGTTCAATACCCTGATCATCCTCTTGCAGCAAAACAGCCCCAGCTCCTGTATCACTTGCGTCAACAGCCATCTTAAAGGCTTAGCAAAATTTGGAGTAGCGAGCACTGGCTGACTTAATAGGATAGCTTTAAGTTTGTTGAAAGAGGATTCACAGTTATCGGTCCAGACAAATTTGACTCCCTTTTTCAGTAGGTCTGTAAGTGGTGATACAAGAATTGAAAAGTTAAGAACAAATCTCCTGTAATAACCTACCATTCCCAAAAATCTTTGTAGCTCTTTCCTACTTTTAGGTCTGGGAAGATCACTTATAACCTGAACCTTAGCTCCTGGTGGTGCAACATGTCCATCACCAATTACGTACCCAAGGTACTGAACTTTAGCTTGACCAAACTCACACTTTGATAAATTAGCTACAAGATTAGCCTGAACCAAACGCTCAAGAAATTTACTGACATGGCATAGGTGATCTTTCCAGTTGTCACTGAAGATTAATACATCATCAATATAAACAACACACCCTGCCAAACCCTCTGTTACAACATTCATGAGCTTCTGAAATGTGGCTGGTGCATTCTTCATACCATATGGCATTACAGAACATGCAAAAGTCTTTCCTAGTGTTACAAAACATGAGATCTCCCTAGCACGTTCAGTCATAGGTACTTGCCAGTATCCCTTTAACAAATCAAACTTACTTATGTACCTAGCCTTTCCGATCTTGTCTATGTAATCTTCCACACGAGGGAGAGGGTAAGTGTCTGTTTTGGTTATCTGATTAACACGTCTGTAGTCAATGCAAAGCCACTGTGACCCACCTGGCTTAGGGACTAGAGTGACAGGAGAACTCCACTCGCTCTGACAGGGCTCAATCATCTTGTGGTCCAACAGGTAGCCAAGCTCCTGCTGGATGAGAGGAACTTTCACTGGGTTCGCACGGTAAGGAGGCAGTTTAATTGGCTTTGCGTCTCCAACATCGACATCATGCATCAACACAGTGGTTCTTCCTGGAGTGGCACGGAACACTTGCGGGTACTCCTGCAGTAAAGCCGAAAACTCCTGCCTTTCCTCGGGAGCTAGATGAGAAAGCTTAGTCTGGAGATCATTCATGATATCAGGATTCTTCCCCAAACTATCACTCAGGCTCATGCTGCGTGGGAGAACTTCACTTGCAGACTCGGGTGGAACAGCTACAGTGCAGACTGGGTTATTTTCGTCCCGCCTGTGATATAACTTTATCATGTTGATGTGACAAAGTTGCTTGTTCTTTCTACGATCTGGTGTGGCGATGACATAGTTGACATCACTGAGTTTCTTCTCCACGAAATAAGGACCACTAAACTTGGCTTGAAGAGGTTGCCCATGCACCGGTAGCAGAATCAAAACCTGATCTCCTGGCTGAAAATGGCGTAACTTGGACTTCTTATCATACCAAGTCTTCATCTTCTCCTGAGCAGCTCCTAAATTCTCTCTCGCCAGCGCTAAAGCAGTGGACAGCCGTTCTTTGAACTTCATCACATACTCCAGCAGGTTGACGTCATCTTCCTCTGACAGCCAGCATTCCTTGAGTAGCTTAAGGGGTCCTCTTACTTCATGGTCAAACAGTAGTTCAAAGGGTGAGAAGCCCAGTGATTCATTTGGAGATTCTCTTGCAGCAAATACAGCGAATGGAAGACCTTTATCCCAGTCTTTCTGATGTTCCAAACAGTATTTCTTTAGCATCGATTTGAGTGTTTGATGATATCTCTCCAACGCTCCTTGTGTCTGGGGATGGTAAGCTGAAGACGTGATCTGGTAGATGCCCAACTCCTTCAGAGACTGCTTGAAAACATTTGACATGAAATTACTTCCCCGGTCTGACTGTACCTCCATGGGCAGACCAAACTTTGTGAAGAACCCTAGCATTTCCTTAACCACGTTCTTTGCTGAGATATTTCTAAGTGGAATGGCTTCAAGATAACGAGTAGCCATATCAATCAGGGTCAACACATAAGAAAATCCTGAAGAAGTCTTAGGAAGAGGGCCCACAATATCCACCAACACACGGGTGAATGGCGCCTCAAAATGAGGAATGGGAACTAGAGGTGCAAACTTTTCGGTCTGATTACACTTCCCCACAACTTGACAGGTGTGACAAGACTTACAATACCAGGAAACATCTCTGAAGATACCTGGCCAGTAGAAGTGTTTCAAAATGCGTGCCACAGTCTTCCTCACTCCAAGGTGTCCTGCCAAACTGGAATCATGAGCCACTCTAATGATATCCTGCCTACAAACACGAGGGATGACAACTTGATGTACAACCTCCCATTCACAGTCGGCTGATGCTGTTGGGGGTCTCCACTTCCTCATAAGTACTCCTGACTTTATATATTAACAAGTAGAAGCACCAGCTGACTCTTCCTCACTGCAATCAGAGTTAGCTAGACCTTTCAACTCAGGGTCAGGAACCTGCAACTCAACCAACTCTTGACGAGACAAATTATCAACACTACGAGGTACTGCCTCATCTGGTGTGTGGTCCAAATTAGCAAGAAAAGTGTCAGCTCGGATAACATCATCATCATCATTATCCTCTAAGTCACCAGTAACTTTAGACTTAGCCCTAGTGACAGCACATGCAGAGAACACATCAGGGACATCACAATCCTGGGTCGCAGCCACTGGCTCACTAGACAACTGAGGAGCTGGACACACTTGACTTCCACCAATATCATTTCCAAGTAAGAAAGTTACACCTGACATTGGGAGTGTCTCAACCAACCCAACCATAACGGAACCATTAACAAAACCAGACTCTAAATTCACTCTGCACAGAGGGACAGAGAAGTAATTATTCCCTACACCTTGTAGGATTACAGTTTCATCAGAGGAGTTAACATTAGAGCCTAGAACACTGGTCAGCATAAGGGATTGGCAAGCACCTGTATCACGATATATTTGAACTGATTTCCTGTCATTACTGTCCAGAGGACTGACAAAACCATCAGACAGGAAATTAGCACATGAACTCTTGAGAGTGTCACCCACGTTACTGCTCAAAAGAGGAGTTTCATCATGAGAATTTAGTTTACCCCTCAAAGCAGGTTCAGTTAACTCAGTTCAAGAATTCTGGGAACTCTCAAGGGTGGACACTAGACCAATTGACTGAATATTTAAAGACTCCTTTTTGTTCACATCACGCTGTCTCCTGAAACATTTCTCCGTAGTATGACCAAGCTTACTACAATAAGTACATTTACTTTTCTGAAATCTAGAGGTGAAGCTGGTATTTACTTCCTGAGAAACATCATCTTTATTCTCTTTCCTGTTACCTGTACTCTGAGTAGAGGCAACGTACTTACTCTCAGCTTTCATTTTTTCTTTAGAATATCTCTTGTGAGTGAGAACATATTCATCAGCTAAAACTGCAGCATCAGACAAATTATCTATTCTTTTCTCATCAAGATATAGGCTTACATCTTTATTAATACACCTTTTGAAGTCGTCCAGCAAAATCATCTGCTTAAATTTACCAAAATCAGAATCCACATTCTTAGAAATTAACCACTGCTCTAACAGATCTTCTATGGTTTTTGCATATTCAACATGGGAGTGCTTATCTTGCTTATAAGTTGTCCTAAATTTTACTCTATAGGCTTCAGGAACAAGCTCATAGGCCTTAAGAATCAAGCTCTTAACTACATCATAATTATCAGATTGATCCTGAGGCAAAGATGCATAAGTTACTTGAGCTTTACCGGTGAGAACAGTTTGAAGGAGTACTGGCCAATACTCCTTGGGCCAATTAAAACCTGTAGCTACCCTCTCAAACAACTGAAAATACTTTGTTAAATCAGATTCATTAAAAGGAGGGACAAGTTTAACATTTTTAGCCACATCAAAATCATCAGAGCTAGATGATCCACTTCCACCTTGTTTCATGCGATACTCATTGTCTGCCTGAATCCTAGCAAGTTCAGTTTGTGCCTCCTGAATACGAGCCTGAGACTCAGCCTCCTTAGCACGTGCCTGAAACTCAGCCTCCTTAACACGAGCCTCCTGCTGAGCTAGCTGTAACTTAGCTAATTCAATCTGCGTTTGCTCATCTGGAGGAGTTAAACAAGCTTTTATTAATCATGCCAACAATTTGATCTTTAGAATGATGAGAGTGAACTGCAATTCCCAATTGTTGAGCAACAAGCTTAAGTTCATTCTTTGTTCTGTTTTCTACATCACACACTGTTTGCACATTTGACAAAAAATCTTTGGCTTCATCAAGAGTAGTAATAGTAGACATCATGAATAAATCACAGTCACAAAATATCAAGCAATATCCTTATGATAATATCCTGAATATCCTGATAAGAGGTCGCCAAATTTATGTTATGGAACAGAGAAAACTGTCCCGCAAAGTTCCAGGTTCAAAACAAAAGAGTTAGGTAAAATTACAAGTTAAAATTTAATGCTCAAACTAACAACTAAACATTCAGGACTCATAAGGATAATGTAATGGCAAAAAACAGGTTAAATATATGGTTAACTGCAATAGCCTCTATTAACACGAAAGAAGAGTAAATTTATCTAAGTCAGCCCTGATAGAATGAGAAAACCGGATAATGCTCAGTGAATGCAAGGTATATTATTACAGATACAAAATATTATTACTAATGGCTGACATCCAAACTTTACATTAATCACAAAAACCTTACCAGGCCTACGAATCAACACTCATGCTATACAGTACAAGAAAAAAATGTAATAACAGTTATACTCAAATTACACAGCTGCTAGATGGTTGGAGACTTCCTGAGCACTCACGATAATAACAACTGTACAGGGGAGGACAGAGATGTGAACAAAATGAGGAGTAGATCTAAGTGGCAATTAATGCAGAGACTGAGCTCATTATATAGGGGCTGGCAGAGCTTGATACAACTTGTAAGAAGGACGCGCAAATGAAGCCATAGGGGACAAAGAGTTGACAATCCTGCTCTGAACAATAGAAAGAACGACTTACTCTACTATAAGGGTAGAAGGGGGGAGTGAGGTAGAACACGCTCGTGATCAAACATGCAGCATACTGTACGTTAGAATTACACCAAGGATGATGAAATCATAGGCTATGTAACAATATATATATATATATATATATATATATATATATATATATATATATATTTATATATATATACCTCAAACACTGAAGGCTGTGCGAGGTGATTAGACAGACAATGCTTAGTGGAGGTAGAGAGGAGTGAAAATAGAAATGAAAATGATGGAAAATGAGCAGAGGAGAATATGGGTAGGGGAGTAAGAGAAATGAAAGGGATAGAGACGAAGATGGGAGAGAGAGAGAGAGAGAGAGGCCAATGATTTCGACGAGGAGAGAACTTTATAACAAGACCTCTACAACGATATCTACCTGTCATTTTATTCTAGTATCATTATCTCGCTTGGACAGAGTCCGACCAGGTATTGTTTTTGATTGAGCTTGTTTGTTTGTTTGTTTGTTTGTATGTTAGCAACATTACGAAAAAAACGGCTTTATGAAATTACACGAAACTTTCAGGATATGTGGGCGCTGGTCCCCAAAGAAAGTGATTAAATTTTGGAGGTAATCGATTGACCCTGAATGGTCAAAATCAAGGTCACGGATTTGAGAGGGTTATAACTCAATTACGGATGAAGATAGAAACATTGACTGTTGGAACATACAGGAAGGAACTCGCAATATGGGCTTTCAGTTAACACCAAGACCTTTGCCCTTGAATGACCCTGAAAAGTCAAACTCAAGGTCACGGATATTCAGGGGACTATAACTCGAGACTGGTTGAAGATAGAGATATATTTACTATTATCAACTCATGCGAAATCCCGTATGGGTCTCAACTGGTACCTTGACCTTTGATCGTAATTGACCGTGAAAGCTCAAACTCAAAGTCATGAAATATTCAAGGGGTTATAACTTGAAACTCGTTGAAGATAGAGATATTTACTATTACCAAAATGTAGGAAGTCCCATATAGGGTTTCATTTGGCAGCATGACCTTTGACCCTGAGTGACCTTGAAAGGTCAAATACGAGATAATGGATTTTAGAGGGCGTAACCTGAAAACATTTCCGCCATTTGACAGTAACGATTAAGTATCTAACAGCAATATAATAACTGCTGTCGGGCGAGGTTTGTTGTTACTAGCACCACTTGTTCCATGCAGCAATTTTCTAGTCACCCGTCCCAGCCCCGGAAGGGTTCGGGGACGGATATTGTTTTCACTTGGCTTGGCTGTTTTATATATTTATTTATTTTTTTGTCTGTCTATCTTTCCGTCTGTCTATTAACAACTTTACACAAAAATTACTGGTGCGATTTTGACCAAACTTACAGGGATGATTGGCTATGACCTTCTGATCACGTGATTAAATTTTAGGCCATTAGGCCGAGACCCAGTATGTAAGCCCAGCAAATGTAGAAAAAAGTTTTTTTTTTGTCATAACTCCTTTCAAATTCATCATATCTACATGAAACCAAAACCTAAAGGTGCATCTTTCAAATCTGCATCCTGTAACATACCTCAATACATCGAGGGGGGGGGCCACCCCCCAGTTAGCAGTGGGAAGGTCGATGTCAGATGGGTCGGGCCTAAAATTTCAAATGGGCATAAAATCGTCAGTTTTCACCCGATTAATATGGAATGAAACTTTCGACTAGATATCCTGTTGTGCTTATACTGTACTACGTCAGCACTAAAATGACTGCCGGGAACGGGTTTGCTGTGCCTTGGCATCGCTTCTTGTTATTTTCATTCATTTTCTTTTTAGGTCACTACCACACAAACATATTAACCTTAGTTGTGAAGATATTAACAAAGGATATCCATAACACCAACATTTGAAAATCCCTTCCTAAGCTAAAGAAAATTGTCAGTACTTTAAGTCAAGTTAAAAACACGGCTTATAATATGTAGTCTTTAATATTATGTCAACATTTTTTTACATTCTCTGAGATAAAATACTGTCAAATTTTTCGTAATTTCAATATATACTCGCTTATTCTCTACGGAGCTGACAAACTGCTAGCTTTTGTTTTTCGTTTTTACTTTTGATTTCATTTTTGCATCTCCGCCTGTTACATTTGGCGATGATGGTGTGGGAATGGCTGCCAAGAGAGTAATGAAACCTGCAGTGACAGTAACTGTTTAGGGAAAACTTATCTAAACCTCGCATTACTGTAACCATGAACTGCAAATGGTTGATTAGCGATGCATGCAGGGCTAAAGAGAGAAAGTGATGAAGTTGACGGGACTCCCTCCAGAGCAGCGATGGCAGCAACACCCGTTCTTCCCACGCCTTCTACACCCGCCTCGGCCTTCGACCCGTTGAGGGGGGCCACCACAGGCAGGGAGCAGTCACCACGAGCCGTTACCATCACGGGGACTGTGAAGTGGTACAACGTGAAGGCGGGGTACGGATTCATCCGGCGCCAGGACACCGGCGCCGATGTATTCGTGCACCGCCTGGGGATCGTTGCTCCCGCTTCACCACGTCTTCAGCGCTCGTTAGGCGAGGGCGAGACGGTGGTCTTCACTCTCCACCAGACACCGAAGGGTCCTGAGGCTAAGGACGTCACCGGGCCGGGAGGTGCAGCCGTGCAGGGCTCTGCCCATGCACGGCGGCGCCCCACGGCCCGGGGGCGCCGGCCCAAGGATCGTCGATGTACTGGGGAGATTGACACCATCGTCAGCATGTGCATCGCGACGGCGAGTGCTTTCTGTGGCGGTGACAAGGATGCGTTGCTTATTCTCCTCCCCCAGATCTTTGAGGAGAATGGCCTTCCGCGCCTTGTCATCCCCCAGAGCTTCGCCCGTGGTGCACGGCCAGCCCCTCGTCAGGAGCATCGTGCCCCTAAGCTGCAGCCTTCCCAGCCCCGCACAACACCGCACAAAAGGCTGCAGCTCGATGCTCCTTTGAACACACGGACTGCCTCTATCGCCACCACTCCCGCTCAACCCATGGAGACCTCCACCACCACCACCGACAGCCACAGGGAGCCTCCTACACCCCAGCCACAGTGTGCAGCCGATCAGCCAATCCACCAAACCACCACGCAACCCTGTGCCTCTCCACCAACACCCACGAAAGCACAGAGGAAGCGTAAGGCTGCAGAAACCGACACCTCCCAGACATCCACTACACCATCAACGCCAGAGACGGAGAAGCCTGCTAGTGACGATGAAGTCGCCAAGATCGACAAGTACCTCACCCAGAACGCCGACGACATAGTGAACACCGTCCTCAAGAACATCCGGCTCAGCAGGAACTTGAATTTATTTAAAAACCCAACGAAGCAGTTCCATTTGGACAACACTTAATCAGCCCATTTCCCCGACCGGGCTAATGTATGGCCCGGCCTGCACTACAGGTGCAGGATATCTTAGAACGAACGAACGAACGATGAAGTTGATACGGATACGTTAGAGTGATTTAAAGCTATGGAATGTATGAAGAGAGAAAGATATTACCCCAACAAGCCCTGCTCTCTCTCTCTCTCTCTCTCTCCAGTTGATTGACTGAAGTTGAAGTCTGGATGCGTTGCGTTTGTAAGGGGAGCAGTACAGGCAGAGATAGATGAGGTAAACTGGAATTCTCATCTGAGAGTCCTGGATTCGAATCCCGGCACAGTATTGGCACTCTGTTCGTTGATTTTTCCTAACATATTTTGTTTAGATAACGAAACAGAGGAAGGAAAAACAAACTACGACAAAGAAAAAAGTCCATTCACTACATTGTAGGTGTCATCTGTTCATAGAAAATATATAACAGTTGGACTTAAACTGCTGTAAGTTGTAGCCTTGGAGAGAAATTATTTTGAGGAAGGGAGTTCCAAAAGGAAGCAGTTCTGGGGATAAATGATTTTTGATAGGCAGAAGCAATATGCCAGTGTGACAGTCAAGTAATGAGCGCAACCAGATGTCCTAGTTGCATGGGGGAGGGTGAGGAGAGGTGGAACAATGGATGCAACTTTGTCTGAGCATTTGTCATAAAAAAAACCTGTAAAATAAAGCAAGGGAGGCAACATTCCTTCTTACATGTACGGGAGGTAGTTCATTTGTAGTTGTTGTGTTATTAATTATTTTTTTATAGTTTTGTTCTAAATTGTTTCCAGTTGTTTTAGTGCAACCTCAGCACATCCAGTCCACAAGGGTAAGCGATATTCGAGCTGAGAGTGCACATGAATCCTGTAAATTACAGCTAACTGCTCGTCAGTGAAGAAGTTTCAGATTAAATACAATAATCCAAATTTCTTCGAGAGGGTTTTAGCAAGTGATTTAATGTGGTGGTCCAACTGAGGGTACTGTTAAGAAAAACACGGAAAACTTCAGTCTTTTGTACATACGAATATTGCATGCACTGTAGATGACATAGTAATCAGGCAATATCTGTCTATTAGTAAATTTATATATATATATATATATATATATATATATATATATATATATATATATATATATATATATATATATATATATATATATATATATATATATATATAAAGATAAATAGATAGATATATTTCTAGCATTAAATGAGACAGTGTTATTTTGTTCCCATTAAGTGATCTTGGATAAATCTTGATTTAAGGGGACTAATGTGTGGCCATTGGATTTAGAGATATGAAACTTTTTGAATGGGTGTCTCAGCGTGAATGAACTGTGAAGTGTTGAGTCATCTGCATATGAGTAAATGGGATTATGGGTAACAGACAATAGATCATGAATATGAATGAGGAACAGGGTTGGAGTCAGGACTGATCCTCGTGACAAGTCTTCATTAACTGAGTGGAAATTGGAATATATATCATCTACCTTTACTCTTTTCTTTCTGTTGCTGAGATATGAGGAAATCAGTCGAACAAAAGACGATAGACCGTAGCAAGGGAGCTTGGATAACAAGGAACGATACCACACTGTCAAAAACTTTAGAAATATCCAGGGCTGCTACATGGGTTTCTCCATGTTGGTCGATTAACTGATGGATGACATACAGTAAGTACAAAGACTGAGTATATAAAAAGTGGATCCTTCATGGTTTCTTCCTTCATTCGCTGGAGTGGTCTGAAGCTAGTTTGGTGAATGACAGATTACTCCTGAAATTATTTCTTTAACTGAATTATCCTTTTTTTTTATATTTCATTTGCTGTCTTCCTTTTTTCTTGTTTTTCTTTTTTTCTTTACATTCTGCCTTTGGTAAGACTGGGTTATGTTTAGAGTGTTTTGGCCGGTTAAGAGACAATTTCTATTTGACTGCTTGATTTTTTTCAGAATTTCGATGTGAGAACTTTGCTCGGGCTTCGATTTTCCAGGCCATAGAAGGAGGCGGTTTTGTGGGTTTAGGATGGAGATTTCATTGTTTTTTATATTTACTTACTTATTTTATTCATATATAATTTACCTATTTATTGTAGAATTTAGAATTGGAGGCTTCAAGAGGCGAGGATTTTATAGAAGTTCAGTGAAAGAGAGAGAGAGAGAGAGAGAGAGAGAGAGAGAGAGAGAGAATCACTTAACCCTTCAGATCGATGACATCTAAGTACTCGTAGTCATATTATTAGCTATATTATTATTTTTCATTTTAAAGGAAACTTCTCACTTTGAATGATCTAAAAAACAAACTACATATAATTTTTTGACATGACATTTTTCTAATTATTTTCATTGTTACTAAATGAAAAAAAATAATAAATAAAAGCTCACGTCCTGGAGGTGTTAAGAAGGAACCGCTGGACGACGCTTAACGACAACCAATGGAAGATTACAAGAATACCTAACAGCACGAAACACAATGAAAACACAAAATTGAAAGTAAATTGGAGAGAAAATAACTCCTTCATTCCAATGACTGTTTTTAGTGTGTTCTTCCTACCTTCAGACGATTTTATTCAGCTGTGTGAGAGAACCAATGTTGTGAAGAGGTAATTAATGGTCACACACACACACACACACACACACACACACACACACACACATTAAATAACCAAGATTCAGTTTTATTTTTTTGTATTTCTTCCGCTTTCACGTCTATTCGCTTCTTCCATGTAGAATAAAATCGCCTGAAGGAAACAGCATTGAAAGACGTCGTCGCACTGACGGGGTTATAGTATGTACGGCAAGACTGTCATATTTATTCAGCTTTTAACAGACGCCTGCCTATCAAGTGGCTGTCTTTCTTTGTATGTATCTAATATCAGTCGATCTTTGTCTGTCTAACCATTTTTCCACCAATATCTATATTTATCTATTTGGCTGAAAGTCCATCAGTTTGCCGATCTATCCATCCATCTGTCTATCAGTTTATCTACTTATATATGTCTGCTTATTAGTCTTGCTATCTGCCCATCTATCAGTCTCCCTACCTAAGGTATTTACCTACTGACTTACCTACCTACCAACTTACCAACCTACCCACCTATCGATCAATTTATCTATATACAGTCTGTTTCCTTTATATCCTGGGAGGTGTCCACAAACATTTCACCGTCATGTCACTTTATTCTCTGCCACCAGGCTGCCTTATCCCCAACTCACACCACCCTCATCCATATTCATCTCGATTTCATCCCTCCACTTCACCCTCGATCTCCCACTCCTCCTCTCCCCTTCGACCTCACCTACATACTATCTATCTATTGCCAGACCCCTCAATCCCGTAAGAGGTGACAACAAACAAATCGCTTCCATGTCGCCCTGTCCCTCGCCATTTCACTGGCCTCCCCCCCGGCTCACATCCTCCTTTCTCATTATCTCTCCACTCCGTCCCTCCACCTCATGCTTGGCCTCCCCTTCCCTCACCTCCCCCTCCACCTCACTTACATACACTCTCATCATTAGTCTCTCGCTCTCCATCCTCAACATATGGCCCAACCACCTCAGTGTATTTCTCCTAACTCTTTCTATCACATCCACATCCTCACCACCACAGCGCTCCTTCACTTCCTCATTTGTCAATCTCTCTTCATGTAACTCCACATGCTCCTCTCAAATAACTCATTTCCAATGTTCTCACTCTTGGCTTGTGTCCTTCCAACAAGGTCCAAGCTTCACTCCCATACGTTAGAGTTGGTATCAATACTATTTTGCATCGACTTTTCGGTTCCATGTTCATTTCCCTATTTCTTATCACTGCTTTCAAAGAACCAGCAGCCCTTTTTCCTTGTCGTACCCTTTCAAGCACTTCGTCCTCTAAAATTCCATCCTTACTCATCACACTACCCAGTACCCAAGTACGTAAAAGCACTTGTTCTCGTAGAACAACCCCTCCATCCTTCCATCTCATCCTCTTTCTCCCACTCCCTCTTCCCCTCTACCTCACCCACGCACACACTCTCCTAATCATTCTCTCATTCTCTAAGAACAACTAGAATAAAATGAGAAATCCTGGGAGTATAAGGGGCAACTAAATAGATCTCACTAGCTTCCCACAAATCAGCCATCCTTTTCCCTTCGACATTCACCTTATCCGTCTTCCTTTACCCCATTTCACCAGCTCGGCTTTGATCTCTTTCATCATTCAACTCCCCCTTTTCTCCTTCTCTTCCCCATCTTTCATGGATCGTCTCTTCTTTCTTCTTATCGTCTCTCATCTCCTCTCTTCGTTCATACTAATATATCTGTCTGTAAACTAGCTCGTGTTATGTCTGTGTGTTATTCATCAACATTCCTCATTCTTTCGCGTTTCTTTCTTCTTCATCATCCTTTCCTTTTCTTTCATTTTCTTTATCATTGATTCTCCCCTTCCCTCTCCTCCTTCATTCTAATGCGTCTTTATTACCCGCCCTCGTCCCGGAGGGGCTCGGGGACTGATACTGTTTTCACTCGGTTTGCCTGTCTGTTTATTTGTTTGTTTGTCTGTCTGTTAACAACCACTCAAAAACCATTGGTGCGATTTTGAATAAAATTACAGGGATGATGGATTGTGACCTTCTGAACACCTGCTTAAATTTTACGCCAAACTGAGCCAAGGTCCAGGCTGTAGGCCCAAAAAATGTTTTACAAAATTCTTTTTTTCACCATATCTCCTTTCAAATTCTGCATATCATCATGAAACCAAAACCTAAAGATGCACCTTTCAAATATGCATCCTATAACATGCCTCAATACAGCAGGTGGGTCACCCCCCAGTTAGCAGTAGGGGTCAGTGTCAGGTGAGTCAGGCTTAAAATTTCAAACGGGCATAAAATAGTCAATTTTCACACGATTTACTCCAAATTTGATATGTGACATCTTTGACTAGATAACCTGTTGTGCTTATACGTCAGCACTAAAATGACTGCCGGGGATTGGTTTGCTGTGCTTCTTGTTTTACTATCTTGCTACAGCTCATTATTTACGAGAGTTTAGTAACATAGTGCCTAATTACTTCAAGCTTTATATCTATCTGTCTTTCCATATAACTCCCTCTATATAATTTTCAGAGACATTGGACCAGCGAATACCACCACCACCACAGCTCAAGAGGACAGAGGAGTGGATGGAACCAAACACTGCTGCAAACTTCTGACTGCACATATTCTCCATCCCATTAAGCTCCTCTCATAGGCATTCTTAGTATGGCTCTGGTCGGGGTACGGGAAGGGGCAAAAGTTCCTCTAATATTTCACCTTCTGTACTCCCCATCCCCCACCGCTGGCTAATGTTCCTAAACTGAGAGACTGATGACAGACTGATGCTCCTAAGCTGAGAGACTGGTGTTGCAAACCAACAACAGTGAAACAAATGTAAACTGAAGCATAAATCAATTCAAGGACAGCGAAGTATGTATATTTTACCTCCATTCTTTATACGTTTCGAGAATGTAAGAAGTCTAAGGAATTATAAAGGAAATAAATAAACTAAATAAACAAAACTACTGAAGGCCAAATAAATATGGAGGACGCGAGGTATATACTGTACACTATCTTTTGGCCACTACTTATTAAAAATAATCTGTGGAGAGCGAGAGGTTTAAGAAATTATTCATGGACCCTGTCTGTCTGGGTCGTTCATCACAGCTAAGTTTTTCAACAAAAGTCTATTTTTCTTTGTCCTTTCCCTTCCCATATTCCCTCCCTACTCTTTCCCTTCTCCCCTTTTATTTTCGTTTTCTTCTATTCCTCCTATAAATTCTTCTTTTCCTTGTTCAAGGCCAAATTTTATTTTTTTACCAGTCAATTTTTCAGCAACAGAGGTATATTTAGTTTCTCCGCCTTTTCTTCCCCAGTAGCCCACCCTCCCTATTCATTCTCTTCTCTCATTTGTTTCCTCATTTCCCTCTATGCATTTATTTCTGTTGCTTGTTCTGCTTTATTGTTCCTCTTTCCTCTTATAATCAGATTTTTTAAAAGAAGATTTATTTTGATTTTTACTAGGCGTTTTTCCTTCTTTAAACTCTTCCTATTTCTTCCTCTCTCTCATTTTATGTTCTATTCCCTCTATGCAGTTTTCTGTTTTCTAGGCTTTATTTCTTTACTCTTTTCTGTTATACCCAAATTTCAGCAAAAGAGGTTTATCCTCTTTTTCTCGGTATTTATCTTCCCCTATACCTTCTGTGTTCCTCTTTATCTTTCGTCAATTTCTTCTATTCTTTGTATCCCTTCTGTCAGTCCTTTGTCTTCTTTCATTTTTCAGTCAGTCAGACTATCAACAAAGGTGATTTTCTGAAATCTTCTTGTTTTTTTTGTTCCACTGTTCTCTCCCCATTCCTCCTCTTCACTACAGAGGCGAATATTTATATGGTGATACTAAACATTACACGGTAATGATAGGATACCATAAGACACACGTGAGTTTTTATGGAAACACACAGGAGAGTTGAACCAACAAAAATGTTAAGACCCGTTCATTTGAGTACATATATATATATATATATATATATATATATATATATATATATATATATATATATATATTTATTTATTTATTTATTTATTTATTTATACCGTTCATTAGAATAAAAAACTAAAAAAGAAAATTAAGACCCGTCCATTTGAATTTGCCCGGACACACTGCAATCAACTCCTTCAGCCAGTTAGATGTCGCTTCTGTTATTTCTGTTACTGCCAAAAGATTTCTATCATTAATTGAGCACCCTTGCAGTAAAGGCTGAATAAAGACTATATCTAACCCCTCCAGCTCGTAAAGGTTATCATAATCCGTGAAGAATCGTCCGGAACTAACGGGAATGTATTGTACGAGTGACTGAACGGGGCAACAGACAGGTCATAAAGGCAGTGAGACAGACGAATGAGGAAGACTTAAAGAGTTGACCAGTTGCGTATACGATAGAGACAGAATGCAGACTAACTCTTCCATTACAAAATTGACCGAAAAAGTGAGTGTGTGTGTAGGTAGAAGGGTTCTGTGTGCCTGCCGTTAAGGAGCGAGGGATGCAAGCAGAGTACAAAGAAATCAGTGACCGGAGTGGTAGCGATAGAATAGGGAGAGAGGGAAAACACTGTGGTGCAAGGAGATAAGCTGAAGGGAACCAGAGACAAAAAAGGTGTTGAGATAAAGATTTTGAAACCAACGGAACCCCTCCTTTGCACACACACACACACACACACACACACACACACATTTTCACACAGTACACCCAAGCACAATATAAACACATCCAAACATTTTCACACAGTACACCCAAGCACAATATAAACACATCCAAACATTCACACACAACACACCCACATCCAAACACCTACACACCCAAACCAGACCCACACACACCCACACACATATCCTCACACCCACAAACACAACACGCGCCCTCATTCTTGATGTCCCCACCCCGTACACCAGCTTTTCTCAAGTGGGATGCATAATGTACTTTGGTTTTATCGTTTCTCTTTCTGCTTACTTATTCCTGTCAAGTCTTTCTGAGAATGCGCCAGGAACGAACTTGGAGCAGGTTTCGTAGATAGGGTGGAAGGTAGATTTCTTGGGAGAGCTTCACTGGGTTGTATATATGATTCGAAGGAGGGGCAGGATTAGGAGAGGGAAAGGGGATGGGAGAGAAGAGTAGGAGAGAAAGAGGAGAGAGAGGAGCGAGACAGAGGTTCCGGATTGGGATGAGAGTGGGTGGGAGGAGGGTGGAAAAAAAAAAAAAAAACTGGGATGAGAGAGAGAGAGAGAGAGAGAGAGAGAGAGAGAGAGAGAGAGAGAGAGAGAGAGAGGAGTTATCAGACAGAGCGGTCTAAAGCGACTTACCGTGGCAGCCCAACTGCTGTACGTTTATTACCTACGTGTCCTTCATATAAACCCTCAAATTCCCCGCTCCTCTCTCTCTCTCTCCTTTTCAGATTTTTTTTCCTTTCGCTATGCTCAAATTATTAACCCAACCATCACTAAGCTTCAAGAATCAAGTATATTTAACCCTTTCAGTCCGATGACGTAATTTATAGCTTATTCTTGCCACCTCCAGACGATTTTTTCTACTTCGGAGCGCCTTTTAGCCCTGGAGGGGTTAGAAATAGCCTTCAATTAACACCACCACTCGAAGTTATTTTTAAGTTGAATAGAAAAAAAAAAAACATCTTGTGACAGTCTGATTAAAGCTATAACTGCGGCATAATAGTGAATGAGATAGCGTTAGGTGGCCCACTAATATGATCAAGGTAGCATTACATGAACCAAGGAAACTCTAGTAACTACTTCATGTTGCAAGTCAAAGCACTCGGCTCATGATATTCAACCTGACTTGTGTTAAAAAAGGAAAGATGTGAAAAGACTAAGAGACATTATTAAACTAGAGAAGTACTTCCCACGACTTGTCGCTGATATTATCCCCTTATTATAGAAACACAAGATCTGTTTGTCTTGCATTGGTACTACACGCTAGAGAGCATGTTCAAATCGATTTCATCTAATACAGTCGACACTAAATAGAATGCATTACTTTACTGGAATAACTATTTAGGCAGTTGCTGGTTACTTGCTTGGCATTTTGATGGTTTCTCACCTGTCACCTTTTACACCTTTTAATCTTTAAAGTTTTAAATATTTAAACTGAAAATCTTCAAAAAATGTCCCAAGTTATCAGGCCTAGGCACACCCAATCAAATCATTTTCAGCACCCCTAGTTGCAATGACCTTTGAAAAGATTCATAGAAGCTAACCCATGTTTATCTGGTAACGTTGGTAATTCAGAATCCTTGGACCGAGTGTCATATTACATGAAAAAATGTGCTGAATAATTGTTCAGTACCTGTACATGTATGGTAAGATTCAGACCAACTGATCCATAAATTTAGTCTTGAGGGCGTGCCGAAAGGCACTAATAAAATGATACAAAAATACTAAGGAGACCAAAATGTACACATTCCCTATGGAAATGAAATCAATGAGCGAAAAGGGGAAGGCAAACCTTTAAAGTATTTGATAAACTATTGAAGCACATGATGGGAAATACGGGAAGTCAATCATTTTACTTCGCTGATGGTGCTATGCAAAGTGAAATGCAGTTTAACCGTTTCCAATCCCCCTGAGGTATATTAAACCCGAACATCATAAATCAGGGGCTTGCTGCACTATCGCGTATTCTGTTATAATAATACAGTTCTGTAAGTCAATACTTCTTCCTGCATTAACCGCTAATGGACTGGACCTGAGCCAACCTACATCCATCTGCAGAGAGGGAGAAAATGTTATTGTATATCTATAATTCTGTGTTTATAGTTATGTCTGCTGTGTGTTCATGATAATGTTAGTGTGACTGTATAAAGAAGGTGATGTTATATTGTGCTTATATGTTTATGATAATGCTTGTATTATTATTATTATTATTATTATTATTATTTTATTTATTTATTTATTTTTTTTTTTTTTGTGCTGGAGGGCTTTGACTATTTGAATGGTGTGTGCATGTTTAATGTACATTTTCCTTTTTGTAGCACTTGATGTGTGCATCCATACAAACACATGCCTGTACGCATTAGTCACAGTTAAAGAATGTGTGTTCTTGTGTTTGTGTTCTATTTTCCATGGACATAAACTAGGTAAAACATGCGTTATAGCTAAAATTTATCATTGAAGATCTGTTGAAACATGGCTGCTGTAATAATTGGCTTAAGAAATTGTATGATATGGAGAAAAAAAAGGAAACACAACAAGAATGTCTCTAGCATGGCAGTATCTATTACATCCTCCATCAGATATGGATGATGTTGTGTGCTGAGTGACTGTCATCAGGGGGAAAAAAAAAAAAAAATTACAAGCGCCTTTGCATGTTGTGCTTTCTCTGGCGGTGGCAATAGCTTGCGTTGCAAGTGGCTGCCAAATCATCTTTCAGAAGGACGTCAGTCTGGATTAGACTTGGAATATCAGCCACGGAATTCCCAGTGCTTGTATGCAGCTTTTTCAAAAACGTCTCTCAGGGTTTGGAGTGTTGTTACATACTCGTATACTGAGCATAAAAACTCAGCGTCGCTGCTGTATTAGGTTCATGACTTGGTAACGTGGGTGATTAACATATATTATTTTTTTATTGTTTGAAAACGCCTCCTAACAAAATGAGTCATACATACAAGGTTAAAGATATATATAAGAATACACAAAAAAAATACCTTGAGTTTTAACCAGTTTACATGGGTACTATTTGAATCAGTAGAAAATGCATAACAAAGGTAGGAATACAGTATATGCCGCCTATACAGCATAGACAGAATATGAATGTCATCCACTTGCCTGTTATAAGGAGACATTCGTATTTTTAAAAGTAACTTACGTCGAAAAAAACGCTTCACCTTATCCTGATAATGAACATTATGTTGGCCCCCCCCCCAAAAAAAAAAGCTGATTATTTCAGCAAAATTTGTGAAGAGTATTAATATCCTGAACAGTCTGACAAGCACATTTTTTTACGATATTTGTATACTCCGTTTTTAAAGAACTCGAACGGTGTTGATCTAGTAAAGTTACCAATAAAGAACCTACACATTTTCATACTCCCCACTAGGTAGATGCAACAATATAACAATGTTAATATCTACATGTTTTACCATATCTTTGTAAAACCCGGAATGGCTTGTATTTTAGAAGGGACCAGAAATTACTGAAAACATTGTTGATCCTTATGAACTTGTATTAAGCATTTTCCTGAAATGGCTTCGTCACCCAAGAATTTTAGCCAATACTTATTTATCCTAAAACTCTGGACGCCACTCATGTTCTTAGAATGACAATATACTTTTATATTGGGGCATATTTCAATTTAGTAAATAATCTACTAATCTAACTTGCAAATATTTCGCAATACAGCAGAGAGAGAGAGAGAGAGAGAGAGAGATTTGTGTGCTCTGTAACATACGTTCCGAGACACAGGAAATATTTCTTTTGAAATAACCTACCGTCTTAATTTCAGTGCCATAAATTATTCTAATGTATTATTTATTACTACCACACCATTTTTTGTGTACACTAAGAAGATACTGGTACTTATTTAACACAATTCCCTTTATGAGGTAACATAATATGGTAGCTTGCCATCTTATTTTATACCTTATTGCTCTCGAGAATTAGTCAGAAAAACAGCAAAGACGTTGAGAAAACGGTTTGAACTGAACTGTCCTTGAATTTGTCGCTGTGCTGTTGCCTTGCCATGTACTTTATTCCCATTTTGTAAACCATGGATCCCACCTTTAAAAATAAAACACAAATATTCTACACTTGCATTACCATTAGGTATGCAGTCCCTAGTTTATCTGAGAGGGAGAGAGAGAGAGAGAGAGAGAGAGAGAGAGAGAGTACTCTGTGTGTGTGTGTTCATTTTATTTTACTTTTCTTTGGGTGGGAGGAGAGGGAAGAGTCGTGTGTGGGTTGGTTGCCAGTGTGAGAATGAAGGAGTGGAATCATACATCTTGAAGTCGTCAGCCAACATTCATTAGGGAGCAACGCAACACCGAATCCTGCTGCTATCTCTCTAATTCCACCCACCAAACACACGTAGTCCTGGTGATGTATGACACTCCCCGTTTTTCCCTTGACAGTTAATTACAGCACGAGTTAGTATTATCAGGCTCCTATGACTCACTCAGCAGTATGAAATCGTCTGACGTTAGCTGGAACTGAATTCCCACCCATGAAACAGCTAACAGTCATACGGATTTTATGCAAACTATTTCAGCACTAGAAATACTTAAATGGCAGAGGAAAGAATAATAATCCTTTGAAAATATAACTGATAGCTATACTGCCTTAATCTGGCTGCCCTCCACAGCCTCAGTCATAGGAAGTCTTACGTGAATGTGTCTCGGTTCGAATCCAAGAGATGACTGAGAGTTTTTCTATCATGTGTACAACGCTGATCCGGACCACAGTAACCTAGCCAGACTGGGGCTCGTATTCACATCGGTTAAGGCAGCACCCCAACACCTCTTCCTTTGCTATTTATTTTTGGATGTGGCTTATAAATATCGCTATGTACGATATCTATGCAGAGTATGGCGAATGTTGGGAGGATTTATGTGATATAGAAGAGGACAGCAAGGCATAATAAAATGAATAATTTAGGGAGAAAATACGGACCTGGATGTTAAAGAGCTGCTGCCGTCAGTGGATTTAATTTACATACCTTTGCAGTGGTCTCTTGTCGGCCAAGGGTTAATCACTTCAGTCCCGTAACGTCTTTATTTATATTCTAGCTTCCTTCATACATTTCAGGTATAGAGTGTATTGTCAAACTGCGGGGGTTACATGCAGACTCTATTAGGCCCCTCAAAACCTGATTTCTCCCTAAGGTCGGAAAATTCGTATGAAGGTAGAGAGAGTACAATGAAAAATATGTATTCGGATTCAAGGGATTAAGGCGTATATCACTGAGTCTACGAGAATACGGCCAGAAGACAACACAGAAACACGTGCCTGCGGTAAGGACACTTGCCAGAGAGGTGATGGTGCAGCGAATAGGGCAGTGAGATGGACACAGTGGGGTGATGGGTTCCATCAGGTGCAGTGGGTATAGGAGTGAGTTGGGGACAGTGGTGTGATGGGACGATCAGTTTGAGTATTTTTGCTTCTACAACGCCGTATTCATGATCCTATTACTCGATGCCACCGACATGTCATAAAAACATACCCAGTTGTTGACCCCATTTAATTACGGTATACTAACACCAGATCTGAATATAACATCCCTAGCATACAACAATAATGAAGGTGGGTATTAGTGCCCAAGTGGTGGTATTTGAAAAGGATACTAGGCATTATCCCTCTGTTATATAGTAAGCAGGTTACTGGACCCCATAAACGGCCTTTCTGGCTTATGTTTAAATTTCTTTCTGTACTGTTTATGCATTTATTTATATTTATCTATTTATTTACATATTTAATTATTATGAAGAGATGAAAGAACCATAGGTGCGAAGCCTGCAAGTTGCTCCCAGCAAGAAAAAGAGCGAAATTTAATAGCTGTAAATTTCTATCTATCTCTATCTATATACCTAGCCTGCATCCCTCAGGGAAAGGGAGGTTGCCGAGACAGGACGACACACTCCCAGTTTACTCATTCACTCAAACACATTCATTCGCATCTTAGCCCCAAAGGGGAGAAGGGACAGATCCCCACCGCACCACACTGCACGAGGGTCAACTGTGCAGTGCAATCAGTGACATTCGCAGCAGGGCCCGACAGCATGACTGGTTTACCCCTGTCACATCATAATAGATCCATCCCCTTATCTGCACCTGACCTGATAAGCTGATCAGACAAATTGCGGAAGAATATCCCCTCAGGGCTGCATCATCATTTACTCATTCACAATTTCTTTCCATTCATTTCTGTCATGCACAGCCACTCTTCCTTGCTCAACAGACATCCCCCTCGCATCCAACGCCCTCTTCACACTGTCCATCCATCCTATTCGTGGTCCACCTCTCAGCCTTACACCTCTCACATCAGATCTAGTTATCTTTTTCACTAATCGCTCATCATTCATTCTCACCATATGCCCAAACCATCGCAACACCCTCTGCTTAACTCGATCAGCCATCTCCTGAACAACTCCAGTTGTCCTTCGTACTTCATTTCTCACTCGATCCATACGCTTCATTCCACACATACTCCTCAGACACCTCATCTCCATTACATTCAAACTTTTCCTCTCTGCTACACCCATATTCCATGTTTCAGCCCCATATAATGCAGTCAGTACCACAACACTCTCATGCAGCCTTCTCTTTACATCCATTCTAAGCGAATAACATCTAAACACTTTTTTCAATCCTCCCAGCACCTTTCCCACTTCATTCATTCTAATCTTCACTTCTGCATCTCTTCTTCCATTCACAGCAGTGGTTCTTAAACTTTCTCGTGCAGCGGACCCCTTTTAATAGAACTAATCATGTGGTGGACCCTTAATAATGAGCAGATTTCTCTCCTACCCTACCTCTTGTGTTTAAAGGTGTTTGTAGGCTATCACTATGGCATGTGGTGGGCCCGCGGCCAGGCAGCAGCAAGTACAGAGTTGTCAAACCACAAATATCACTGCATTCTACAAAGTCATTAAATTGTTTCCAGATACTATTATATGTTTTATCTGATACTCAGATTAGCCTGCAGACCCCTTGGAACGTTCCACGGACCCCTGTGGGCCCGCGGACCACACTTTAAGAAACACTGATCCACAGCAACACGTGACCCTAAATACTTAAAACACTCTAGCTCCTCAAGCAACTCACCATTCAAAACTATATTCATCCTCCTACAGTCTACCAACCTCGTATACTTCATCACTTTACTCTTATTGTCATTTATTTTCAGTTTCCTCCTTTCACACACCCTTCCAAACTCCTTTACCAACTATCACAATCTCTCCTCTGATTCAGCCACTAGTGCAGTATCATCCGCAGACAGCAGCTGCTTCAGATTCCACTCTCTACCATCAACATTCACCAGACTCAGACCTCCACCTAAACACTCTTGCATTCACCTCCCTTACAACATCATCCATATAAATATTAAACAACCAAGACGACATCACACATTCCTGCCGCAGCTCCACTCTCACGGAAACCAGTCACTCACAGTATTTCCCACTCTTACGCACGGTCTACTGTTTACATAAAAACTTTTCACTTCTTTTAGTAACCTACCATCAATTCCATACAATCTTAAAACAGTCCACAAAGCCTCCCTATCAGTTCTATCATACACTTTCTCTAAATCCACGAACACCCAAAACACATCCTTACCTTTCGTTAAATACTTTTCACACACCTGTCTCACAGCAAACACCTGATCTACGCATCCCCTCCCTCTCCTAAAGCCATACTATATATCTCCAATCACTCCCTCTGTACCCTCTCTAACTCTCTTAACACTCTACCATACATTTCGAATATGATTAATATAAAAAAAACATTTCTCATTACCCATCACAAAACAATCTCTCAATCTAATGGGATCCTGTCCAGCTTGTTTTCCATAATAATAATAATTAAACTGGTCAATAGTCCACATCAATAGCTGGAATTCTTGAACGTTGTCTGGATATCAACACCTAATGAAGTTTTGCTCACCTCGAACACTGTCTTTTCTACCACAACTGAGGGTACCATGGCTGCTATTACTGCTAAATCTTCAGTTACCACTTCCATAACTACCATCATCACTATCACTACCATCTCCACACCACCACCCCCA
Organism: Coenobita brevimanus; assembly: GCF_032717465.1. Classification (NCBI taxonomy): domain Eukaryota; kingdom Metazoa; phylum Arthropoda; class Malacostraca; order Decapoda; family Coenobitidae; genus Coenobita; species Coenobita brevimanus. Next base: position 39,762,357 of record NC_137057.1, read on the forward strand.
TCACCTCTCCCATTTATTACTGTTTCTATTATCACCATGACTAACATATTATAACCATTGCCATCACAGCCACCACCATTACCAATACCATCGCTGCCACTATCACTACCATTACCACTGCCACCACTATTACTACCACCACCACCACATCATAGCTGCAACACCTACTACCATCCCTACCACCATTAGTTACATTTTCCTTTATGAACACCATCACCACTACAACCTATTGCTGATTTAATTAACATCATCACCACCACCATCACCACATCAAAACTGCAACTACCATTGCCAAGGCTACCACCACCACCACATCATAACCGCAACCATCACTATCATCACCACCACCTCACAGCTACGACTATTGTGCTATCATCAACATCACTATCACTCAACTATCACCATTTCCGCTATCATCAGCACAATTATCTCAACTCCCCTGCCATTTCCACTACCACCACTACCCCCATCGCGACCACTACCCTCTCGCATACACCACAACAAGAGCATCCCTGTTGACCCCATATAGTGCATAAAACACTGATAAGCTTAAACCCCCTCTTCAGAACACAGTATAACCATCACACAAATTAATCATCCATTCACCCATTCAACCAAGCCTTTATTACCTCGTAAGGAACGTAGGTACCAGAGGTTAGGCTGCTCACTCCAAGTCAACATATTACTCATCCATCCATCATCCAATTCCCTATTGTATAACCATGCGCGCAAGGGCCCGCAGCAAGTTTTTTCAGTCTAAATAAACATATTACTCATCCGTCCATCCATCATCCAGTCATGTATACCTAACCAGGGGCATATATATTTTTTTTTATGCGAGGAAGAAGGAACCAAAGGCCATGAGTTCGCAGTTACAGTTCCCTCCAAGAGAAAAACAAAATACAATAGAGAGCCAAATCCAAGATCCGATCATTTTGAGATGCCTGGACACACTGCGTTTGAAAGACTGGAGATCATAGGCAGCAGGAAATACAGACAGAGGGAGACACTTCCAGAGTTGACCTGTTGCATAAATGAAAGACTGGGAGTAACGGTTAACTTTTGCATTAGAGAGTTGGACAGAAAAGGGATGAGAGTTTGCTACCAGACGGGTGCTACGCGCCCGTCGTAGAGGTGGAGGAATGCAAGTAGACAGTTCAGAGGAGCAGTGACCATTAAAGTAGCTATAGAAAAGAGATAAAGATGCAACAGTGCAGCAAAGAGACAGAGGTTGAAGGGAGTCAGTAAGAGGAGGAGAGTTAATGAGACGAAAAGCCTTTGACTCCACCCTATTGAGAAGAGCTGTATGTGGGGAGCCTCCCCACACATGAGAGTTGTACTCCACACAGGGGCGGATAAAACCCCTGTATAGAGTCAACAATTGTGCAGGGGTAAAGAAAGAGCGGAGTCGGCTTAGCACACCCAATCTCTTGGAAGCAGATTTTACAAGAGATGTAATATGATCTTTCCAAGATAAGTCCCGAGTAAATGAAACCCCAAGCATGTTCAAGGATGATGCAGGATTAAGCTGAATATTATTAAACATTAGTGGGTATACCTGTGGAAGATTTTGTTGGGTTGATAGATGTAAGAACTGAGTCTTAGATGCATTAAAAACAACCATATTATTTTTACCCCAGTCAGAGATACGAGCCAAGTCAGACATTAGGTGTGCCATAGCCTCATCCCTTGTTTGTTGAAGTAACTGTTGAGATGGGCGTTGCAGGAACCAAATGGAAAGGTGAAGGGTGGAGTCATCAGCGTATGAGTGGATAGGGTTAGATGTACAGCTTAGAAGATCATTGATGAATAAAAGGAAGAGAGTAGGTGATAGGACAGAGCCCTGAGGAACACCACTGTTGATAGATCTAGGAGAAGAACGATGGCCGTCTACAACAGCGGCTATAGAATGACCAGAAAGGAAGCTAGCGATGAAGGCACAGATAGAAGGATAGAAACCGTAGGAGGGCAGTTTGGAAATTAAAGATTTATGCCAGACTCGATCGAAAGCCTTTGAGATGTCAAGTGCAACGGCAAAGCTTTCGCCAAAGTCCCGAAAGGAGGATGACCAGGAGTCTGAAAGGTAGGTGAGAAGATCGCCAGTGGAGCGTCCCTGACGAAACCCATACTGACGATCGGAAAGAAGATTGTGATAGGAAAGATGCTTTAAAATTTTTCTATTGAGAATTGACTCGAAAACTTTTGAAATACAGGACGTTAAAGCAATTGGACGATAGTTGGAGGGTTGGGAGTGGTCACCCTTCTTTGGGACTGGCTGATTGAGAGCAAATTTCCAGCAAGAAGGAAACGTACAAGTTGACAGACAAAGGCCTAGGCAGGGTGTAAGTATAGAAACACAGTTCTTGAGAACAACAGGAGAGACCCCATCAGGCCCATATGCCATGTTAGTACTGAGGCCAGTAATGGCAGAAAATACATCAACTGAAGAAATTTTAATGTCAGCCATGAGGAAGTCAGAGGGGGGAAGTGATGGAGGAACAGCACCGGAATCGTCTAAGGTGGAATTGGAGGAGAAAGTCTGTGCGAAGAGATCTGCTTTATCAGTAAAAGAAATAGCTACAGAACCATCAGAGTAGAAAAGAGGAGGGAAGGATGATGAGGTAAAGTTGTTAGAAAGATTTTTGGCAAGGTGCCAGAAGGAGCGGGAAGAATTCGAGTTGGAGGGTTGAGAGCATTTAGTATGGATGAAATTATTTTTAGTAGAGCGAAGAACAGACTTAGCACGATTCCGGGCAGAAACGTAAAGATGATGTGATTCAGGGGTGGGTTGGCTCCGGTACCTTTTGTAGGCCCTCTCCTTGTTGCGGACAGCATTAGAACAAGAGTGGTTAAACCAAGGCTTTCTTGCGTTAGTCAAAGGATATGAGAAAGGAATGTATGCTTCCATGCCCGAGAGAATAACCTCCGTAATGTGCAAGGCACACTCAGATGGCTCCCTGCCATGGAAGCAATAATCATTCCAGGGAAAATCAAAGAAGTACTTCCTGAGGGCCTCCCAGTCCGTAGCTCCAAAATGCCACAGACGACGTTTCCCTGGAGGGTCCACAGGCCGTACCGAAGCGATAGGACAGGTGAGGCTAGGTTAATCAATCTACACAATCATATTCATTCTTCCACTTTTCCATTCAGTCCATTAATGCTACATCAGAAATCCAGGGATCCAGGGCTTGGCTACTCACTCCAGACAATCTTTATCTGCACTTACGAATTAGTCTAGTATATTCTTGCTATCTACAGAAGAATTTTTTGATCCCTTCACTTCAAAATACATTTTCAATTTAGCTCTTGCTATCTTGACAATTTTTTTCAGCTTAGGCGATTCATATAGCACTAGGGGGGGTTTACAAAGCCTTCATTATCCACTTCACCACAAGACATAATATGTAAAAACAAATAAAATTCCCTGAAGAAACAATAATATAATAGAAAGTAGAGCAGGCATTAAAGAAAAACTCATCAAAACAAGAAGCCATGCCAAGGCACACCAAACCCGTTCCCCAGCAGTCATTTTAGTGCTGACATATAAATGCAACATGATATCTAATCAAAGATGTCACATATTAATAACCCTCCCAGGCACGTTGACTCGAATCACGTTCTTGAGGTTTGGTACATAAATGCACATTGATGCGACTCACATGAAAATGCAGAAAAAATGCCGTCAAAAGAAAAGTTTTCAGCCAATTTGCATCAAATTTGGACACGTTCTAGCAGGCGCGTTCCTCTTCTGAGATAAACACTTGGCAACACTGTAAAGCCTCCCTGGAGCCTGCCTGTAGTGATAAACCTCAGTAGATCACAAGGAGCCAGGCTGTAAGGCTGCACTGCATGTGCTGTCCTTTTAAATCACCCTAATTCTCCCCCTCCCACCCGAGTTGAAGCCCCTGTGGAATGAGTGTGATAAAATATTATTTCTGATTTTGTCAATGGAACGTAGATATATATCTTGAGAAGAAATGGTGCCCGTTATCAGTCGTTTGGCCTAGGGGCAAGATGCATGTTCACTGTAGCGGGGTTTCGCCACTCCGCCTCCCCTGGGCCCTATGCTGTGACTACACATACTTATATAGAAAAGGCAATGCCTAAACTGTATAGCGTGTGAAAGCTATAGTGGCTGGCTTTGTGATATATTGCAACTAGCATGCGTTACATAGCCATAGCCAGAGTGTGGAATGGGGCAGCGTTACCTGTATGCCATAGTCAGGAAGGGATTATTAGAGCGTTTAGGGATGGATATTTTAATTGTGATACAGTATATGCGTATGAATTTGTGTGAAATATAAGGTCAACATGCTGCGAGTGTTCGTGAAGGAGTGTGGTGTGTGCCAATATAGCGGTGCATCATACATCTCGATGAGAAAGTGCTGCATCACGGTCATGTTGTACCGTAGTAAGGAACTTAAATAATTGCTGAGGTAGGGGTGGAATCATTGTGGTAGTCATGTATTTGCATATGATTTAGTGTAAAGTGTACGTAAATTGAGCTGCTATTGTTCGTGAAGGGATAATTTTAGGGTGCATAGTGTAGGTTAGTGATACCTTAGCGGCAGGTATGCGGGGACGTCAGGATGCCAGGCGACCACATGAGTCATGGAACAGGTACTGCAACTTGCTAAGACATTTAGTTGGAAGATATACTTTATGTACAATGAACGTGAAATGGGCAGTGAGTGTTTGTTGTGGGATGTTGTGGGTGCATAGCGTAGGTTGGTGATACCTTAGCGGCAGGTGTGTGGGGATGTAAAGATGCCGGGCAACGACCGATCTCATTGAACAGGTATTGTAACTTCCTAAGACACTTAGTGAGAAGTTATACTTTATGTAAAATGAACGTGAAATGTGCAGCGAGTGTCCTTGAAGGAATTCTGGGGGTGCATAGCATAGATTAGTGATATCTTAGTGGCAGGTGTGGGGGGACATCAGGATGCCAGGCAACGACAGACGTCATTGATCAGGTACTGTAACGTGCTCAGACATTTAGTGAGAAGTTATACTTTATGTACAATGGACCTGAAATTTGCAGCGAGTGTTCATTGTGGGATGTTGTGGGTGCATAGCATAGGTTAGGAATACCTTAGCAGTAGGTGCGTGGGAATGTAAGGACGCCAGGCAACAAGAGACGTCATTGAACAGGTACTGTAACTTGCTAAGACATTTAGTGAGAAGTTATACTTTATGTACAATGAACGTGAAATATGCAGTGAGTTTTCGTTGTGGGATATTATGGGTGCATAGTGTAGGTTAGCGATACCTTAGCAGCAGGTGTGTGGGGACGTAAGGACGCCAGGCAATGACGGACATCACTGAACAAATACTATAACTTGCTAAGACATTTAATGAGAAGTTATACTTTATGTACAATGAACGTGAAATGTGCAGCGAGTGGCCGTAAAGGAATTCTGTGGGTGTGTAGAGTAGGTTAGCGATATCTTAGTGGCAGGTGTGTGGGGACGTCAGGACGCCGGTCAATCACATGCGTAATTGAACAGGAGCTGTAACGTGCTGAGACATTTGTTGATTATTTATGATTTATATAAAATGTTAGTGATATGTGTCACGAGTGTTCTTTGTGGGATATTTTGTGGGTGAGTAGCATATGTCAGTGATACCTTAGTAGCAGGTGTGCAGGTGATGTAAGGATGCCAGGCAATAACGGACGTCAGTGGACAGGTACTGTACCTTGCTGAGACAATTGTTGATATTTATGATTTATAATAAAATGTTTGTGATATTTGTCACAAGTGCTCGTCGAGAGATAGTATCATGTGTTAGGGGAAGGAGGGAAAATATAAATATATATATATATATATATATATATATATATATATATATATATATATAGATAGATAGATAGATAGATAGATAGATAGATAGATAGATAGATGTGTGGCACACATCCACGGACATGCAGTGGACAGGTATTACACCGTGCAAAGTCACTGAAAAGTTATCGTTTATGTGAACTGTCGGGACCATCAGTCCAGCCATTGTCTTCATTTGGACGACAGGCATCGCCTTTACTCAGACCTCTCGTTCCAGCAGCCATCACGGTCTCTCCACCTCTAGCCTCCAGTTTCCCCTTGGCTGAGCCCATGTCACCGATAGCAGAGCCTAGTTATGTAATACTGGCACCTGGACACGGCACAGTGTCTGTGGGGCAACTGGTCAGGATGCGACTGTTTTGTTGTCCCCTGCCTGGTTGACAAGGGTGCTGTCTCTGACAGCATTCATCCCCCCTGACGTTTTGCAGCAGCAGGAGACAGTCTCGTCATCCTCATTGTCGGAGCCGTCACCACCTCGATGAGGCCGGCGTGGGGGTCGGCCAAGGGGTGGCCAAGGAGGCAGAAGGGTGTCAGTAGGCTGACTCATTGCCACCACTGTGGGAGGTGTTGCCGCAGAGGATCTTGGGTGGAGCAGTCGCCCATTCACACCAGCTAATGGGCCCTTCACAGGATCCCCAGGAATGAAGGTGGATCTGCCAACAGCACCTCTCCAGTTCTTCCAGCTGTTTTTCACCAGGGAGTTGTTGACTTATTTCACCTGTGAGACCAACAGCTACGTGTCATTCCTGGGGACTTTGTTGGACGCATGGCTCATCTGTAATGAGGAGGAGATGGCCAAGCTCCTGGGACTATACTTCTTCATGGGAGTGGTGAATATGCCAACCATCAGGCATTACTGGAGGAGATCCTGTCTCCATAACTATCCCCTTTTCCAGTAAGTGATGAGTGGGAGGCATTTCAGGGCCATTCTGAAACACTTCCATGCCTTCAACTCACTTGCTATACCCCAGGACAATCGCGACAGGCTCATCAGGGTTTGCACGGTGATGGAGTACCTCCTTCAGCGGTTCCAGAACACCTGCTTACCCGAGGAGCACCTCAGCCTGGACGAGAGCTCACTGGTGTGGAAGGGGTGCTTCAGCTTCCGCGTCTACAACCCCATGAAGCCCTCGAAGTACTACATCAATTTTTATATCCTGGCTGAGGCTTCATCGGGGTACATCTGGAACTTCGAGGTGTATATGGGGCAGAAGAAGGCGCTGGAGGCCACCGTTTGAAGCCTTGTAGAACCGTTGAAGGATCAGGGATACAAAGTTTACATGGACAACTATTATAACTCTGTAACCCTGTGCAAATGCCTCTTCAGTGCAAGAACCTATGTGTGTGGAACCCTACACCTGGCAAGAGGAGCGCCAAAGCGGCTGCAGGACATCGCCAAGACCAAGAACCTGCCAGAGGGGTGCATGGCAGAGATGCGCAAGGACAACGTGATGGTGTTGCTGTGAAGGATAAGCGCATCTTCAACATGGTCTCCACCTTCCACAGCACAGGCATCGTCCAGAAGCAGGTTCGAGGGAAGACCAGGGGTCCTGATGGGAGGACAACCTATATCCAGAATACTGTGGACAAGCCCATCGTGGTGGAGGACTACAATCGACACATGGGTGGGGTGGACCACTTCAACCAGATGGTCCAGTACTAACCCATCCAGCGGCGGACTATGAAATGGACCAAGAAGATCACCTTCTATTTCATCCAGATGGCCATTTTCAATGTGTTCGTCCTGTACAAGAAGTGCTTGCACAGGTCAGTCAGTCTACTAGAATTTGTGGAGATGGTTGACAAGCTCCTCCACTTTGATGAAACAGAGTGGACTGCATCGGGGCACGACACCCACCATGCCCCTGACTTTCCAACCCAATGGCCAGCAGGACCTCCAGCACTTGTGGCCCCTGCAGCAGCACCAGCACAGGTGCCATCACCACTGTCTCCTGGGCCAGCACCAGCACAGGTGCCAACACTGCCATCTCCAGGAGGAGGACCAGCACAGGAGCCAGTGCCACCATCGCCAGCAGGACCAGCATGGGTGCCAAGACGACCATCTGCAGCAGTTCCTTGTCCATCGGGAGAACCTGTTGCCGCAGCCATGCCCAGCCCTGCAGCTACACCTTCAGGATGACAGGAGGGAAGACCAGGAGGACATCGAACCAAGCGTTGGAGAGTCATCAACGGCAGAGTGTGGTTGGATCACACTCTGGGCCATCGATGAGAGAGGATCCTCAACTGGAGAAGGCTCCGGTGCACCCTGTGTACCCTGGCGAAGATAAGGAGGGACACAAGTCACATGTGTCCTGTTTGTGACGTGCCGCTTTGCGTGGGTGATTGCTTCGAATGGTATCATACCGAGCGTACACACATACACAGAGACACACACATTAACACAGACACAGACACACTCACACACACACACACACACACACACACACACACACACACACACACACACACACATTACATAACTCCTCATCTTCAAATCTTACAATGTCCTGCAGGCAACTAAACACCCCTGGAGGAAGTGAATTTTCCGAATTTTGTTGATATGTATATTGACCTATTATCAATACCCCTATATTTTTCACGCAAATAACCATTTTCTCCTACATATCACACATATGACAGAAAGTACAGCTTCATTAGCAGTAACTAGAAAAAAGTAGTGTTCATGTCTAATAGGATATAATGCTATAAAAACAACCCTTGGAGATTTTAGTCTGTACATAAAAGAAAAAAGAAAGGCTTTGGGAGCATAGTGTTCAGGCAAAGGGGGGGGGGAAGACACTTTTTGTTTTGTTTTCGCTTGCGGTAAAAGTAGGTAGCGATCGGAAGAGTAATCTAGCTTTGTCATCTGATTACTCGAAAACTATAGGACGTATCGACTTCCTGTAAAAACCATGATAAAGATCTGTGAATTATACGTATGTTCACTACTAAAATGAAAGCCTTTGGGAGCATATTCTGTAGGAAAAAGCGGGGAAACAGAGTGTGTTTATTTTTTTTTTCTTGCTTGTGCTTAAAGTTACCAGCGCTCGGAGGAGTAATCTCATTTTGTCGGCCAATTACTCGAGAACTATTGGACATATCGATTTCCTGTAAGAACCATGATAAAGAGCAGTAAATTCTACCTATGTTCATTACCAAAATATAAGCCTTTGGGAACATATTTTGCGGGAAAAGGCGGGGGAGCAGAGTGTTTTTTTTTTTTTCTAGCTTGTGGTAAAAGTAGAAAACGCTTGGAGTAATCTCACTTTGTCGACCAATTACTCGAAAACTATTGGACTTATCGATTTCCTGTAAGAACGTTGATAAGGAGCAGTAAATTCTACGTATGTACAGGACATAAAAAGTCGTTGTTACGTAGGCGGGAATATAGCGTTTGCTGTGCATGCAGGACGCAAGTGACGCACGGCCGTGAGTACCCAGTCGTTTTTTGGATTAACTCGGAAACTGTGAGGCTTATAAAAAAAAATCTGCATGGACCATGAGAAAGCTCATGTAATTCTACACAATATCTTGAAATAAAAACATATGGTGTGCAAGAAGTTTTGCAGAAAAGCTCCCTGTACAAAAATAATTTTTTTTTTTTTTTTATAATGGCTTTCAGTTTTTGGCTATTTTCTCGAAAACTACAAATCGTATCACAACCGGACAAAGTTCTTTAGAAAGCTGATTAATTTCTCTATCAAAACTTCTAAAAATATTTTCTTGTATGATGAAAAGCGTTCGAATGGTGATGTTGGGAAGTGAGATTGACATTGCAAAAGGTTTATTCAGTGCCTCCCAATGTAATTTTATTCGTGTTTTCCTTTTTTTTTTTTCTTTTTTTTTTGTGCTTATCAGCTAGAACAAACATCAACGAATAAGACGATATAGATTTCATGGCAGTATATTGAGGTTTGAGTGGCAAAAATAAGGCGAGAATACGTGTTTTCAGCAGCACGCGGGCTGGCTGGGCGGGCGGCCAGTTGAGTAAAATCGTGTGCTGGGAAACGTACTGAAACATATGCGTGCACGAGCGGGTTAAATTTGAAGTAAATCGGGTGAATATTGACTATTTTATGCCCGACTGATATTTAAGGCCCAACCCACCTGACATTGACCCCCCTACCGCTAACTGGGAGGTGACCACCGTGATGTAATGAGGCATGTTATAGGATGCAGATTTGAAAGATGCACCTTTAGGTTTTGGTTTCATGTCAAAATGAATTTGAAAAGAGTTACGGCATTTTTTTTTTTTTTTTTTACATTTTTGGGGCCTACACCTTGGGCCTTGGCCCACTTTGGCCCAAAATTTAATCAGATGATCTGAAACCTATACCCCATCATCCCTACAATTTTAGTCAAAATTGCACCGGTAGTTTTCGCGTAAAGTTGTTAACAGACAGCAGACAGTCAAACAAATAAACAGACAAATTGAGTGAAAACAATACCCATCCCCGAGCCCCTCCAAGGCAGGGACGGAAAACTAAAAAAAATAATAATAATAAAAATAATTGGCTGAAGGAAATCAGATATAATGGAAGGCACAGTGGACATCAGAGGTAAAAAAAAATGCTAATAAATAAATGAATAAATAAACATAAGCTCCTATAAATTTCATATCGTCTCTCCTGCTAGTCACTGCCTGGACTTTGAAAACCAGTGTGGTGAATCCGTAACAACTGACCCTGATGAGTCTATTGGACCTCAGACCAGTGTTTTTAGTATCATTTGTTGTGGATTCACTAAACTGATTTTCAAAGACCATGGAGAGAGAAGCAGGAGCAGCGACACGACTTTTGACACCACCTGTACATCATAAGGTTGAAGGGGTTAAATTAGAAAGCACACCCAGTATGAAAGGAGGTTAACCATTTATTGGGCAGGTGACTATAATGAGCACTTAGATGGGCGTCCAAAATGGCGCCCTGGAGCCACCCAATGTGTGTATGCCGTGATGTCAAGCACACCCAGCCAATCAGCGCGGTCCAGGCTACGTTGCAGACCATGACATCACAGCGTTCTCCTCTGCAGGATTGGCCCAGAGCACCTCAAACATCAGTCTTTTCCCAGATCTCGCAAAGTGTGGATGTTTGCCCCTAGTTGTTCCAACACCCACGAGCCTACCTCACTCCATAATGTCGGTAAGTTGATGAAATCTCTACATGATACAATTGAATAGTTGTACTAAACACTGATGTAGGTGAAATTTACACATAAGTTGTGGAAAGTGGTGAAATTGATGTGCAAAAATAGCAATGCTCAAATATAGACATTCGCCCATCTCGAGGGTGACCAGTGTTACGGCAGAAGGCCCCATACATGGACATTCACCCGAATGCCATGAAACTAGTGTTAGTGAAGAAGGCCCTATTTATAGACATATGCCCGATAACTATAAAAGCATCATTTGTGGTAGATGTCAATGTGTAACACATTCTAACTCTGATATATGGTACCCAGTGATGCATGACTTGTGGCCATTCATACTTATAACATTTTCATGTGATCCAGTGAAATCATTGGCCCATTTATTTGATATTTTATTTGTCAAATAGGGACATTAATGTAATTTTGGTCAGTTTTAATGCATTACAACAGCTATTCTTATTCCTGCAGCTGCCTACGGGGATGTTCTACCGCTGGAAGGAGTACCATGTGACCCCCTTGTGCCAGCCAGCCCCAGCATCAGTGAGGACGAAGACCTGGAAGATGATGATGACGACGTAGCTGATCCTGACTTCCTGCCAGAGCCCCATCACGACCCAGAGACTCCAAGCCCAGGTGATGTGCCCCATACTGCCAAGAGGAAGTGTGTCAGGCCCCCACTTCAAGTGATGGATGCACTATCATCTGAGGATGAGGATGAGGACAAGGAATTAGAGAAGGGAGTCAGCAGTCCATGAGGGTCCAACGGGACGAGGCCAAAGTCCAAGAAGGCACCTACCAGACCTACAACCTGGAAGAAAGTGGACATCACGTATCCAGCCCTGCCCACCTTTGAACACCCTCCTCCTCTCTGTGTGAAGACTCCACAAGACTACTTCTTCATGTTCTTCAGCACCCAGATGATCAAGCACATCATGTACCAGAGCAACCTGTATGCCACCCAAAAGGATGTCAACACCACTTCCTCCACCACCGATGATGAAGTGCATATTGTGGCTCTGCTACTGTACATGAGTGTCATTGGAGCTCCATCACTGGAAGACTACTGGCCTATTAGACTCAGGGCCTTTCAAGTGGCTGAAGTGTTGTTGTTGAAGAGATTTTGACTTCTAAGGAGGACATTGCATATCAATGACAACTCACAACTACCTGGCACCATCGATCGTTTCTTCAAGATCCGGACCCTCTTCAACTTCATTAACTCAGCCTTCCATAGTGTGCTGCAAACCCCAAGCAGTCCATTGATGAGGTAATGGCGGGCTACAAGG
>NC_137057.1:39777133-39819633 GCF_032717465.1 Coenobita brevimanus
TATGGTAAAAAAAAAAAATGAATTTGCAATTATTTCATTGGGTGCCTGGGAAAGGGTTTGAAGGCAATATCTAACCCCACCATTTCAGTAATTCCATCTGAAAAAGAAAAAATCGTCTGATGGTAGCATAAATAGAATAAAAATACATTCTTGGCCTGAGAAGTATAAGGGGCACTTATTATGATTGGTTAACCCATCGTGTCCAAGTGACATGCATACATGATGCTCCGGGGACATCTGGGTGACACGTATACGTGATATAGTGTTTCGTTGCATTGTGTGAATATTCTGTGGGTTATTTGCACAACATACAGCCACTGGCAACCCTCCTGCATGCATCTGAGTCATACTCCAGTTCCCTGCATACCTCTGTAATGGATAGACCTATGCAAAAAGTTTTCCCTGTGTCCGGATCCTTGGCTGAACACCTGCAGCTGCCGACTTCAACACCAATGAAGTCCAAAAACCAGAGAAGAAAAGGCCTTAGTGATAGTGCAATAAGGAGAGAACTTGAGGTGACATTATCACTAATTGTGAGTGAAGAAAGTGACTCTTCCTCTCAGGAAAGCAACCGCCATATTGAGTGTCAATATTTATGCATCGTGTGAGGAGGGTGGAGGACATGAGTCCTCCACTGTGCACCCATCGTTTCCCCCAGTACGTTCATCTGCTATTTCCAATGATGGGAATGGTTCAAAGAGTACTGACGATCCTTGAGAGGGGGATATTGGTACAGATATTATGGGATGATATTTAAAAAGATAAGTAAATAGAGAAAATTATTAAGAAGGCAATCTAGACTCTCCAGAACAAAGAATTTGTACCAATAAGATATGGCAAAATTTAAGTGATATCGCCTAAACCAAAAATTATATATGTCAGAATGTAAACTAGCATCTGAATGTACTGGTATGCTGGAAGCTTTAGAAATAGTAGCGTTGCCATATCTTTTAAGCAAGACAAAAGATACAATTGAAAGCAGCTACATTCCTGGCTGATTTTATACCAAATTCATGTAATCTTCCCAGTCACAGTTACACTTGCACTTTCCACTCCTACTCCCTCACTCCCACTTTCATTCTGAGTCATTAACACTCCCGGTCACTCCTAGTCACACTTACCCCAACTCACTTCCACTCTCACTTATTCACCCACACTCCTCCTCCCTCAATCCCACTCTTTCACTTCCATTTTCTAACTTTCACTCCCACTCTCTCACTCCCACTCCCACCCTCTCACTCTCATCTCCACACCCATTCCTGCACTATTTTCTTCCCCTCTTTTCCCTCCCACATCGAACATAATAGACTTGACGCAGCTCGGAACTTTGTGAAAATTTCTGGTTCCAATTATTTATTGGCTGACAAGAAATCCGAACAGATAATTAACGACGAAAAAAAAAAAAAAAATTCTCTATGAGCCAGATAAAAGGACTTGTGTGATTGATCGTTTTTTTTTTTTTTTTTTTTTCATATTTGATGTTTCCTTCCCCCCCCCCCTTATTTTTTAGTCCATAGGATTATACGAGCTAATGAAGAAGGCTTATAAGTTCTTCACAACAGCAGGTCTTTAACTCCTTGATTCCGGGTGACAATCTAATTTATTTCCATTGTTACCAGAAAGTTTTATTCAGCACAGTGCATATTACATACCAGTAGTGCATAGTCGTTCCTCTCCTGCCTCTCCTATAGAAGTTTCATCGTTTTTTCTAATAAGTATAGTGCTTTTTCCATCTTTTCCCAGCTGGTTTACCAGATAGTGTGATGGATGAGGGAGAGCCCTCCTCGTAACTATAGTTTTGTGTTATACATTGGTTAGATTTTAGTAAAATTAGTTTTGTTTTTCTGCAGACAATCTGGGTATGGGCTCTTACACCTTGCATTATCTGTACTTCCTATGTTGTGTACTCTTGTGTGAATAGGGAAAGGTGTCTCGTACAGAAGGGGTTTATCAAGACTATATGTAACCCCTCCAGTAAAGAAAAAGCCAATCGTAAACTATATACAGTTGTCATGAGATGGAAAATAAATTGAAAAAGTTGTCACTGAGTTTGAACAGAGAAGTTAAATAAAGCAATCGGTAGCATGAGTAATATAAGTAATCAAACTGTAATGATAAATGTCCGTAAAATGACGTGGAATTATTATCGAGGTTTAAAAAAAAAATGATTATCAAGGTAGTCGATGCAATATATTTCTCCGTGAACAAGATCAATGGTTTTGTTAGATAGCTGTATTTATTTATTTACTTATTTATTAAAAGTATGATTCTAGAAAACAGAACAATTGTTATGAAATTATTCAGGAGATAGTGTCTTCTCTCAAAAATCATGTATTTTTCTTTCGGGTACATAAGTGATCTCGTTTTTGAATAGTTGCTTTTTCCCGTAGCAAACTTTGAGAAAGGAATATTTGTCTACAACTCTCTGAGCATATATATATATATATATATATATATATATATATATATATATATATATATATATATATATATATATATATATTCGTCTACATCTCTCTGAGCATATATATATATATATATATATATATATATATATATATATATATATATACGGTATATATATCATCATCATCATCATCATCCAGACCTCCTTTCCCACCCAAGGGCAGGAGTAGTAATGTCCAGACAGCACAAACTTGCCCAATCCAACAGGCCACGTTTCCATTCACTCATCATTCAAGCCCCCGCAATCCTGGCTTTACCGGATACGCCAAAAACATTCACCACATTCTGCAGCTTCACACAAACGTATTCGATTGAGTCAATCCGGACTTTGCCGTGCTCACAAGGGGTGCCAAAATCCCTGATCATGCACTTCTCCTCACAACATTCATCCAGCCAGCTCGATCTCATGTCAGTTCCCTAGCCTCACCGACTTCCAAACCTCTCTTCCTCAGACACTCATCCACCATATCTCTTCACCGTCTCCGTGGCCTACCTCGCCTCCTCCCTCCTTCAAATTAGCTCAGGTATACCTTTTTCACCACTCTATTGTTATCCATTCTTTCCACATGAGCATACCATCTCAGGACACTCTCTTCGATTCTGGTGTCCACCGACTTCCTCACTCCACACCTTTCTCGAATCACATTATTTCGTATCCTATCCACCCTCTGTACTCCACATACATTCCTCAGCAGTCCCATCTCCATTGCTTTTACTCTTGACTTTTAATTTTCATGCCACACCATAGTCTCACACCCATATGTTAAAGTTGGCACTAACACTCCCTCATGTAAGCCTCGTGCAGCTGCAACACTCAAGCTTCTGTTTCTTATCAAGGCCTCCATTGCACCAGCTACTTTTCTTCCTTGTGTCACTCTACTTTCAACTTCTTTTGCACATTTTCCTCTCTTTTCTATCACTGTACCAATGTATTTGAACTCTCTCACCAATTCCAGTCTCTCTCCATTCACTGTGACATCACATTGGGAGATACCTTCTCTCTCAATAACCATCACTTTACTCTTCTGTACATTTACTCTCAAGGCACGACACTCACACGCATCAGCAAACCTCTGCACTAGGCTACCAAGTTCTTGTCTGGTACTTGCAAGCAGTACTGCATCATGAGCATACAACAAATTTGAGATATTCCATCTAACATCATTCATTACCAATGCCATCCCTCTCTTCATTACTCGTGTTTTTATTTCTCTCATCACCCCATCCATAAATATATAGAACAACCATGGGGAAGAAGCCTCGGACAAGGACTGACCAAACGATGACGATCCAGGATCGGACAAAGGACTTGGTAATGAGTACATGGAATGTAAGAGGAGCGAATGATGAGGTGAAAGAAAGAGAGATTGTCCAGGTGCTTGAGGGTGCGAAAGTGGATGTATGTGGAATAACTGAAACAAAATGGAAAGAAGAAAGTGTGAGAGAATGGGAGTATGGATGGGGTATATGTGCAGGAGCAGGTGAGAATGAGAGGGCAAAGGAAGGAGTATGTATAGTTGTGAGTAAAAGATGGAAGAGGAGCATAAGACAGTATGGATCAGTTGGGTCAAGGATTGTGTGGGTAAAGTTGAAAGTTGGAATACAAATGTGGGCGATTGTGTGTGTGTATGCACCAACGCAAGATCGTGCTAGAAGAGTGAGAGAAGAGCTCTGGACAAATGTGGAAATGTGCATGGAAAAGTTTGGAAGGAATGAGAGAGTGTTTTTGATTGGTGATATGAATGGTAAAGTTGGGAATGTGAAGGTGGATGGAATAGTTGGTGAGTGGGGTGTGCCTGCCGAGATAGATGAGAATGGGAGTGCGTTAGTGGACATTTGTGCTGGGAGGGGGTTGGTGAAAGCCAATACCATCTTCAGGCATAAAATGATCCACAGGTATACATGGCGAGTGATGAGAAGAGTGGGTGGTGAACTGAATGAAAGGAAGGCAATAATTAATCATGTGTGTGTGGATGAAAGGATGAGAAGATGTGCAAAGGATGCAAGAGTGTATAGAGGTTGGGGGAGTGGACTTTCTGACCACTACTTGGTGGTGGCCAGAATTAGAATGCAAGTAAGATGGAGGAATAAAAGAAGGGAAAGACGAGAGGAAGGAGTAGTTGCAAGGAGAGTGGAAAGGTTACAAGAGGATGAGAAAAAGGCAGAGTATAAGAGAGAAGTGGAGGAACGATTGGGCAAATATGAATTGGAGCAGATGGGAGACGTGGAAGGTGTGTGTAAGATATTTACAGAAGAAATATGTGCAGCATGTGATGTGGTGTGTAGAAGGAAGAGAAGACGAAGGGGGGTGCAAGGAACAGCATGGTGGACTGAAGAGGTGAAACAGCCTGTGGCACAAAAGAAGAAAGCATACAATGAATGGATGAGAAGTAGGGGCGTGGAAGAAGTTGAGAGGCGGAAGAGAGAGTTATATGTGGAAAGAAAAAGAGAGGTGAAAAGATTAGTAAGAGAGAGTAAGAAGAGAGTGGATGAGGAATTTGGAAGGAATTTGAGTGCAAAGTGGAGGGACTGTAAGAAAATGTTCTGGAGAGAAGTAAAAAGAGTAAGACAGGGTGGAAGTGAAGTTAGCAGGGGAGTGAAAGATAAAAATGGTAGATTACTAGTGGAGAAGGGAGAAAAAGTGAGCAGATGGAGAGAACACTTTAAGGAATTGTTGAACGTAGAGGATGGAAGTAATGCGAGTATAAGTGGCTGGGGAATGGCTGGGAGAAGGACAGAGGTGAGAAGACAGGAAGAAATCAGTAGGATAGAAGTTGTGGAAGCAATGAAGAAAGTTAAATCGGGGAAAGCCCCAGGAATTGATGGAGTGTGTGGTGAAATGCTGAAGCATGGGGGAGAGATAGTAGTAGAATGGATGTGGAAGATGTGCAGATTGGCCTGGGAGGAAGGTAGAGTCCCGGAGGATTGGAAGTCAGGTATAATTATTCCCTTGTACAAAGGAAAAGGGGAAAAAGAAGTGTGTGGTAATCATAGGGGCATTTGTCTTCTTAGTATAATAGGAAAAGTGTATGGTAGGATACTTATAGACAGAGTTAGAGAAAGAACAGAGAAATTAGTTGGAGAAGAACAGGGAGGCTTTAGGAAGGGAAGAGGTTGTATAGATCAGATATTCATTCTTAGATCTTTAGTGGAAAAGTTTCTAGAGAAGGGAAAGAAGTTGTTTCCGGCTTTCATGGATTTGGAGAAAGCATATGACAGGGTGGATAGACAAGGATTGTGGAAAGTGTTAAGAATATATGGAGTAGATGGGAAGTTGTTGAATGCTGTGAAGAGTATGTACGATGGTGCGAAGGCTGCAGTGCGTGTGGATGGTGAACTAAGTGAATTTTTCTCTTTGAAAGTTGGGTTGAAACAGGGATGTGTCATGTCTCCATGGTTGTTCAATCTGTACATGGATGGGGTAATAAAAGAGGTACAAGGTAGGGTAGTGGATGTTGGAGTGGCCCTGGTGAGAGAGGATAGTGTTTGGAAACTCCCTGTACTGTTGTTTGCAGATGATACTGTGTTGTTGAGTGAAGACGAAGGGGAGCTGCAAGGCTTGGTGGATGAGTTTGAGAGAGTGTGTAGGAAACGGAATCTAAAGGTGAATGTAGGGAAGAGTAAAGTGATGGTCTTTGAGAGAGGTGAAGTTAGTGAATGTACAGCGAGGTTGGATGGTGAGGAATTGGAAAATATGAGTACGTTTAAGTACTTGGGTAGTGTGTTGAGTAAGGATGGAGGTTTGGAGGGTGAAGTGCTTGAAAGGGTACAGCAGGGAAGAAAGGTTGCTGGTTCTTTGAAAGCAGTGATAATAAACAGGGAAGTGAGCATGGAAGTGAAAAAGTTACTACATGACAGTATTGTGATAACAACTCTAACGTACGGAAGTGAAGCTTGGACATTGTTGGAAGGACACAAGTCAAGAGTGAGAGCAGTGGAAATGAGTTATTTAAGAGGAGCCTGTGGAGTCACGTGGAGAGACAGGCTGACGAATGAGGATATAAAGGAGTGTTGTGGTGTGGATGTGGATGTGATAGGAAGTGTTATGAGGAACACACTGAGGTGGTTTGGATATGTGGAGAGGATGGAGGGTGAAAGACTGACGAAGAGAGTGTATGTGAGTGAGGTGGAGGGGGGAAGAGGGAGGGGGAGGCCGAGGATGAGATGGAGGGATGGGGTGGAGAGGTATATGAGAGAGGGGGGTGTGAGTTGGGAGCAGGGCAGTGAAGTGGCGGGGGACAGGGCGACTTGGAGGCGATTTGTTTGTGGCCACCCCAAACGGGATTGAGGCGTCTGGCAATAGATAGATAGATAGAACCATGGGGACATCACACAACCTCGTCGCACGCCCACACCGATCGTGAACCATTCACTTAGATGCCCATTAACCCTTACACATGCTTTGCTACCATCATGAAAACTTTTGACAGCACCTAGCAGCTTACCATCTTTTTTTTTTTTTTTTTTTTTCATGTGAGGAAGAAGGAACCAAAGGCAACGAGCCCACAAACAGTTCCTTCCAAAAGAAAAACAAAATACAAGAGAGAGCCAAATTCAAGATCCATTCGAGATGCCTGGAGACACTGCGTTTGAAAGACTGGAGATCATAGGAAGCAGGAAATACAAACAGAGGGAGACAATTCCAGAGTTGACCTGTTGCATAAATGAAGGACTGGAAGGAGCAGTTAACTCTTGCATTAGAGAGTTGGACAGAAAAAGGGTGAGAGTTTGCTGCTAGATGGGTGCTACGCGCCCGTCATAGAGGTCGAGGAATGCATGCAGACAGTTCAGAGGAACAGTGACCATTGAAGTAGCAATAGATAAGAGATAAAGATGCAACAGTGCGGTGAAGAGACAGAGGTTGAAGGGAGTCAGTAAGAGGAGGAGAGTTAATGAGACGAAAAGCCTTTGACTCCACCCTATTGAGAAGAGCTGTATGTGGGGAGCCTCCCCACACATGAGAGTTGTACTCCACGCAGGGGCAGATAAAACCCCTGTATAGAGTCAACAATTGTGCAGGGGTAAAGAAGGAATGCGCAAAACTTTCCACAATCCCTCTCTGTCTACTTTGAAGTATGCTTTTTCCAGATCCATGAATGCCATAAACACCTTATGGTACAAGCCTTCTCTCCTGTCTGTCTCACTGCAAATACTTGATCCACACATCCTCTGCCACTCCTAAAGCCACCCTGTTCATCACTCACTAGGACTTCCGATATCTCTCTTACTTTCTCTACATTAAATCTTCCATATACCTTCCCTACCACACTCAATAAATTTATGTCCCGATAATTCTTGCACTCACTTCGCTCACCTTTATTTTTGTACAGGGGTACAGCCTTTTTCCACTCTGCAGGCTCAGTTTCACTCATCCATGCCTTCTTACATAATCTACAACAAGCACTTCATTCCACTCTCTCCACTACACTTAACCCGCTGCGTCCCAGAGACGTGAATTCACGTCTTCACATGATGTGCACTCATATCCCGGAGATGTGAATTAACACGGCAACATTGCAAGGTCCCTAATTTGCACAAATTCCAATTTTCGCGAGTGATTTTGCGAGTGATTTTTGGCACATATACACGGGACACTTTCCTCTATTCCTCTACAAGATTCCAAGCAGGGACAATGCCTTACACCACATAACCTCTCCCCCCCCCCTGCACACCATTGTCTTGGCAATTCACCTGTTACCAGTGACCTGGCCAATAAAGACATTCAGGGCCAGAGTGATTCCCCAATCGATGACAATGTGGAGGACAAAATTTACATAGCATTAGAGGAAGAAACAGTCAGAAATGATGATCAGGTAATGTGGGAAAAAAAGGTTATGAATGGTGATGAGTTAGTGAGTGAAACAATGCTAATAATGCCTATATTACTGTTTGAAAAACAATATACTCTTGTACTACATATAAATTCGTACCAAGTAAATAAATAAATACTGTCTATGAGTGGATAAAATAGTTACCCTCCCATAGAACTCGTTTTCTTTAGTGCCAGCCTGTTAGAAAACCCAGTCAGGTAAGGAGGTACTCGTACCTAGATCGAGTATTTTAAACCTCAGGTGAACGATTACTCAATGAATTTTCGATGTTTCTCACCAAAAGCGGATGTTTGAGCCAAAAAAAAAAAAGGTCCAAAAATGTCGGGACTGGGGCGTACCACTGCCCAGAAAACGTCGGGATGGGGCGGGTTAAGCATCTCTGCATACACCTCATGAACCCTAGCTGCTTTCCCATTTTTCAGCTGCTTCACAGCACTCTTCACTTGTGCGAGTGTCACGTCTCCTGGCGCTGCATTCTATATCTGCAAACCCTCGAAACCAATCATGTTTACAACCACTCTACTCTCTCTATTCCCATTCATCAGGCTTTCAAAATATTCTTTCCATCTGATCCTTACTTCATCTCCATGGGTTAGTAACCTACCACCTGCATCCTTCACATCATCACATTTCTTTCCACTTTCACTTCAACATTTCTGCACCTCTTTCCAGAATAACTTCCTATTTTCAGAGTAGTTCGCATTCATTATTCTTCCCAGATCATCATTTACCTCCTCCTTTTTCCTCTTCATTAGCCTCTTTACGTGCTTCTTGTTCTCGATATACTCAGTTCTTATCTCAACTGAACCCCTATCCTGTAACCACTTTAGCTACTTCTTCCTCTTGTCCTTCACCTCTCTCTTAATCCGCGGTGTCCCGTCGACGTGAATTAACGTCCACACGTTTTGTCACTGCCAATCCCGTTGACGTACATAAATGTGAATCAATTGCAAGGGGCCTAATTTGCACAGTTTTCAATATTCGTGAGTGATTTTTGGTACGTATACACGGAACACCTTCCTCCACAAGATGCCAGGCAGGGACAATGCCTTACCCAGCATGACCTCCCCCCCCCTGCACGGCATTGTCTCAGCAATTCACCTGTTACCAGTGACATAGCCAGTAAAGCCATGTCATGCCACGGTACGAAATTCAGGGCTAGAGTGATTCCCCAATCGATGACAATGTGGAGGACAAACTTTACATAGCATTAGAGGAAGAAACAGTCAGAAATGATGATTAGGTAATGTCGCCAAAAAAGGTCAGGTATGTTGATGTGTTTCATGAGTGAAACAATGGTTATATTGCTTACATTACTGTGTGAAAACCAATATTCTCTTGTACTACATATAAATTCGTACCAAATAAATAAATAAATACTGTTTATGAGTGGTGTGGAATGGTTACACTCCCACAGAACTCGTTTTCTTTGGAGCCAGCCTGATAGAAAACACAGTAAGGTGAGGAGGTACTGCTACGTGTATCG
This sequence comes from Coenobita brevimanus, assembly GCF_032717465.1. Classification (NCBI taxonomy): domain Eukaryota; kingdom Metazoa; phylum Arthropoda; class Malacostraca; order Decapoda; family Coenobitidae; genus Coenobita; species Coenobita brevimanus. The sequence goes on from NC_137057.1 coordinate 39,786,917, forward strand.
AGTATTTTAAACCCCAGGTGAGCAATTTCTCTATGATTTTTCGATGTTTCTCACCAAAAGCAGAGGTTTGAGCCAAAAAAAATTTTTTCCAAAAATGGTCAGGATTGGGGGGAGTCAGTGGTGGAAAAGTGGTCGGGATGGGGCGGGTTAACCTCCTCATCCCACCATGCCGTACCCTTCTTTTTTGTTGCTACTCTTGCCACACCACACACCACTATAACATTCCTAACTAAGCAATCCCTATAAGCATTCCACAGGCTGTCCAGATCCAATTAATTCCAGTTCACTGATTCTAACTCATCCTCTACTTTGGTTCTGTAATCATTTGCCATTTCTTAGATTCTCAGCTTCTCAACTTTCAGTCTTTCTCCCTGACTGCTCCTCTCTCTCTTGATCCACCTCACTCCTCTCAGCTTGATCTTGCATACCACAATCATATGATCTGACAGACCTCCACATCATCCTCTCACAGCCCTCGTATCAGCAACCATTTCCATCATCGACGTCTCTACAAGCATGTAATCAATCAGGCTTCTTTCAACATGATCCCAGTTTCATCTATACCATGTATATTTATGTGCATCTTTGTGTTTGAAATACGAATTACAAATGCACAACCTCCTCTTGTGACACATATCCTTTAGTCAATTCCCATTATCATTTTCTCCTGGTTCTCCATAACAACCCATTATGTCATCCTCAGGACCAGTGCCTATTCTTCTGTTCATATCCCCCATCACAATCACTTCATAGCTCCTGGGCATTTCTCCCAGTACTTCACCCAGCTCATCCCAAAACCTGTCTTTCTCTCTCTCACTACTGTCCTCACACGGTGCATACGCTACAATCAGTGCTACTTTCACCTTCTCAGACTTGAACTTGACATACACACACCTCGAGCTGACACATCTGTAGTCTCTCACTCCACTCTGCCACACCTCATTCATCAGCAAACCAACTCCTTCCTTACATCTTCCTCTCCCATTCATTCCCGATCTTACACATTTCACACTCCCCCACTCCTCCACTTCGCACCCTTTCATCTTCGTTTCACACAATGCCATCACAGCATATCTCGCACTCTTGAACAAATTCACCACTTCCACCCTCTTGCTCTCCTCATTCACACCTCTCACATTCCACATGGCCACGCGAGTCTGCCCATTTGGTTGGGGCCCTGGGCAGGTATTGGGCCCTCCGAGGCTGTCTGAAACAACAGCCATGATTAAGTGATTTGGATAGGGAAATCTGGGGGACACTTAATCCTGCCAGAAACCCCGGTTATATGGTTACCACCCAGCGTGGTAAATGGTTTCCTGGGTACAGGAAACCATTTGACTTGTTACTTAGTGTAGAGCTCATAGGGCATCACTCTACATTGAGTGAGTGGATGATGGGCACTCCCATGTACTACACACACACACACACATATATATATATATATATATATAGAGAGAGAGAGAGAGAGAGAGAGATAAATTAGGGTGTCCCAATTTTTTTTGTTCCAGAAGTTTTTCATGCACACACCCCTAATTTGTTCCATTCATGAAAACATGCCAGCAAGATGAATTTCATCCGCGTACTTTAATTTTAAGGGTCCCCTCAAACCATGTGTTATATTGCTGAATGGCTACTCTCTACCTTATACTAATTATCCAGGACCAATTGGACCGCCATGTTCTTTTCCTGGCTTGCAGATACCAGATGATGGAATTGGTAATCACCTCAGTTACTGACCTGTTCTTCAGGTCTTCTAGCCTCGAAATTGCACTGTTCACTAGCTTCAAATCCCACTGGGAGTTCAATGGCGATGGCCCAAGTGACATCCTTTTGGAATGGGTGGCATTGAAAAAAGAGCAGATTGCCCACTTCACTGAAGAACAGCTTGAAGTTGGCCACCTGAGAGACAATTACCAGGAGTTCCTGATCCCCACTCTGGTCTTCCTCGATGGTCATGGCAAACAAGATCTCTGGTACAATCATCCTGGAGCATACCACTGGGCCAGGTTGATGGCCAAAGGCATTTACTGTCTGAAGATGTTCAACTTCTGAAGCCTGACCGCTCACGAGGTCCGTTCACTACGCAGGATAAACATCTTAGCCGTCACCATCTACCTCCTGAGGTGGTTTTATTGCTCCATTGACGGTGGACAGACCCGTCAATGACCTGGAGCTGTTGGAGGGACCTAGAGCAGCACAAGGCAGTGGATCATGATGTAGGTATCACCGCATTGACGAAATTCTGGGGCCACCTCTGGTACCTAAGCGAAGACCCAAAACCTGCACAGGAAGACCGAAAACCCAAAAGATCTGCGTCAGCTGGAGAGAAAGAGGGCCTTGACCGTGAGACGGTCGGATTTGAGCACCTTGGTCACGAAAAAGACTCAAAACCTTTTTCACTGCCTGAAGCTGCCGGTTCAAAAAAAAAAACAAAGATCTCGAAGGATGTGCACCATTGCTGAAGTCTGTGAACGACGTGGCAGAACAGGCGGTGAAACTGGCAGAAGATTTCAATGAGGGCCTGACAAAAAAAGAGGAGGAACGGCAGCTCGTGTACCAAGTCGTCAGATACTACCGCCAGCGGTTCCCCGCAGCAGACAAAAAGATCTTCTGTCTCTCGAAATGAAATGTGCCATTAGAAAGAATTTCCATTTCCTTTAATTTGGTCATTAGAAAGAATTTACATTTCATTCTTTCATTCTAGAATGATTAATACTGAGCATTTCCATTTGTTCATATCGGGTCAAATAAACAAGGTCGATGAGGGGAGCCTTCCCCTCCTAATAGGTCAGTGAAATTTCGCCCATTTTTTTCTTTCATCAAGTGTAATTCATTAAAGGGGTGTGTAATTTGACTCTCGCAATTTATTTATTTTCACATATGAGACTGGGGGAGGCGGTGGCTCAACCGGTAGAGAGGTGGCGTGTGGTCCCAACGGACCCAGGTTCAAATCCCGGCTGGGGCAGGGAACAGTTTAAGGATTTGAATTTCATTAAATCAGGCTTTACTGATCTACCAGAAGACCCGCCGACATGTCGTAAAAATACCCCCGCTAATACCAATACACCAGTCCTGTATGAGACAGCCCTAGCATGTATTCAATATGGACGGTGGGTGTTAGCGCCAAAGTGGTGACATGTAGAGGTGAATGGTATGTAGGAGGACTGCTGGGCCTTGAAAGCAGGCTGTGAAGCCTATGCCCAGAGTCGGACACATATATATATATATATATATATATATATATATATATATATATATATATATATATATATATATATATCATACACTGAAATGTGCTTTTCTTATGATATGTTAAGAGTGCTATCAGTTATAACATATACTTTTTCAGCTACAGATATGGAGTCTTGTATTAATGGATCATCCTGCTTTCTTGTCATCATCTAAATAAAAGAATGTGTTTGTCACAACGTTTTGACATCTGTTCATATAACAACTATTTTTTCTCAGTAATAGCCTTGAGATACGAAACTTTCTTTGTCTGAACACAGAAAGGAAAACGCAACCATACAATTTTGTTAGACTACGGACATTTTCTCCATGAGCAAAGATTTTTCCTTCACACACACACACACACACACACACACAAAAGTGGCAGTCGAAAGAAAGAAATATTTTGCCTGGAAGTGACTGGCCACTGGCTTATTAAAACGCAAAAGGAAAAGAGTAATTAAGGTTTATAAGAAAAATTAAAACGACTAAACACTGTGGATAATCCAATATAACTTTCTCTACTCCAGGTAAATCACCTTGCATTGGATTTTCCCCTTTTTCTCGGTGGTGAGCAAGAGAAAAGGAAATGTGTGTGTGTGTGTGTGTGTGTGTGTGCTATCAGAACACGGACACCCTCCGGCACCACTGTCTCTCTTGTCAGTGTTTTTTTGTGGATGAGAGAAAAACCTTCTCCTTCTCTGGCCTGAGTTTTCTCATGGGGTGTACATTTCTGTGTATAATAAAAATGCATGAAAACCCTGTAAAATTCAGATTCATGATTTCCTCTAGAGTATGTGCAACAAAATCACTGGCAAAGAAACTATCACACATTTATAAATTGTTTTACAAGCAGCACAGAAGATATTGTTATAAACTAAATTTATATACAGGAATCAACCGTATGTGGACATGTGATAACTCAGAAATGTGCAGAAAGGATATTGCTTCCATCAACCACAAAAGAAATGCAAGAAACATAGCAACATATGATTTTTCAACGTTATACACGAAGATCGAACACGAGGATATAAACAAGAAGTTGGAATGGACAGTGCAAGTTGCTTTTAAAGAATTCAATAAGAATTTGATCGCAGTAGGTGAACACGAAGGATACTGGATAAATAAAAGAGATGGAAAAAACTTGACGTTCTAAGAGGATCAGATAATAGATATGACAAATTACCTGGTAGAAAACTGCTTTTTGACTTGCGGAAATATGATTTTCAAACAGTGCATAGGAATACCCATGGGAACAGAACCAGCCCCATTCATGGCAAATCTATACTTCTATAGTTATGAATTCAAGTTGATGGAACGAATGTCTAAAGTTCAATATTCAGTAGCGAAGAAATTTAACAAAACTAGACGATTCATTAATGATCTAATATCCTTAAACAATGATGGAAAAATGAATGCAAGGACAAAAGAAATATATCCGGAAGCGCTAGTATTAAATAAAGAAAACACCGACCACTGCCATACAAGCTTTTTGGAAATTAATATCAAAAAAGAAAACAAAGTTATATCAACAAAATATTATGACAAAAGAGATTGTTATAATTTTGAAAGTGTATCATACCCAAATTTGTCGGGAAACATACCAAGAGTTCCAACGTGCGGTGTATACATGTCTCAGTTGCTACGGGTGCAAAGGCAAGTACAAATTTGGAAAACTTTACCATAAGAATCCAACAGATCACAAGAAAATTCCTCAGTCAAGGATTTTTCAAAACAGAATTACGCAAGATATTAGAGAAAACGTATCATCGTCACTATAACTCCTTCAAACACCTGAACGGAGAGATAAATAGTCTTACATTAGAAATATTTGATTCTGCTACGGATACAATAGTATCCCAGGGCCGTCGACGGGCAGAGAGTGCTCACGGGATTCCCCCCTGGCTCTGCAGCAGATTAAGACCGACTACAACCAAAACCAATTATACCTACCAGTTTGGACTCAACTGGATGCTACTCAATCGACCGTAAAAACAACAAGCTATTCCTCTCGGTGACAATGACCAATTACACCTAGCAATTGAGATTCAACTGACTGCGACTTAACGATGACAAAAACAAACCATTCCTACCAAACTGAACTCCACTGGAAATGGCATATTTGTCCTATCTTTTCATATATATATATATATATATATATATATATATATATATATATATATATATATATATATATATATATATATGTGTGTGTGTGTGTGTGTGTGTGTGTGTGTGTCTGTCTTTACCTCAGTTAATATGTGCCTGTGCCCCTCCTCTCTCTCTCTCTCTCTCTCTCTCTCTCTCTCTCTCCTACTCAGAGGATAAATATAACATGACAACGGACACTTCTGATAGCCGCACCCACCCTATCGTATGCATCATCCAAAAATATCCCCAGTGGCTTCCTCTGCCTTTGGGCACACCCAGCAGATATACCTCAGCCTCACCCTACATGCACACCATACGTACCTCAGACACACCACAGACACAATATTCTGGGTGAGGCCAGAAAAAAAAAATATCGATGGAAGTGAAAGACTAACTCTAATATAACTCCATGGCAGCAGCTTAACAGGATTAATCCTTCAAGAAGGGTATTGACCGAGTGAGTGAGCGACAGTTACGAATAAACTAGGTTTGGCCTCTCTTGTGGTTGAGGCAAAATTAAACTTATGAATATCAAAGAAACGTTTCATCTCAAGTCTGTAAACGTTTCAACAACGAGCTTAAGATCGTTGTTAGAGAAAAGTTTGATATTAACACCATGAGCCCAAGGTACAAACTTTTGTTTCATTCTGGCTGACGTCAGGCGATTTTTAAACTTTCTAGAGAGCTTTTGGTCAGCAGAGATCCAACACAGCCTTCTTCATTTACCACATCACCGCAAAGTGTCCTCTAAGCTGAATAAAATCGCCTGGAGGTAGCAAGCAAGAAGAAAAAAAATCGGTTGGAGTAGTTACGTCGAACCAATTCTTCAGCTAATTCGTAATCTGAGGTCTACGAAACTTGTGAGAAGTGTTCAATATCAAGTCAACTAACATCTTACGAAATACTTAGGAAAAATGTTATTGGTCCTCTGCATGGGTGGGAAAGCAAATACTGCCTGGTTTAAACTCGGATCACGTTCCCTATAAAAATGAATTTGAAGGTGGGTAGCCATTAAAGAGGGGAGGAGGAGGAAAAAGGAAAATGGAGATGAGGAGAGAGGAGCTAAAGAGAAGACATTGTTGGAGGAGGGAGAGAAGTAGAAAGTTCTGGTAAGAGAGTATGAAGAGAGAAGAAAGGAAGAGAGCAAGTAATAAGGAGGGTGTAAAAGAGAAGGCCACAGAGAGAGAGAGAGAGAGAGAGAGAGGTAAAACACAAGGCAGTGGGACAGAGACAACACTACGGTATCACGTGTTACATAATATGATTCTCTCGGGTTATGAGACAGACAACCAACAATAATATTAAGGAAGAGGAGGAGGAGGAAAAGGCCAAGGAGGAGGAGGAGGAGGAGAAAAAGAAAAAAGAAGAGGAAGAAGAGGAAAGAGAAGATGATGAGGATGAAGAGGATGTCACGAATTTGCAAGACTGTATTTATACAAATTCGTGACATTGTATTATGGTGGGAAACCAAGAACTTTAGTGGAAAACCCACTGTATATCACTCAGTTTAACCGTCCCTGTATGCACTTTGATCGGATTAGTTTTTCAGAACATTCGTTGCTGCTTCAAAAGTGCTTGTTCTTATGCATGATATTAGTGCTTCACTGAGTGATTTTATTGCGTGTGTATATTGTTCGCCTTGCCTCCGTTGACCATTGGAGTTAGGCCACGCCCACTTCTGTAAACATGGCCATTTCTCATCCCCCCTCCTTACCCAGTTTGGACTCAATTGGTGCCGAGCAACTACGGGAGTAGAGTCATTGTGCCAGTGTTGAGAGAGGAGGCTCCCTCATCGTAGCGCCTACAGTCTCCAGAATTCAACGATTCCCTGTATCTCCCCACCGAGTTGGTAATTGGTTGTAGTGACCTTGGCAGTGAATTTCAGTGCCTTAGCAGAGACGCCCAGCCTCTACACAGCTAGCTCCGTTCTCTCCACTAACCAGTATTTCCGTTCAGTTTCCTAGGCTTTAAGACTAGCTTTTGAATGAGTGAGTGTATTTCCTTTGATATTTGAATTCACTAGTCCCCCTGCGACAGTGAATCCTCCTCTTGAATTAATTTTTGAGATTCATGTACCGTAAATTTATTTCACTGTAATTAATTAATTTACAGTTCTTTTCTTGAGCTTAATGTAAATGTAGAATCGTGTATGATTTCTCCACATTGAGCTTACTTTACTGTGCTACTCCCAGTTCGCACAAACTTCTTAATCACGACTGGTATTTAAGCCAGTTCTTCCATATTTAACTTAAATCCGTTGTGCCGGCCAGGAGTTAAGCACGAGCAAGGACCTGTCCATTATTAGCATTATTGACTGTCAGGGGGTAAAAACACTTTCTCAGAGGCCAGCAGTACTAATGATACAGCATTCGTGAGTAGGTAGACTCCACTGTGTACTGTTGGGAAAGTTTATAAAATTCTCGTCATTAGAGAATTGGCGAAGTAAGCCGGCATAAAGTAAAATTTACTTCTTGATTTCACAAGGCGATTCACCTTGTGTCAACAGATTATATACCTACATAGCATTTTATTGTAAAATTTCACATCCCTCCATGACAGAGGATGAAGAAGAGAAAGAGATACTGTAACGGGAAGAGATGAAGGAAGGAAACGAAATTAGAAATAGAAAAGTCAAAGACAGAGGACAATGAATGGAAGAGTAAGCAGAACAACAACAACAACAACACAACCTCCATCGTCATCATCATTATAATTATCAACAGCAACAACATTCAAGAAAAATACTTAACAGCTGGAAAATTAATGAAATATATATAAAATCGTGAATATTGGTCAAATTACGTACAAAATTCACTACTGGTAATTGAGAGTTTATCATTAGTCACACAAGTTTATTAGAGCAATAACCTTCAGTACGAGGGATGCCTTCATGTGGTGGCACTCAAATGACCGGGTGATTCACATACCCAGCTATACAAACGGTCCTCAGTTCACTCCCTATCCCAGTGAGGAGATAGGTAATTAGATAGATGGATGGATGTGTAGAGGTATAGACATATACAGACTGACAGGTAGAAGTATTGACTGAAAGATAACTAAATAGCTAAGACAAGTGCTCGTGGGTCCTTTGGGCCCCTTGCACTTGCTCCTGTGGAGGGCTCTCGTGCTGCGCGCTCACTTTCTCGTGCTTCTCACTCTTATCCTCGCACTTCGCACGCGTTGCGATCATTTCAGGTAATCCGATTTATGTGCTATTCTAGTCTAACGTTGTCACTATCGGCCATCAAGGCGACATCAAAGGGCCCATGATCGTTGTTTATGTGACGTTCTAGTCTAACGTTGTGACTTTGATTTTTTGCAGCTAACCAATTGATCATGTTATTTGCAGCTTCGGGAATGGAATCCAAGTTGTCCGAACGCAAGTCCAAAATACACACACAGACACACGGCTACTGCTATAGTATAATTTAGCTGTAGCTATGGGCAAAAAATTCTATGGAGATCCTATGCCGGGCGCCGGGAGCAGCGTTTTTTGGCCAAAATATGATCGCTTATTAAATATAGTAAAAGTTTTCAATTTTGATGGGACCAAGTTTTTTCACATCAGCGAAATTTTTGCGATTTTTTTGCCAATTTAGGTGCGATTTGAATGTGTAGTTTCTATCTATCTATCTATATACCTAGGCTGCTTCCCCCAAGGAAAGGGAAGTAGCCGAGACAGGACGACACACTCCCCATTTACTCATCCATTCAAACACATTCATTCGCATCTTAGCCCCAAAGGGGAGAACGGACAGATCCTCACCGCACCACACCGCACAAGGGTCAACTGCACAATGCAATCAGTGACATCTGCAGCAAGGCCCGACAGCAGAGCTGGTTTACCCCTGCCACATCATAACAGACTCATCCCCTTACCCGCACCTGACCTGACTAGCTGATCAGACCAAATGCAGGAGAATATCCCCATAGGGCTGCGTCATCACTTATTCATTCACAATTTCTCTCCATTTATTTCTGTCACGCACAGCCACTCTTCCTTGCTCAACAGACATCCCTCTCACACCCAGCGCTCTCTTCACACTGTCCATCCATCCTATCCGTGGTCTTCCTCTCAGCCTTACACCTCTCACATCAGATCTAGTTATCTTTTTCACCAATCGCTGCCCAAAATACACACACACACACACACACACACACACACACACACACGGCTAGTGCTATAGTATATTAGATAGACAAGATAGAGATACACATACACAGATGTATGTAGATAAATATAGATAGACAGGTACACTTTCATGAAAAATTCTTAAAGCCTGTAAGTACCATGCATTCTGAGAAAATAGGAACAAAGTGTAGAAACAGCTCTCAGTGTGTTTAGCAAGTAGTAACCCTGATTAACCATTCTCTAGGTGAATGGAAGAGTTGCCAGTGGCTCATATCCCATGCCTGTCTTGTAATCATAACACTGATTCGTCTTCAGCTGTCGATAGTCATGATTCATATTCATTACAGGTACAGTATAATGGAGTGTTGGAGTGTCGCAGCAGTATATACTGTACTCAGATTATTCCACCATAGCATAACTAGTTGATTGTATTTGCGGAAATACAATTACCTCAGCACGTTCTATCCCTTCAGGAGGATAAATAATTTGATGTTAGCCTAAGCGATGTTATATACAAATCGCAATTATTAAATTATATCACGACGCCAACTTATGGGAATGGCTTAAAATATAGGTGTGGTACGTGGTCCTTTCAAGCATCTCTTGTTCTTGGATGCAACGCTCAGCGTTGTCTTGAAACGTGTATCATATATGGGGGTTGCTTCATGGAGGCCTGATATCCGCATGTGGCACCTCACCTCTCTATGGTTGTTCATTCATTTTTAGCACCCTTCATTTTCATAGATTAATAGTAATAGGAGTATCAGTTGAAAGCTGTGCCGCAGATGTACATATTACGGTCTCAGGAATTAGTTTTGACACAATAATTTTTTTTATGATAGGAAGAAGGTACCAAAGGCCACGAGCCCGCAATACTGTTCATTCCAGGAGAAAGACAAAATTCAAGAGAGAGACAAATTCAAGATCCGATAATTTCGAGATCCCTGGACACACTGTGTTTGAAAGACTGGAGATCATAGCTAGCAGGAAATACAGACAGAGGGAGACAGTTCCAGAGCTGACATGTTGCACAAATGAAGGACTGGGAGTAATGGTCAATTCTAGTGATTGAGAGTTGGACAGAAAAGGGATGAGAGTTTGCTGCTAGACGGGCTACATGCCCGTCATAGAGGTGGAGGGATGAAGACAGTTCAGAGGAGCAGTGACCATTGAAGTAGCAATAGAAAAGAGATAAAGATGCAACAGTGCGGCGAGGAGACAGAGGTTGAAGGGAGCCAGTAAGAGAAGGAGAGTTGATGAGACAAAAAGCCCTTGATTCCACCCTATTGAGAAGAGCTGTACGTGGGGAGCCTTTCCACACATGAGAGTTGTACTCTACACAGGGGCGGATAAAACCCGTGTATAAAGTCAACAACCATGCAGGGGTAAAGAAGGAACGGAGTCGGCCTAGCACACCTAATCTCTTGGAAGCAGAATTTACAAGAGATGTAATATGATCTTTCCAAGACAAGTCCCAGGTGAATGAAACAAAAGCTTGTTCAACGATGATGCAGTATTAAGCTGAATATTATTAATCATTAATGGGTACTCCTGTGGAAGATTTTGTTGGGTTGATAGGTGTATGAACTGAGTCTTTGATGCATTAAAAACAACCCCAGTCAGAGATACAAGCCAAGTTAGACATTAGATGTGCCATAGCCTCATCCCTTGTTTGTTGAAGTAACTGCTGAGATGGACATTGTGGGTACCGAATCGAAAGGTGAAAGGTGGAATCATCAGCATACTAGTTGATAGGGTTAGATGTACAGCTTAGAAAGTCAGTGATGAATAAGAGGAAGAGAGCTGGTGATAGGACAGAGCCCTGAGGAACACCACTGTTGATAGATCTAGGAGAAGAGTGATGACCGTCTACGACAACGGCTATAGAACGACCAGAAAGGAAGCTATGGATGAAGGCACAGATAGAGGGATAGAAACCGTAAGAGATTTATGCCAGACTCGATTGAAAGCCTTTGAGATGTCAAGTGCAATGGCAAAGCTTTCGCCAAAGTCCCGAGAGGAGGATGACCAGGAGTCTGAAAGGTATGTGAAAAGATCGCCAGTGAAGAGTCCCTGATGGAACCCATGCTGACGATCAGAAAGAATGTTGTGATAGGAAAGATGTTTTAAAATTTTTCTATTAAGAATTGACTCGAAAACTTTTGAGATACAGGATGTTATTAATGCAATTGGACGATAGTTAGGAGGTTGGAAATGGTCACCCTTCTTTGGGACGGGCTGAATGAGAGCAAATTTCCAGCAAGAAGGAAAGGTACAAGTTGATAGACAATGATGAAAGCGTTTACCTAGGCAGGGTGTAAGCTCAGAAGCACAGTTATTGATGACAACAGGAGGGACTCCATCAGGCCCATATGCCATGTTAGAATTGAGGCCTGTGATGGTGGAAAATACATCAGCTGAAGAAATTTTAATGTCAGCCATGAGGAACTCTGAGGGGGGAAGTGATGGAGGAACAGCACCGGAATCGTCTAAGGTGGAATTGGAGGAGAAAGTCTGAGCAAAGAGATCTGCTTTATCAGTACAAGAAATAGCTACAGAACTATTAGAGTAGAAAAGAGGAGGGAAGGATGATGAGGTAAAGTTGTTAGAAAGGTGTTTGGCAAGGTGCCAGAAGGAGCAGGAAGAATTCGAGTTGGAAAGTTGAGAACATTTAGCACTGATGAAATTATTTTTAGCACAGCAAAGAACAGACTTGGCACGATTCCGGGCAGAAGCATCAAAAAGATGTGATTCAGGGGTGGATTGGCTCTGGTACCTTTCATTGGCCCTCTCCTTGTTGCGGACAGCATTAGAATAAGCGCGGTTAAACGAAGGCTTTCTTGCATTAGTCAAAGGATATGAGAAGGGAATGTATGCTTCCATGCCCGAGAGAATAACCTCCGTAATGTGCAAGGCACACTCGGATGGCTCACGGCCATGGAAGCAATAATCATTCCATGGAAAATCAAAGAAGTACTGCCTGAGGGCCTCCTAATCTGCAACTCCAAAGTTCCACAGTCGATGTTTCTTTGGAGGGTCCACAGGCCATACCAGAGTGATAGGACAGGTTAAGTTAATAAGGTTGTGATTGGAGGAGCCCAACAGAGAGGAAAGATTAACAGTGTAAGCAGAAGGATTAGTTATAAGGAAGAGGTCAAGTATGTTGGAGCTCTCTCCAAGGCAGTCAGGGATAGGGGTAGGATGCTGTACAGTCTGCTGTAGGTCATTATGGATAGAACAGATGTAGGCTTGTTCACCAGGTGGATCAGTGAAAGGAGAGGAGAGCCAAAGGCGGTGGTGAATATTGAAATCTCCTAGAATGGAGATTTCAGAGAAAGGAGAAATGGATAGAATATGTTCAATCGTAGAAATATGATTGTCGAAGAATTTTCCATAGTCAGTAAAATTAGGGGATAAGTAAACAGCGCAGATATATTTAGTCAGAGATCGACAGGAAAGCCGAAGCCAGAGTGTAGGGAATTCAGAAGAATCGAGTTCAGGAACACGAGAGCAAGATAAGTCGTTGTGTATATATACACAACAGCCACCTTTGGCTTTGAAATGAATATAGAGAAAGTAGGAGGATACAGAAATGGGTTTGCTGTCAGACATGATTATTGCATGGATATGCACTAGACATCACTGTAATGGCTTGGCCGAAATGGCAAGCAACGTCTCGCACATTTTCATATCCATCCTGGCCCAAGCTTCGAGAACCTTTTGGTGAGAGTGTAAACTGACAGAAACATATTCATACAAACCGATATAGAGATGAGCTTACATATGAAGGCCGACAAAATCATATATAGAAAGATTAAAAAAAAAAAAAAAAAAAAAAACTTGGCAGCAATATCAGTTTCAGTGGATGGCTCAGAATTCTATCGCATGGTAAAGTGACATACGTAGTTGTAAGGTTCAATCGTGGGTAAAAGCAGGCATCGAATCAGTCTCTCTCTCTCTCTCTCTCTCTCATACATAGCCTTCAGAATTATATCCATAATTATATTCCCCCCACAAAAATAATATCACATAACTGTCCTATAGCGTAGTTTGTTCTGACATTGTATAGAGAGAGGGAGAGAGAGAGAGAGAGAGAGAGAGAGAGAGAGAGAGAGAGAGAGAGAGAGAGAGAGGTATATATGTCTCCATTAGTCTGTCACAAAATATCGGGAACATTATGGAAACTGACAAGGAGGAAAGTATAACGTTATTTAACCAGACCCGTAATTTTGCTTACCATAATCTCGTGTTTCCAATGCTTGCTGCAGTAACACAATATATGCTTTCTAGGTCCAAGTCTGAATACTTGGAAAACGATGGACATAACTCAGTTTGGCTGTGCGAGGCGGAGAAATGTGTTCTCACTGTGATGGGAACACTTACGGGCAATTAATTTCCATGTCCCTTGATTTCCTGTGACGTCCATTTATTTAGTTTCGCTGCTTTCTGGCGATTTAATTCAGCCAAGGGGGGGGGGGATGAAGTTAATATATATCTAACCCGTCTAGATGGACAAGTTTCTCCTAAGCTGAGCAAAATCATCCTGAGGTGGAAAGAGTAAGACTAAACAAAAGGTTATCAACTCAGAGGTTTAATTCAGACTTATGATGCATCAGCAAATTTCGCCTTTTCTTGGGAAACCTAGAAAAGGAAAAAATTACAAATTTAATATAATTATAACTCGATTTGGCTGTGCAGTTTACAAAAACCTGTGGATGTAGGAATGAAAGTTCTTTTGATAACCTGATTTTGCATTGATTCACCTTTATGTGGCGTACATTTTAAAAGTTCGCCTTAAGGAAAATGGGGGGGGGGGAGAAGCATCCTGAAGATTATGAAACTGACATCGGCAAATAATGACACGATTATATCAGATGAAACAGAAAGAAGGTAAAAAGACATTTTGATTTTTAGATTTTGCACTGATCCATCTGTAGTTTTATCCTCAAAATTTGACAAACAAAACCAAAGCAGTGTCACAAATATAAAATAACTCGTATTGCACTTAAGAGTTCGGGGAAAATGAAGGCATCTGATATATTTGTTTTACACTGATTAGTTAGCAGTTCCAAAGTATAACGCCCTAAAAATTCAGTAGGTTTATTAAGAATAAAACAGGAGAAAGTGGACATCTTGAAAATGGTAAATGTAACTCACACTGTTAATGTAAATAGGAGAAATGAGTTTGAATGATGAGATGCTTATTTTGTACTGATAATGTCAAATTTTTATGTTTGGAAGGAGTACGAAGATGAGAGCATACAGTAAATGACAACTCAAAAATGAATATACAGTATACACATTCAATAGCCAGACGCCTTAATCCCGGAAGGTGTGGCCACAAATTAATTGCACCAGTGTCACCCTGTTCTTTGTCATCTGGTTGTCCCCTCTCCAACACACACACCATCCTCACTCAAACACCTCTCTACCAATTCCTCCGTCTCATCCTCGTCTCGTCGTTCTTTTCTCCACTTCCACGGTTCCACCTCATTTTAAATTTTCTCCACAAACTAATAACAATAATTCTATTTCGTTAAGCAATTTAACGGGATGTGTGCATGGGAGAAAGCGCCCTGGATATTTTGATTTTGATATTAGTCCTCTGTCATTCCGTCAGAGAAATATTGACTGGATGTTAAATAAAAAAACAAAGTTTCGAATATGATACATAACGCGAATTCGTTTTATTTGTTGAGGAAAGGTAGAGTTTTATATATATATATATATATATATATATTGATTTTGATTTGGTCCATGTTCTGTTGTGTCAGCGGCTCGTATATGAGTGGCTATAAACCGCATTCTGTGTGAGGTAGCTGAAAACTTATTTGTGTGACACTTCGGTTTTGCCAATAGTTGTTTTGCTTTGACGGAGATAGATAGATACATTGTCTAACTGATTGTTTCAGTGCCAAAATGGATCACTTATCATATATCGTTATTGCATTTTTGGGGTGGATGGATGGGTGGGGGGATATCCATACCGTAGGTAGAGAGAGACAGAGACAGATTGGAAGGGACGTAGGAAGTTGTAGGTAGGTATGCAGATAGACAAATAGATAGGCAGACAGACAAAAAGATAGACAAATAGACAGGTAAGTATATAGGCAGCCAAACGAATGAAGATATATCGAACAGGCTGACAGATAAATAGCAAAATGTAACACCGGCGCTGTGTCACCTTTACAAATAATTTTACCTGTAGAGAAAGGTAAATATAACGGCAGACGGAAAGACGGCAAAAGATACAAGAAATAGAAAAACAGACAGATAGAAAAACAGGCAGATAGGTAAACATCAAAAGACAGACAAACATGTAGACAGGTAGAGATAGCTAGATAGATATTGACACGAAGATAGAGACAGGTACACAAAGAGATAAATTGATAGAGAAACAGACAGACTGACAGCTAGAAAACAGACAAATAGATAGACAAATATATACAAAGAGACAGATACATAGACAGACAGGCAGACACAGTTAGAAAAATATTGAAGAGATACAGATAAATACAAAGAGACAAAGACAAATACCAATATAAATTATCTCTGCTTCAGTACTTTTTAATATGAATCATACATAGACGGACAGAAAAATAGATACAAACACATATACCAACATAAACCTCCCATTATTTATCACCTTTTTCCACGCTGTGTTGATAGCATATAAACAGTCAGCTATTTCTGCGATATTATCAGCTGGCACGTCAAAACTGTGTAGCTTAATTTGACGATACTCGATAATTGGGTTAAGCTGGATGTTTATTTATAGGCTGTGCACCAGCTCATGGACAAGGTCACAAGGTTATGAGGCATCTACTTTATTATTATTATTATTATTGGCCACCCCGTTTGGGATACATGGCGTCTGGCAATGAATGAATTATTATTATTATTATTAATATTATTATTACTATTATTATTATTACTTTTATTATTATGACATTATAATAAAAATAAAAATAATAATAATCATTATTATTATTATTATTATTATTATTATCATCTCTACTATGACATTATTATTATTATTATCATTATTATTATTATTATTATTATAGTGCTGTTATTATTATTATCCCTCCGGCCACCTGAGATGGAGGAAGCATTAAGTGACTGGTCTGTCCGTCCGTGCGTGGGTGGGTGCGTCCGTCCGTCCATAACACTTCTCTGTGTGCCATATCTCCTGAACCCACCGACGGATTTCCAACAAACTTGTCAGCGATGCACAATGAAGGTATGATGAACTGATTAAGTGAGCAGTGTCAAGGAGTCGACGGTCAAGATCATTCAACTTTATCGTTGTGGACGCAATATCTCTTGAACTCCTCAACGGGTTTCGACCAAACTTTTGTCAGTGATAATATTATACTATGAAGGGACGATGAATTGATTAGGTCGGCAAGGTCAAAGGGTCAAAGGTCAAGGTCATATGGGGTCTACCTAGTTTATTTTTGTGGCAGCAATATTTCCTGAACCCCTTGACAGATTTTGACAAAACTTTTGTCGGTGATACAGTATGAAGGGACGATCAGCTGGTTAGGTCAGCAAGGTCATAAAAGTTGTATGGTGAGTCCGTGCTCATGGCCTGCACAGAGGCATACTCCGTGACGCTTTCCATAGCTCACTGCCCGAGTTTTCAGCGTTTCATTAAGAACTCCACGTTACTGATTATTATAGATATTATTTCTTTTTAGGGGGAAGATCTACAAGGCTGGGATTCCAAGATCGTTCGAGATAGAGACTTGAAATTTTAAGGAGCGATGTATCTTAGCGGCAGACGTCTTTTGGCACAACAAAAATTCTTCCTAGCACTGGTGGCCTCTGTGTTATTTACATTTTTACTCTCCTGTGCAGCAAAAACTACTGAATGGATTTCTTTGCAAATGTTCCGATATGTAGTCGTGAACATATACTGGTGCACCTGGCTATTGATACTGAGATCCAACGAATACTTTTTGAGATATTGAGGACAATCAAAATGGGTGCCTCATGCCTTATAGTGCTAAATCCGGAAGTATTTGGCCAATTTTAACCAAACTCTGTGGAAGTATAGTGGGTCATGAGTGACTGTGATTTGCATAGTATGAATGACCTGAACTTTAATCTTAATGGCACAGGTCACAATCTGTAAAAACAACTTTGAGCCATACCAAAAGTCCCTTAATATTAAGTCTACAATGATAACAACAGTATTTTCAAAATCTTAGGAGTGTCTACTTTTTAAGATTTCCCCTGGGGGTAGGGGGGTTTCAAGAATACTCCCCCAGTATCCCTGCTTGTCGTACGAGGCGACTAAAAGGGTTGGTGGTGGGTTGGTGCCCCACCCCGTAAAAAGAACTAACTAAACAAACGAACAAAGCGCCTCGGACCCGGACGGACCATACGTTGACGACTAAGGAACGGACGAAGGACATTCTTAGGGTGGGAACGTGGAATGTGAGAGGAGTGAATGATGAAGTGAAAGAGAGAGAGATTGTTCAGGTGCTTGAGGATGCAAAAGTGGATATATGTGGATTGACTGAAACTAAATGGAAAGGTGAAAGGGTGAGAGAATGGGAATATGGTTTAGGTATATGTGCGGGAGTCAGTGAGAATGAGAGGGCAAGAGAGGGAGTATGTCTGATGATAAGAAAGAAGTGGAAGGAAAATATAAGAGAGTATGGAACAGTGGGTGCAAGGATTGTATGGTTGAGGATGAAAGTAGGTATACAAGCATGGGCGATTGTATGTGTGTATTCCCCGACAGAGGATCGAGTGGCAAGAGTGAAAGATAAGTTTTGGGCGAGTGTAGATGCGTGTATGGACAAGTTTGAGAGGAGCGAGAGAGTGCTGTTGATTGGAGACGTGAATGGCAAAGTTGGGAATGTATCAGTGGATGGAGTGGTTGGTCAATGGGGTGTGCCAGCTGACGTAGATGGGAATGGAAGTGCTTTGGTGGACATCTGTGCTTGTAAGGGGTTGGCAATAGCCAACACCTACTTTCGGCATAAGATGATCCACCGGTATACATGGAGAGTAATGAGGAGGATGGATGGTGAACTTGTTGAACGAAAGGCAATGATAGACTATGTGTGTGTGGATGAGCGAATGAGAAGACAAGTGTTGGATGCAAGAGTGTGGAGAGGGTGGGGGAATGGAGTCTCGGACCATCACTTAGTGATGGCCAAGGTAGAGCTGCAAAGAAAGTGGTTGAGGAGACGAAGGGGAAGACAGGAGGAAGCAACTCCTGTGAGAAGAGTGGAGAAATTGCAAGATAGTGAGAAAATGACAGAGTATAAGAGCATAGTGGAAGAAAGACTGGGAAGGTATGAGCTAGAGCAGATGGAAGGGGTGGAAAACGTATGTAAGATATTCATGGAAGAGATAGGTGCAGCGTGTGAGGCGGTTTGTGGATTGAGGAGGAGATGCAAGGGTGTGCAAGGGACAGCATGGTGGAATGATGAGGTGAAACGAGCTGTGGAACAAAAGAAGAAGGCATACAGTGAATGGTTAGCGAGTAGAGGTAGGGGAGAAGATGAGAGAGAGAAGAGAGAGGTATATGTGAGCAGGAGAAGGGAGGTTAAGAGACTGGTGAAGGAGAGTAAAAAGAAAGTGGATGAGGAGTTTGGGAGGAATCTGAGTGTGAAATGGAGGGAGAGTAAGAAATTGTTTTGGAAGGAGGTAAAGAAAGTAAGGCAGTGTGAAAGGGAAAATAGTAGGGGAGTGAAAGACAGGAATAACAGATTGTTGGTGGAGAAGAGAGAGAAACTGAGGAGATGGAAGGAGCACTTTGAGGATTTGTTGAATGTGGAGAGTGAGAGCAGTGCGAGTATAAGTGGTTGGGGAATGGCTGGGAGAAGAAGAGATGGGAGGAGGGAGGAAGCGATCAGTAGGGTGGAAGTAGTGGAAGCGATGAAGAATATTAAGTTGGGAAAGGCCCCAGGAATTGATGGAGTGTGTGGTGAAATGCTTAGGTATGGGGGTGAGATTGTTGTGGAGTGGATATGGAAGTTGTGTAGATTGGCTTGGGAAGAGGGAAGGGTTCCAGAGGACTGGAAATCAGGTATAATTGTTCCTTTATACAAAGGAAAGGGAGAGAGAGAAGTATGTGGTAACCATAGGGGTATTTGCCTACTTAGTGTGACTGGTAAAATATATGGTAGAATACTCATTGATAGGGTTAGGCATATGACAGAGGAGCTAGTTGGAGAAGAACAAGGGGGATTTAGGAAGGGAAAAGGATGTGTAGATCAGATATTTGTTCTAAGATGTTTAGTGGAGAAGTATCTAGAGAAGGGAAGGAAAGTGTATGCTGCCTTCATGGACTTGGAGAAAGCTTATGACAGAATAGATAGGCAAGGTATGTGGAAGGTATTAAGAATATATGGAGTGGAGGGGAAATTGTTGAGTGCTGTGAAGAGTATGTACGAGGGAGCTAGGGTTACGGTGCGAGTGGATGGTGAGCTGAGTGATTTCTTTGATCTCAATGTGGGACTGAAACAGGGTTGTGTGATGTCTCCATGGTTGTTTAATATATACATGGATGGGGTTGTAAAGGAGGTGCAGGGTAGGACAGTGGATGTGGGGGTGGCTCTAATGAATGAGGGTGAGATTTGGAAGCTTCCGGTGATGCTGTTTGCTGATGATACAGTACTTTTGAGTGAAGATGAATGGGAGTTGCAAGGTTTGGTGAATGAATTTGGGACAGTGTGTAGGAGGAATCTGAAAGTTAATGTAAACAAAAGTAAAGTTATGGTGTTTGAGAGGAATGAAGTCACAGAGTGTGCAGTGAGGTTGGATGGTGAGGATATGGAGAATGTGAGTGCATTCAAATACTTGGGTAGTGTGATGAGTAAGGATGGAACTTTGGGGGATGAAGTGCGTGAAAGGGTACAGCAGGGAAGGAAGGTCGTTGGTACACTGAAAGCAGTGATGAGAAATAGGGAGGTGAGTATGGATGTTAAGAAGTCACTGCATGATAGTATTGTGATCCCTACCCTGACGTATGGAAGCGAGGCATGGACCTTGCAAGAGGGGAACAAGTAAAGAGTGAGAGCAGTGGAAATGAGTTACTTGAGAGGAGCATGTGGAGTGACGTGGAGGGACAGGTTGACGAATGAAGAAGTGAAGGAACGATGTGGGGTGGATGTGGATGTGGTTGAGAAGATTAGGAGAAATACACTGAGGTGGTTTGGACATGTGAAGAGAATGGAGAATGAAAGACTGACTAAGAGGGTGTATGTAGGTGAGGTGGAGGGAGGGAGAGGGAGAGGTAGACCGAGGATGAGGTGGAGGGATGGAGTTGAGAGGTATATGAGGAAGGGAGGGGTGAGTTGGGGGGAGGGTAGTCAAATGGTGGGTGACAGAGCGACTTGGAGGTGTTTTGTCTGCGGCCACCCTTTGCATGATTAGGGCGTCGGGCTATAGATAGATAGATAGAATTATGACAAATCAATATTTTTTGACCTAGATTCTCATATATAGGTACTGGTGAGAAGAAGTGTCACGAAATTTGTCTCTGCCCATTCAGTTTATGATGTATTATTAATAACGCACTATTTACTACAACCACTCTTAACCCGATAGCTGCAATGTACATCAAATGATGGAAAACTTGTAGCTGCTGTGTACATCATATGGGCAGGCTTTTATTTTCTTTATTTTTTAAGGGCCTGCTACATATTATTTCTCCCATGTGTTCTCATTACTTCAGCACGGCTGAACTAAGGTAAATAAGACACTCGTATTTGTTTTTCCTGTACTTTTCCATTCAGTCTCTCATTTAATTCATATGAGCTAAAATTATTTTAGAGACAAAAAAATTTCAAATCATTTTTGGGGCATGGGGGGGGGGGGGAACCAGGAAACCTAATGCTGCAGTTGTCTAATCTGGAATGTGGCATTATCATCTGGAATGTGGACCTCTTTTGATATTGTTTCAGCAATTTCTGAATTCTAGTTTATTATTATTTTTATTATTATTATTATTATTATTATTATTATTATTACTACTACTACTTAGAACTCCACATTCAATGTTGTTGTTCATAATGTAGATTTTTTTTCTTTTGGTGGGGGGGTTAAGATCTAGATGGCTGGCATTACAAGACCGTTCGAGATAGAGATTTGAAATGTTAAGGAGTAATGTGTCGTTGTTACAGACTTCTTTTAGCACAAATATTTTTCCCTAGCATTAGCGCCTTCTATGTCATTTTTCTTTTACAAGTTTTGCTCCTGCACAGCAAAAGCTACTGAATAGATTGCTTTGCAAAGTTTCTAGTGTGTAGTCGTCAACATATACTAGTGCACCTGGGGAGATCCAAAAAATACTTTTTGAGATATCGAGGAAAATAAAAATGGCAGCTTCATCCCTGAAAGTTCTAAATCGGAAACTATTTGGCCGATTTTCAACAAACTCATTGGAAATGTAGTGGGTCATGAGTGAAAATAATCTGCAGGTCGCAGGCCAGATTTCATAGTTTTTTTTTTTTTTTAAATCATACCAAATGTCTGTTATTAGGTATACAACTATGAAAGTATTTTCTGAGTCCCAAGACTTTAAATTTTTAAAGATTTCGTAACAGCAGTTATGAAAAAATCAATACTTTTGACACTACAGGTATTTGACGATTTTTAGACAATCATCAAAAATTTGCTAAAAATTAAAAATGCTAGTTTTCTGCACTTAATATTGGAAATTAAAGATCAGCATATGTTTAACCAACAACCCGTAATATGACCCGATTCGGTATGTCAGTTTTGACCTTCAAGGTGTTTTTCAAGATCATTTTGACATTTTTTCTAGGTTTCTTTCCTCGTCCTTCTGCCTACAGGTGACTTTACACTCCCTCCTCTGTCTTCCTTTCCCTCATTCTTTCCTCTTCCTTCTGCCTGTAGGTGACTCTACACTGAGTGACAAGCCAAATGGTTTCCTGTACACCAGGAGATTATTTACTACGCTGGGTGGTAACCATATAACAAAATTTTGGCGTCTGGTGGTTTAGTGGGTATTTTAGGCCCTCCACTCGGATTGAGCCGGTTAAAGTTTATAGCCAAGGGGTGATTGGGGTTTATTGCTCATGTAATGCCACTCAGGGATGAGTGAGGCTGGTCACTCTCATCTTAAATGTCAGCACCAATTTGCCTAGCCCAGGGCTCCTACGCTCCTTATGGGGCAACGTAGGACTTGATGATAAATGAATGCTAATGAATGATTCTTTGCTGCGATTTGTTTTTCTGTTTGCCATGTTAATCTTGAATGTGGCATTATCGCCTGGAATGTGGAGTTCTTTGAGTATTGCTTCATGAGCTTCAGAATTATAGTTATTATTACCATCATCATCATCATCATCATCATTAACATCACCAATGTGTCTGTCTGTCTGTCAGGTCGGGTTAAGATCATGACTAAGAAGCCAAAATTGTGCAGACTGGTGGCAAAGGACCACATCTCGATCAGGTTCGAAGATGGTAAACGGAGTGAAAAGAAACCCATCTGTCAAGTGATCTGTTTTCCCCATTCTCTGAACAACCATCCCCACCCACCACTCTTGCCCTCCCCTTGATTCAGCCATAATCTCCCTCACCCTCACCCTCAGTATTTTTTTCTCACCCTACCCCTGTCTCATTTATCATCTCCCTCACCCCCACCTTAGTGTTTATGCCATACCCACCCTCTGACTCATTTATAATCTTCCTCTCCCTGGCTCCTATTATTTTTTAACTCATCCTCTCCTTGACTTACCTGTAATCTCTCTTATCCTCGCCTCTAGTCATTATTTTTCCTCATCCTCACTCTTCTTCCCCATCCTTCATCCTCACCTGGACTCTCAACTTCACTTACCCACATCAGTTCACTCACCTACACCCTCTCACCCACTTCCTTCACCCTCATTCTCCCTCCCTCTCATCTACTCTCTCTCTCTCTCTCTCTCTCTCTCTCTCTCTCTCTCTCTCTCTCTCTCGCTTGCTCGCTCGCTCTTACACACCCACCCACCAACACAAACTATCATCATAAGGAAGCCATCTCACAGCGTACGTGTATACCACCACAAACACACGCACACAGAAACACATACACACACCTGCTGTCCTCATAACTGACCCGTCGCAGCTTTGTGTGTGTGTGTGTGTGTGTGTGTGTGTGTGTGTGTGTGTGTGTGTGTGTGTGTGTGTTTGTGTGTGTGTATGTGTGTGTGTGTGTGTGTGTTCCTCACAAAACACACACACACACACACACACACAGGGACAGTTGCTGGGAGATGAGACAATTAGACCAAACTGGGGAGGAAGCACTTAAGGGAGAGAGAGAGAGAGAGAGAGAGAGAGAGAGAGAGTGAGAGGGGTAATATTGGCGTAACGTATGTTTCCGGTATGCCAGTATCAGGTTACAAGTGTGTATGTGTGTGTGTGTGTGTGTGTGTGTGTGTGTGTGTGTTCCTCACAAAACACCCCCCCCCCCACAGGAACAGTTGCGGGGAGATGAGACAATTAAACCAGACTGGGGAGGAAGCACTTAAAAGAGAGAGAGAGAGAGATAGAGAGAGAGAGAGAGAGAGAGAGAGAGAGAGAGAGAGAGAGAGAGAGAGAGAGAGAGAGAGAGGTAATATTGGCGTAACGTATGTTTCCAGTATGCCAGTATCAGGTTACAGTTATGTGTGTGTGTGTGTGTGTGTGTGTGTGTGTATGTGTGTGTGTGTGTGTGTGTGTGTGTGTGTGTGTGTGTGTGTGTGAAAAATTAACCGTATATTTTATGCAATCGAGACGATGGAGTGGGTTGGAGGAAGGGCAGCCTAATGGCGGATGGCAAAGCGTTCGTGATCACCCCTTCTGGTACTGAGACGCCTGGCTATAGATAGATAGATAGATAGGTTGATAGATAGACAGGCAGTTAGATATATAGAGTGGCAGGCAAATGGACAGATAGGTAAATAGATAAACTTCATGTGACCTTTCAAACTTACGACAGCTATTGTACGTAACAGAAACAGTTGGAGCACAAATGTATTTGACATGAGTTGCGAAAATGAGTGTTAAAAATACTGTGGTTGTGTATATTAAGAATTTTATGCTGTATTTAATATTGGACCAAATACTGTGAAAGCTTTAAATTGTTGGCCAGTCGCATATCAGTATCAAAACACATTATTTTCAGGCAATAGTTTGTTTTCGTCATGGTAAATAGCTAGAGAGAAATATGAAGTGAAAAAGCTGCAGTTATCTCTCTCTCTCTCTCTCTCTCTCTCTCTCTCTCTCTCTCTCTCACACACACACACCCACCCACCCACACACACACACACAAACTATCATCATAAGGAAGCCATCTCACAGCGTACGTGTATACCACCACAAACACACGCACACAGAAACACATACACACACCTGCTGTCTTCATAACTGACCCGTCACAGCTTTGTGTGTAAATAAATGGAATTCGGTAAACATAAAACTGCATCAGCTACACCATAAAGTTTGGTACAACAGACACTGACCGTAATCACAAATAATTTGCCAATTTTACCTCATAGCATCGCAAACAACCCCACCAATAACCCACTGCAACTCATCCAACCGTGTCATGTTCTTACCCTACCGGTACCTTACCTATCAGATTTACCCCAAGCCAAACAACCCCACCTTTATCCCACGTCACCCTATCCAACCCTACCATACTCTGCCCAACTTCAACTATCAGATTTATCCCACGCCAATCCAACTATTTAAAAAGTCCATCTCATCCCACCCCACCATACTCTTACCCTACCTCATCTATCACATCTACCGAGCACACCCCATCATTAATCCACTCCATTCCATCCAACCCTGCCATAACATACCCTCCCTCACATATCGGATTTACCCCACACCAACCCCACCAACCTCACCAGTACCCCTCCCCACGCCATCCAACTCTGTCAGTCAAGAATCTTACATCACTCTCAGCTATACCCCATAACACACACACACACACACACACACACACACACACACGGAGCTGTCAGTTTCACACCGAACTACCCCAATCATCCCCACCATTACCCAACTTAACCCCACTCCACCCCGTCCTCCTCAGTTACACTGCAGTACCTGTCAATTTCACCCCATATTGATTTTTCCGTTCATATTTTCTAATAAAAAAAAATTATGATGATGACTATGATGATAAAAAAAAAATAACCCTATCGTCTCCATTCTACCCGTCATAAACAGATTTAAATTTTCCTTTCACTTTCTTTCGGCCTTAGTGTCACCCAAACCAAAAAATGTTACTCTGTCACTTTTTACCTGCAATCATCACTCTGTCTTTCACTTTCTTGTGTTACATATTCCTTTACTGTGTTTGCATCTAAAGTGTCACTGTAGTCCAGAATCACTGATCGGCTATCCTTGCCAGGCCTTTGTATTCCATGATGTATTTTGTATCACTTCTTCCGTATGTTAAATGACACACAAACAGAAAAATAATACTTTACTCTTCATTTTTTTATATATATATTATGTTTTCGCCCAGTATCACGCATACATTGATCTAGTTAACGTTTATCTTTTTTTTTTTTTTTTCTTGTACATCATTCTTCTCACCGTTTTTCAATCATAAATACGGCACTCAGATTTAGAAAACTTTCTCTGTCGTTTATAATATTTTAAACCAAGATATCTTAAGCTATGCTTCACTTTTCACCTTGAAACATTCTGCTATCCTTCATCTTTTTTTTTTTTCATATTTCCAGTTATCTCTGTTTTCAGCCAACGTGTCACCCAAATCTAGTAACATTACTCTCTCTTTCACCCTCGTCTCGTATCTCATTTCCATATCCTAGGCCATTTTCTTTCCCATATTTTACTTTCTTATAATTCACCATTTTCTTAAATTTAATTTTCCTTCGTTGTATTTACGCTCGAAATGTCAGCCAAACCGAGAATCATTACAGTTGTTAGGCCTTTGTATTCCGCCCAATTGATTCTCACTGTGTCAGGACACTAAAATATCATAACACACTACATAATAGCTAGTGACGTATATATTGTTAATATGCAATATAGAGGTTGGAAGAATGTCTCGCCTAAGCTCGAGACATCTAGGGGAAATAGCAATGGACGTTCTAGCTATGGAATTTCACACTCAGCACAGTATGACGCCTGATGGAAAACTCCACAGGTGTTGAAACACGTGCCCCTACGCATGACCCATCTAATCATATACAGGGGAAATGGGAGAGCCATGGCACAAGGGGTTAGAAGAGAGAAGAGGCACAGTGGGAAAAAATAGGAGCATAGCGTATGGAGTTAGAAAGCTTAAACCGCTCCCGCCTCAGTACTGCTCATGTGAGATACTTCCTTAGCAGAATAAAACTGCAGTCAAACCAAAGACACATCTTTATCTTTCTCCTGCCATCCACGACAAGAACGACTTAAATATTCACTCCTCTTAAAAATCCCTACAATCTAACACATTTTTGGAAACTCTTGGCGACGGCTACGGTAACTACCCCCTCCCCTGGACAGACACAAACATAATTCTTCCATGGAATGCCACCATCACCACCATGGCACCTTTGAGCCATAAATTCTCTCTCTCTCTCTCTCTCTCTCTCTCTCTCTCTCTCTCTCTCTCTCTCTCTCTCTCTCTCTCTCTCTCTCTCTCTCTCATACACAACGGTAAAATAGACGAATTAATGATTAGTATCTCCCTGTTTTTTATACAGTATTTCTCCACCTTTCCCAAAAGCAACGATGTGTAAAGCGTGAGGAAAAGAAATAATTTTGCTCCAATATTTCTTCCACTTTCATAAACACCTTCTTAGACAGCCATTGCAATGACCTAAACTTACGTCTTTTTTTTCTTTCTTATTGAGGTAATCTCATTTTTTGATCACCAAGAGCTTATTAATCGTTGATATGTTTGACGTGAAATAAGAAGTATTATTCTTCTGCTTGTAATTTCTTAATCTCCACAAGCAACTACCAAAACAGCTGTAAATGAAAAGAGAAGTTTGAGAGAGAGAGAGAGAGAGAGAGAGAGAGAGAGAGAGAGAGAGAGAGAGAGAGAGAGAGCATGAATTTATTTTTCATTATGACAATGGTTATTATTTACCTGAGAATAGTTCCTAATATGAGGTAAACTATAGAGGACATCAAACTATATAATGTATGTATACAGCTGACTTTAGTTATTGCGAATATACAATACACACTTTTCGTCCAAGTATAAGTATAGATTGAACTGGATACTAAAAAGGTAATGTCTCAAGTGCGTCCTAAAAGAAACCATGCTGTTAGCATTCCTTATATTACATGGGAGACTGTTCCAGAACTCTAGTCCAGCCACCTGAAGGGACATTGCCCCCATACAAGTGCTGATTTGCGCAACATAGAGTTGTTGTTGTTGTCATGTGTTAACACTGTAGATTTCACTTACTGTAGGAAGTGAGAAGAACCAGTCAGGTACTCTTGAGTATGATGCTGAGAACTGTTAAACATTGATCATACCATTTCATACATATACATCTGATTACTCTTGAATCATTTTAGTTCTTTTAGATATGGTGTAACATGTTCATATTTTGTGGCAGCTCCTACTGCAACTCTTGCAGCAAAGTTCTGCAGTTTCTGGACATGCTATAGTTGTGTTTTGTTGGCTGCACCCCAAATTTTAAAACCATAACTAATTATGCTTTTTATAAGAAACTATATGACAGTGATCCTTGTCTTCTTATTAAATTTTCCTTTATGCGATTGACATACAATATTACACCAATAACCTTTTTACTTACTTTATTGACAGCTGTGTATCAAACACCATAATCTTTCAAAATAAATGCCAAGGTTCTTTACCGACTTGTTCAGAAAGAAATGGTTGCCATCAGCCTGTATGTGAGTGTCAGGTGGGCCATCAGCCTGTATGCGAGTGTCAGGTGGGCCATCAACCTGTATGTGAGTGTCAGGTGGGATCTACTACAAGAGTCACCTTCTTCCAACAAATATACTTGTATATTGTTTTTTTTTGTGTTTAACATTAGAACAATCTCGTGGAAGTACATTTTTCCTTGAGTTGGGGTTTCCTTACACCTCTTGATTAAATTATTAATACATTTCAATACTACCGGTGTGGATAAATTGGGCACCATCTGCATGCTGTATGTTGAGAGATCACTTTCATAAATTATGGACAGGATTTATTCCAGTACTGATCCCTATGGCATCCTATACGAGACTTCAAGCATTTTTTAAAATGTGGCGACCATTGTGGACAGATTGTGTTTTCTTATTTAGATAAATCTCAAACCATAAAAAAAAATAATTTTATAAATTTATTAATTACCATGGTACGACTAACACTATCATATGTTTCAGATAAGTCGCAGAGTGTAATCAGAGATAATTTCCTGTTATCCATAATTTCATGTAACTGGTCTGATAAACTTAAAGTACAGTTTCAGTGGATAACTTATGTCTAAAACCTCCCTGAGAAACCTTCCTGAGTTTTACTAAGGACTGGTTTTTATCCAAGTATTTCATGAGCTGTTATACAGTAATATTCTCTAATATTTTAGAAACGACTGATAGCAAGGAGATGGGACGGTAGTTGCTTGCTTCAGTTACGTCATTTGATTTGTAGACTGGAACAATAATAGAGTGTTTTAACGAAGCAGGAAAAACTCCCGTTACAAAAGGCGAGAGAGAGAGAGAGAGAGAGAGAGAGAGAGAGAGAGAGAGAGAGATGCGATAGGTATCATAGTTGAAAATTAAAAATTGCTATTTTTTCCCACAAGCATCTTACAGATTGCTTGAGAGAGAGAGAGAGAGAGAGAGAGAGAGAGCGAGGGGGGGGGGAAGAATATCTGTCGACGTCTTTCCTCAGAATCTTTTCATCTCAGAAGTTGTCATTTTTACTTAACCCCCTGAAGCACATTGAACCTAGAGCAGATAACATACATTATATATACAGGGTGGTGTGTAGATAGCGCTCCTCTTCCATTCCACACAGTATAACAAAGTCCATCCTAGTAATTAATCATTGTAATTGACACTTACGAATGGTGAATTTAACAGAGAACCTTGATACATACAGCTCTGGCACCTCCAGTTCCACTTAAGCTGGGTGGTTGGGCTGTTCAGTGCATCACCTTGATTATCTAATTCACTTAAGTCCAACCCACCTGGATTACGTAAACAGGTAATATAGGAGGCGGTGAGAGTCTCCATCCCCTCTCTCTTGCTTTCTCCCTTACCTAGCCACCTCCCTATTTCCCCCGCCTACCCGGTGGTACCTCCCTCCTTCTCTTTTTCACACACACACACACACACACACACACACAGACACACACACACACGCACACACACACACACACACACACACACACACACACACACACACACACACACACACACACACACACACACACACACACACACACACACACACACACACACACACACACCAGGCTCTGTCTACAAGTAGGCAGATAGAGGTGTGACTGGTAAAGCCCCTCTTCTTTAGCTCGTTTCCTTCTCCCAGCACTTTGTTTACTCCTTCGTCTCTCTCTCTCTCTCTCTCTCTCTCTCTCTCTCTCTCAGCTGTCTCCTCTATGTCCTTGTGTGTTCTTCGCCTCCTTTCTTCCCTCTTTTCTTATAAGTCTCTTTCTTTTCCAACTGTCACCTCCATTATCCCATGTCTCCTCCATTCTCCCTCCTCAGTTTTTCTCCTCTCTCTCTCTCTTTTATGAAGAAGCGCCTCCCCTTCCTCCATTCTTCTGTTTCTTCTGCATTTTTTCTCCCCTTGGTCTCTCACCTTGTATATAATAAAATTTTGTATTTTGTATTTTTCAGCTTATTTGTTTCTTCTTTTTAATTACTTAATTTTCTTCTTTATTTTCTTGTTTATTTTTTATTATTCTCTTTCGTCACAGACTTCCTCTGTTTGTTTTGCTCTATTTTTATTAAACAGTATATATTTCCCCAAGAAAAATTTCTTTTGATTTATTTTCACAAATCTCTCTCTCTCTCTCTCTCTCTCTCTCTCTCTCTCTCTCTCTCTCTCTCTCTCTCTCTCTCTCCCTCTTTCTTCGTCTTACATTTAGACTCCCTAACTCTTCCTAAACAAAAGTGACCACAAATTAAAGTAAGACAACTTTGCTCTTATCCATCCATCCTTCCTTCCTTCCTTTTCCTATCTCCTCTCTTCTTTCCTTCCCCTCCTCCTTCTCCTCCTGTCTCCTTCCATCTCCCTCATCTCTATTCTTTTGTCTTCCTAAAAAAAATTTCTCTAAAACCTCTAACTCATCCTAACTTTACCTAGCTCTTCCTTCAATCGTCTCAAAACACAACCATAGGTTCAGTGACACAAACCTCCCTTTTTTTCATCACTCCTTCATTCTCCTCATCCTTTACTCTTCTTCGGTGTTCCTCTCTTTCTTCCCTCTCTCCCTTTTCACTCCATCCCCCTTCCTCCTCTTTTCTCAACCCCCACTTGACTGCTTAACTCTCTCTTCCATGTTCCCATCCGTCTCCTTTCCCCTCCCTCTTCTTTCTCTTCTCGCCCACTTCTCTCCAGCACCTTCCCTCCTGCCTCCTCCTCCTTTCCTCCCGACATGACTCCCAGTCTCTTCCTAGCAAACATAACTCAGACACAAAGTACAATGACTCGACCTTCTTTCTCACAATCCTGCCATCTATCTACAGTATATATCTATCTACTGCCAGGCGCCATAATCCCTTTAGCGGTGGCCGTTTAACTTTGAGTTAGGTATTTTACGGGGAGGGGCACTAACCCTCCACCAACCCACTTACTGACACTTAGGAAACACGTACGGGTTGGTTATATGGTTACCACCCAACCTTGCAAATGATTTTTTGGCTTACAGGAGACCATTAGGCTTGTCACTCATTGTACAGTAGAGCCACCTGAAATGGAAAGAAGAATAACGAAAAGTGACAGGAAAGATGAGTGACACACGACGTGAGGAAGGCAGACAAAGAAAAGAATGATAAAGGTGAAGGAAGTAGTAGGTCGCACTACATCAAGTGAGTGGATGGTGGTCGCCACCACCTATCACTAATCCTTTCCTTATTTCCCTCAATCCTTTCCTTATTTTTTCTTCTCTCCAGCATGATCCTTTCTTCCTCCCTTTTTGTTCTTCTCTCCTCCTTCCTCCCCAGATGACTCCCCAGCTCCTTCCAACACAAGAAATACAGCCACAAATTACAACGACACAGTTTCCTTTCTCTTTCACGTATTCATCCTTCTCTTTTTCCCTCCTTCTTTCTCTCCTCTCTCTCTCTCTCTCTCTCTCTCTCTCTCTCTCTCTCTCTCTCTCTCTCTCTCGTCTCTCCAGCCTTCTCCCTCCTTCCTACTCCTTCCTTCCACCCCAGGTGACTATTTCCGTCAACAGCACGAACGTCATTAAAACAGTCTGTGTTTTTGAAGTCTAAAATCTTCCCTTAGAACACAGCCCGCAACAATCTATGTTACATGCAGTTCCCTAATTATAATGTTAATGCCAAAACCACCCGTGCCCAACAAATGACTGCCCCGAAAGTAAGAAATTACTAGATGTATAGCTAATGTGACTGTGTCAAAACCGATTGTGACTAACAGTCTCATGGCTCCGAAAAAAATGAAGAAGGTTTATGCAGGTATTATTTTTAGCACACGAGGGTCATTAAGGCAGACAGATTTATGCTTTGTCTTAATCTTCCCCTACAACTGAATAGTTGGTTTACATCTAGGTCCCTGGGTAGAATGCTGCAGAAACAGAGAAAAAGAACAAACTTTTTGAACAGACTGACCGGTCCCGTGGTGCCTTTGACCTTGAGTGGCCTTGAAAGGTCAAACGCAAGATCACGGATATTCAGAGGGTGTAACTTGAAAACATTTGCGCCATTACCCTAGACTTTAACTGCGTACCGTACTAACACTAAATGGCGGCGCCTTTTGAGTATTTAAGAGCCCACCGCATTTAAGAGCCCACATGTTATAAAAACCTGATATATACTATACCTGTACAGGTTAAAGTACACTCAGTTCAGTATTAAATATAAATATACCGGCATATATGCCTTGTTCAGCAGCTTAAAAGTTCAGAGGGGCTTACTGCCTGCCTAATATAAACTTAGAGCTATATTACCAGTATATGATGCTCTACTGCTGAACCAACCACTGTGGTGCTGGAGAGGCACGCCATCATGTGGTAGCACAGATAAAACTGGAAGGCTCACC
>NC_137057.1:39824633-39849633 GCF_032717465.1 Coenobita brevimanus
GTCGCGCCTCTTGACCCGTTTGATCTTCACCATCCTCTTGATCCGGAGTGGCTGCTAACTCAAGGGGTACCAGTTTATCAATAGTTTTTATACTGGTATGTCCCCTGCATTTTATATTTACGAGTCTCAGCACCCCTTCAGAATCTGGGTGTGTGGAGATCACTTTAGCTAACGGCCACTGGGATCTTGGCTGTTCAGTCTTCACTAAGACCACATCTCCTGTGTTAATAACTGATTTGTTGCTGGCAGCTTGAGCTCCATAAAACCTCTCGCGTAGGCTCAAAAGATACTCTTCGCTCCAATGTCTATTCCAAGTTTCCAGCACCCTTTTGAGACGTTGATATCCCTCCCGAAGGTGTTGTCCTAAATCATTACTTTCTATGTTAGGATCATCAACTTCTTCCTGGATATCCACACAAGGCATCGGATGGAGCTTCCTGCCATATAACATGTGAGCCGGTGTTAAGGCCTCTAGCGAGTCGCTGGTGTCATCTTGATAAGTCAGAGGTCTATTATTAATCCTTGTTTCAATTTCAGTTATTACTGTTCTTAAATCTTCTCTCGTGATCTTAGTTCTATGTAATGTTTTCCTCAGGCAGTTCTTGACAATACCAATCATTCTTTCGGTAAATCCATTTTGCCATGGAGCTCTTGGAGCTGTGAACTGCCAAATACAATTTCGGATTCCCAGCGCCGACTTAACTTTTGGGTAGTTCATTATGTTCAACAGTAAGGGTGCTGCTCCAACGAAATTAGTTCCGTTGTCGCTTATTAACTTCCCAGGACAAGACCTAGCGGCAAATCTGCGAAAGACATTGAGGAATGTCTCAGAGCTTAGGTCTTCCGCTAGTTCTAGATGGACTGCCCTTGTGTAAGGACAAGTAAATAAACAAATGTAAACTTTATGGGGAGTTTCTTCACCCGTAACAGTTATAGCCCCTGTGTAGTCCACTCCTGTTATATGGAAGGGCCGACTTATGTTCACCCTATCCTTCGGTAGGGCTGGTGGTCCTGGGTAGATATAAGGTCGCTGCTCATACCTCCTACAAATGATGCAGTTTTTGAGATATTTTTTAATAACCTGTCTACCTTTAGGAATCCAGTACCTTTCCCGAATTTGGGCTAAGGTCTGCGGTGCACCTCCATGGAGAGTGGAATCATGGGCTTCCTTTATAATAAGTTGTACAAAGCATCCACTCTTAGGTAATAAAATGGGATGTTTGGTTCGGATGGGCAAGTCAGCCTTTACCAATCGGCCTCGACATCTTATCAGATCTTTTCCGTCTAAGAACAAGCCTAAATTCTTCAACAGCTTATTCCCTTTTCCAGTGTCTTGGCCTAAAAGTTTATATATTTCCCCGTAAGAATTTCTTTGTACTCTTTTCAGCTAGTATTCTAGGGGATCTAATTTCTGAAACCCCACTTTTTTATTCAAAAATTCAACAACCAATTTAGTAGTATTTAGAAGTTGTCTTATTGACGAGAATCGGCTGATGTCAATTACTTCTGGCTCAGGTACAATAGGATCCAAGTTCACTATACTAATCTCAGCAATACTGTACTGTTTCTGTTCAGGCCAGTCCTTAGTAAGTAACCATTTAGGACCTTTAAACCACAAATTATCTTTGATCAGTCTCCTTACGGTCGAACCTCTCGAGAGCAGATCAGCTGGATTTTGTTTGGAGGACACATGCATGAATTTAAATTTGGAAGACAGCTCTTTAATAGTCTTCACTCTATTACGGACGAAAGGAATTTTGCTGTCTTCTTTCCCTATCCAGTAAAGACAAATCTCACTGTCAGTCCATATGTAAATATCCTCAAACTGAGTATCAAGAGTAATGGTTATATACCTGGCCAATTTAGTTTCTACTTCTATGGAA
Organism: Coenobita brevimanus; assembly: GCF_032717465.1. Lineage (NCBI taxonomy): Eukaryota > Metazoa > Arthropoda > Malacostraca > Decapoda > Coenobitidae > Coenobita > Coenobita brevimanus. Next base: position 39,826,517 of record NC_137057.1, read on the forward strand.
GCCAATTCCATTTGACGTAGGGTTCTTTCTTTAATTGGCGCAACTCTGGCTTTGGACATTATAATCTTACTATCCTCTCCTGTTGCGCAATAAGCTACTGCTCCATAGGCCCTTTGAGAAGCATCACAAAATATGTGTAAGTGCGACTTCTCATTACTGTTTATTTTCCTGGGAATACATGTTCTTGATGTAGTTTCGAACTCCTTTCTAATCTGTTCCCATTGTTCCACATATATCTCACCCAATTCAGTGTCCCAGTCTAATTTTTCTCGCCTAGCCTCCTGTACTAAACATTTGCCCCTAATAACTATAGGACTGACAAATCCCAATGGGTCAAATAGCTTGGAAACCTGACTTAACAAGGACCTCTTGGTGAGAGTGACATCAGAGAACTTAATTGGTTTCAAACTTATTACATCAGCTGTTGTATCCCAGTTAAGACCTAACACATTTTGAATTTTGGGAATGTCAGAATCTGGATAGTCCTCTTGTATTTTATTCCTCAAAAGCGGTGAATTTGTATTCCAGCTCTGTAACGGCAAATTTGCATTCCCACATTCGGAATTGGCTACTTCATAAGCCTTCAAAGCTTCCGACTCTGTATCAGCAACACCTTGCAGATTATCCATATAAAAAGCCTGCCCTATTTCTGGACATTTGGCATTTTCAAAATGATGCTTTAAAGTGTTGCAAAGTAGGAAAGGACTAGCACAAGAGCCAAAGAGCACCGATCGGAAACAGTAAGTTTCAAATGGACTATCCTTATTTTGAGGATCATGAGGCCAGAGGAATTTTGTAAATTTCCTATCCTCATATCTCAGTCCTATTCTGAGAAAAGCCTTACTAATGTCTGCTGTGTAAGCGTAAGGTTTCTCTCTAAATCTTAGTAACACATTCCCTAACTTCTCTGTTAGTGTAGGTCCAGAGTATAGGCAATCGTTCAAGCTAGCTGATCCCTTGGACGCTTTACTACTACAGTTGAATACTATCCTTATGGGAGTAGTTACTGAATCCTTGCTTACAGCATGATGTGGTAAGTAGTGTCCTTCTTTGTGGTTAACAGGGTATTCTACCTTTTCTATAAATTTATTCTTCAATTGATCCCTTATAATATTATCATATAGGATCAGATGTTCTGGTTTATCTCTCAACTTTCTTAGAAGAGAATTTAACTGAGCTTTAGCTGCTTGGTAATTTGTTGGTAACTCTGAATGGTTTAGTTTCCATGGTAATCCTACCCAATACTGTCCATCCTCAAATTCCACAGACTGATTATACAAGTCCAATGTTATTTTATCTTCAGGGGTTGGTTCCTCAGAGTGTATTCCTACACTGTCTAGGTCCCACAGTTTGTGTACAGGTTCAATATTTTCATCCAACAAGTCATTTATCTGAGTAGGTTCTAATTCTGCACCTATTCTAGCCACCATCAATGACTGTGTGGGGGTAACAAAGACTGAGTCTACTAGTTTGGCCTCTCCTTTAACTTGTTTTGGAAAAGGCAACTGACCCATAATAAGGTTACCTCCTGGACTCTTGAACAACTGTACCTTATTCCTTTTGAAAGTCCTATGTAGGAATCTTCCACAATAATCAGAACCAATTATCATTTTTATGTGACCCACAGTATCTGATTCAACATTCTGTTTAGCCAACTTTATCCCTGAGCTTTGCAGATGATCAGAAGTTTCCTTCAATCCCTTTATGTATATACTTGTCTCCATAGTATCAAGCACAGCTGCTGTTATACGGCATTTATATCTGCCTAATTGTATTACAGGTCTAACTAAATCAAAAGACTGAGCCTTCCTAGTTGTCAAGAATCCTGTAATGGCTAGATTTACCTTGCGGATAACTGGTAACTTTAATTTCTTCACAATGTCTGCAGAAATGAAGGTTTTCTGAGCACCCGTATCAAACAGGGTACATACCAATTCGTTTCTATTCTCAAACAATACTTTTACATCTGCTATTGGTACTGCAGCTGGCATTACTAATGGAGCATTCCCTTTTGCAATTGTCATATTGACGCTTGCAGGTTTAGGAACCTCAATTTTCATCCTAGGGCATAAAGCACTATGATGATGATCTTTTTTGCATTTAAAGCAAAGATTTAATTTAGTCTTACAGTCCGCGGCAGCGTGTTCGGAGTTCATACAGATTATACAACACTCCAGTTCCTGAAGCTTCCCTACTCTTGAAGCATAATCAGGGTAGTGTTGACAAAATACACTGGAATGTTGCTCACCACAAAAGACACAAACTTTCCTGTCTTTTACCATGGAAGGTTTTATTTCCTTAATATCCTCAGCATGTCTATTCCTTATCTTTAATACTTTATCCTCGGCCTTTGTGGAGCTAAGGAAAGTACCTATCTCTTCTTTTGGCACATACTTAGTCTTCTCTGACTTAACTTTCCCAATCAGTTGGTTAGTGAGTTTTTTCTTTACTTCAGTCTTCTGTTTGACCTCAGTAGTCTTTAATGTTCCCTGCAAATGTTTACAGAGTTGCATCAAGCCTTCCTCAATCTCTTCACAGGAGAAATTATCCTTCTGGTACCTACCATACAAAGCATCCTTGGTTTTCGTTGGTAGCTTTAAGGACACAATTCTTGAAAGCACCCAATCTGATGTCTTAATATCTTCGTAAGTACCTAAGGCCTTTAAATTACAACTTAGTGCAATTCTAAATTTTTGCAAGGAATCAAAATCGTGCCTAGGCATGGGTAATTCTATTAGAGCCTTTAATAAATGATTTATAACTTGTTCCCTGTCTTCGTAATTTTGTCTAAGGATGGTCAAAGCCACTTCATAGTTATTTTCTTCTACTGGTAATTCTTTTATCAGTTGATATGGTGTTCCTTTGACCTGTCCTAACAAATACGTAAGTTTGGTGACTTTAGGGAGATCTATTCTATCGTGTACCAAATATTTGAACTGATCCCAGAACTATTTCCAGTTCTGCTCCCCATCAAATTCCGGAAGCGTTATTTGTGGTAACACAGCTCTACTCTGCTGTGCCACAACTTGTGTTTCCGCGGCAGTGTCACCTAATTTTAACTCTAGTGTCTTCACTACAGTTAAGTATTCTTCTAATTTGTCTTCAAACTTCGTAGTTTCTGACTCTAAGAGTTCCTTATTCTCAGCCTTTACTATAGCCGCTTCTAAAGTTAAGTAACTCTCTTCATACTTACTCCATCGATCTTTCAGAATATTTAGGAGACTATTTATTCTCTCCTTGGACAGAGGTATTTGGTCCAACGACTGGTTACAATCATTTATGGCTCTAGTTACCCATCTTGCCTTACTACTAGAAGATCTTTGCAATAAAAAAACAGACATGTTGACGGAGTTCTAATTTAATTATGAATTCTAACCACAAATTTACCTCAACTTAGTAATGATTTGATTATTTTAAATTTTGAAGAGGGTAGGGATTAAGTCCTCATTGTGCAAATTATCCCCTCTCCGAATTTCGTAATATTCATTACAGCTCAGCTAATTATTTTATTTAATTTTGAGGAGTGTAGGGATTAGGTCTACAATTTCAACCTATCCCCCAGGGTTATTAAACCTCTAGGGTTTTATTTCATCCCCACACTCATTTGCCAAAACACCCATATTCCCCGAGCTCAGAATTAATTACCTCAATACTCCATAGGCCCACCCATAGCTTGTACAGCATAGAACTCTCCTTTCTTATGTTCTACATAATTTATAAATTTCTGCAGAACCGCTTCCCTACCATGATGGTTCCAATGTATATCATCAGCTTTCAACATTGCTTGGAAGGGCTTGGCATTAAAATGTATGAAATCCCTTCCCTTCCTGGCCCGTTGCAACTTTCGGTTTACAGCTCTGCTAATTAATTTATATGTTCCATAACAAACTGAAGAGCCATACGGCAGGTTCCTTGGCTCGAGGAGGGTTATGGCTACTGAGGATTTACAAGAGCCCTCTATGGCTCCTACCACTGCTAAAATATTCTCCACTACTTCATTGACTGCAACCGAACGTGGTAGTAGCTATGCCCAATAAAAGCAACCTTAAACACGTTCAGCGCTCCGGCACACATCGGTTTTCCTCACTCGGTCGGGCACCAAAAATGTGAAAAATGTTTACTAGTTCTGGTAAACAAATCGGGGCCCTCTTTCTGGGCACCAAAATGTGAAAAATATTTAATGTATACAAGTCGGTATCCCTGCCGGGGCACCGCTATGCAAGAATTTTCTGGTAAAACAACTCGTAGGTCGTTACTCTTCCCTAAAGTTGTCTAAGTAAATCAAACAAGTCTCATAGAGTTAGGCGAAACGTAACTTAAACTTAACGCACCTACAATAACTATTTCTCTTCTATCTCATAGCTAATCCCCCCTTGAATTGGCCAATTCGTAAAGGTTACTTAGCTAGTGAAGAGGGAGTGATCGTTAACCGATGACGATGAGGCTGCCTGGTATAGTTGCTTGGGCAAGCAAGCGTCCTTATGGTGCGTATATACAACCGTGCTAACTCCACGAGAGCTAGGAGCAGAGTCAGTGAACGCGGCAAGCCCCAACTCTTCATCGAATTGTGGGTTGCCAACTCTTATTTAATTACAGTACTAAATACATTTAAATTACATCATGATATGTACAGGGCAAATCTAACAAATTAATCTTAGTTCCACTTAAACTAAAGTTAGACCAAATATTCCCTTTAACTATGTAAATATCTTAATTCCACATCTGCCTTAACAGGGGAATCTTTCCCTGCATGCTACGTCACCTATCGCGCAAACGCAGTTTAGGTCAGTGGAAAATACCACATAATTACATGTATTTACAATGCATAGTTGTCCACGGGGGTTAAATGCAGTAGCATTTAATTTATCAATAACAAGAATTATTAAAGAGAACGTCATTTCTGGGTTATTAAAACCGCTTGAACAATTAACAACAGTCTCTATTTTTCCTCTGCCTTTAACCAGGGATAACTATGATAAATTTAGAGAGCGCAACTGCTCTTGGGGAAAATATTTCCCACAATATATATATATATATATATATATATATATATATATATATATAGAGAGAGAGAGAGAGAGAGAGATAATGAAAGAAATTTAGCACCATTACTACGCGCTATCATTATTCAAAATCACTCTCCTATTTTCTCTCCTTCACTCCTCCCTTCCCTTCCTTTCCCCTCTCTACCTACTGTAATCTGTCTCCCCTCCTTTCTTTCCTTTCCTCCCCCCTTCCCTTCCCACCTGCCTTCTTTCCTCCCCTTCCATTTCCTTCCTTTCTCTCCATACCTTCTCTCCATCCTTCTTCTTCCTTTCCCCCTCCCTCTCCCATGTCTCTCTCCCACCCCACCCCATCACTATCCTGAAGAATAAAGAGGTCATTGTGAAAACGACCTAGACCATCTTAGGTCATCAGCCAGGCCAACTGTGTCTCCTTGCAGTCTTAATACTGTCTCATACCATCCTGTGCTCTCTCTCTCTCTTTCTCTCTCTGTTTTATTGTGTTATTATTTACTTTATGTCTGTCGCTGTCTATATGCCCTTTTCTTTCTGTGCCCCCCCCCCCTCTCTCTCTCTCTCTCTCTCTCACGTCTACTGTACCTTCTCTTCCTGGGTGTTAGCAGTTCAGAATTAACGAAACCATTAGATTACTCACTTTTCCTCTTCTCTCAGTTAATGCAGCGGTATTTTTTTTCTCTTTTATTCTTTCTATTTCCAAACGAATCTTTTCAGCTCAGGAGAAACTTTTCAAGCTGGTGGGGGTTGGATACAGCCTCGTTAACCCCTTCAATACTAGAACGCTCTCCTATGCTGAATAAAATCGTCTGGAAATAACAAGAAGTAAATAGAAATACGTTAGTGGGTTGAAGGGAACAATGCTAATTTTTACGTTCTTTTTCATTCCTAAACCTTTTTCTTTGGTAGGATTATCTTTATTAAGTCTTTCTTTCTTTCTTTCTTTCTCCGTCTTTCTTTCTTTCCATCTTCGTCTTTTTTTCTTTTTTCCTTCTTTCATTCATCCTTACTTTCTTTCTCATTCTTTATTTCTCATTCATTCTTTCTTTCTCTCTTAAGGCACCGAACAACCCAGTTTATCGCCATTATCATAGTTTTCTTTGTTTATACCTTGATTTTTTGTGTGTAAACATTCTTTGCCTTTTATTTCTTTTAGGAAACAGAGGCGGCAAAATTTATCGCTATTATTCTAGTTGTTTTCCTTACTTATACCTTGACTTTTTGTGTGTTTAAACTTTCTTAACCTTTGTTTGGTTGTTTGTTTTTTCAGGCAGCAACCACATCAAAGGCACCAGGGCATCAATATCGGTAAGTGTTAATCCCAGTCATTTTGGGTCCATTCATATGTGGCTTTGGAGATTCAGTAACGTCTTTTCCTAAACGATGTATTATGTACATTACACTTCAGTATCCTCTGGTACTTCATCGATGGAAACTAAATTGAAATTAAAGCACTATAAACAGCATGCAAAGGAATGTTAAGCTCTAATGTGCAAAACAAATCGCTAAGGGAAATGTGCTACAGAGAGTCCTATGCTACCTAATATACTTCCCACAGGCATACACGTTTGGTTTCAGAACTGCATGCATAGTTCAGAATTTGTTGCTTGCATTCGTATGCATGAATGAATGAATGAGAATGAATGCATGAATGAATGAATGAACTGTTTAACTGGAAAGTCGATTGACTGATTGATTGAGAGATCGATTATCTGAATGGATGAGTCTATGGATGGATAAATCAGTGAATGAATGAATGAATGATATTTTATCAACTTGAATCCTTTTTCCTGCAACCCTATTTTTTTTCCTTGTCCATTGACTGGTAGATTCAATGATAGGCTGTTTGATTGACTGACTTGTCGATAGATAAAATCATTGACTGAATGGATGAATGAATAAACAGACATATCAGGGAATTTAAAATGATGTATTGTCTAAGAAAGTTCTACATCGTGCATTCTTTTTTTTTTCTTTTCTTTTCGTTCCCCACAGTCTACAACAACGGAATTTCTTAAACAGTGCTAGGAGAGACAACGTTTGACCTCAGAGAAAGCAAAAATCCCAAGTAAAGAATAAACCAGCTTGCCACGAACCTTTGCTTTGTGTGTCGGTTCCTTGACACATCCTGCCTTTGGCCCTTGTGAGTGAAGCATGTCAGGGTGGCTTTAGGACTGACAGGGTTGTATTGTAAGATGGGATTGTTCTGGTGATACGAGGCGAAGGAAGAAGGGAAGGGGAATATGAAGAAATAAGGACATGGGGAAAAGGAGGGAAAAATGGAAGAACGAAGAGGAGAAGATGGAGATTAAGAATACAGTTTGCCTTTGGGGTTTGTGAGTGGGGCATGTCGATCATGATACTAAGAGGGTTGTGATTTGTAATGGGATTTGTTCTGAAGATACGAGACGAAGAAAGAAAGGGAGGGAGAGATGAAAGAAATAAGGAAAGGGGTAAGAGGATGAGAAAAAAGGAGAGACGGAGAAGAACGCATCCTAACTTTGGAAGCTGCTGGGATGGGATTATTTTGGCGATAGGAGAGGAAGGAAGAAGGGGAGGGGGGGATGAAAGAAATAAGGGGAAGAGGAGAGGAAGAATGAACATGAGAAAAAGAAGTGGAATTAGCCTTTGGACCATGTGAGTGAAGCATGTCAGGCAGCAATGGGACTGGCAGGGTAGTGTTGTGAGATGAGATTGTTCTGAATATAGGAGAGAAAGGAAGAAGAGGTGACGATGGAAAGAATAAGGAAAGAGGGAACAGGAGGAAAAGAAGGGAGAAGGAAGAGGAGGAGAAGGATAGGAAGGACACACCTTATCTTCTGGGACTCGTGGAATAGGGTTGTTCTGAAGACAGGAGAGGAAGGAAGAAGGGGAGGGGGAGAAGGAAGAAAAAACGGATACACAGGATTACACAGGATAGAGGGAAGATGAGGGGAAGAAGGAAAAGGAGATGATGGAAGAGGGGAAGAAGGAGAGAAAGAAGACATCCTGCCCTTTGGGGCTTGTGGGATGGGAGTGTTCTGAAGACAGGATAGCAAGGAAGAAGGGGAGGGGGAGAGGGAGGAAAGAAAGGAGGAGGAAGAGGGGAAGAAGGAAGATGGAAGAGAAGGAGAAGTAGAACACATCCTACCTTTTTTGGTTTGTGGGTGGCTTTGAGACTGTGACGGTTCTGTTGTGGTATGGGATTGTTCTGAAGACAGGAGAGGAAGGAAGAAGTGGAAGGGAAGATGGAAGAAGTAAGGAAAGGGGGAAGAAGAGGGGAAGAAGTAAGAAGGAGAGGAGGAACACAGTTTACCTTTGGGCCTTGTGAATGGGACGTGTCAGAATGGGTCATGGGACTGCGAGGGTTATTTTAGAATGGGATTATAGTGAGTAGAGAAACTGTCGGATAAGGACGCGATGGAGAAGGAGAGGAGAAAGGATGCCGAAGAGAAAAAAAAAGAAAAAAAAAAGATAAGGGATGCAGGGGAAAGGGGATGGAAGAAGGGAAACAGGAAGAGAAAGAAAATGTGACAGAGGAGGAGAATGATGAGAGGAAGAAGCGGGGAACAAGAGAACTGGAAGTGGAAGAGGAGAAAGGAAGGCGACAGCTTGCCCTTGATGCCTTGTGAATGAGGCACGTCAGAGTGACTTATGAGACTGGGAGGGTTGTGTTAGGATGGCAGTATACTGAATTAAGAAAGGAAGGGGAACAGGAAGAGGAGAGGGTGAGGGAGAAAGGAAGAAAGAAGGAGGAAGAATGGAGAGGAGAGGAGGAAGGGGAAAAAGAAGGAATGGAGAGTCCTCTTCATTTAACGGGGGAGAAGGGAGAAAGCGAAAGTTTGAGGAAAGAGGGATGAATGGAGGAAATAAGAGAGAGCTGGAGGATCTGGAAAAGGAGAATGTAAGGGGAATGGGGAGAGGAATACAAAGGGGATAGGAAAGTAGAAGGGGTAGGAAGCAAGGAAGGAACACGGGGAGGCCTTTGAGGCCTCGTGAGCAAGTTAGGTCAAGGTACCTCTTGGGAGCCAGACCATGTTCTGGGATGAGAGAGGTGAGAAACTGGGATAGGGAGGGATGGAGAAGGAAAAAATGAGATGGAGAAAGAAGTGGAGGAGAAAGAGGGAGAGAGAGAGAGAACTGAGAGAAAAGGAGAGACAAGGGGCAAAGTGGATGGGAAATAGGGGAAAGGGGGACAAAAAGAGAGATATTAAGGATAGGGGGCAGAGAAAGAGTTATAGAAGCAAAAGCGGAAAGAATGAAAAAGAGGAAGAGAGGGTGGAGGCAGGTATGAACATAGCCTATCTACGTGGCCTTGCGGATAAATCATATCATGATTATTCAGGGGTCTACAGTAATCTTGTTGTGGGATACAGTGTTTCTGGGGAACGAGATTTCTAGATGAGAAAAAGGAATTGGGGAAAGGTGATAGTGGAGCTGAAAGATTGGAAGGAGAAAGGGGAGAAAAAAAAATGGGAGCAGGAGGGAAACTGGCGGGGTGAGGAAAGGAAGAAGGAAGAAATGAGGAAGGGAGAATGGGAAGAGGAGGGATATTGGGGGAGGAGGAAGAGGGAGAAGAAACAAATCAGGGAGAATGAGTTCGAAGAGGAGGGAAACAGGGGTGAGAGAAGGAAGGGAGGGAGGAAGAACGAAGAAGAAAAATGACGGGGAAGAGCAGGAGAAAGAAAAGGAGAGGAGGCTTGAGAATGGGAGAACGACTAGCGAGGAAAAGGAAGGGAACGAAAACGAAAAAAAGAAAAGGATGAGAGGGAGGTGGGGGAAAAAAAAAAAGACCGGAGGGGGGGGACATACTGTAGAGAAGAGAAAGGGGAAGGAGTGGAAGGGGTGCACAAGAGAAAGGAGTGGAAAGAAAGTGGGAAGGAAGTGGATGACGAGGCGTGGGTAGATAGAGAGAGGGAAAAGGAAGGTATAAATCAGACACTCGAGATACAAGATCATTTTTCCCTTACAAGAGGAATGGTATACTTTTATAAATTCCAGCAGTTCTTGCAACACCACGGATTTCGAACAAACTTTTGTCAGTTATATACTATGAAGGGACGATGAACTGACTAGGGCAGCAAGGTCAAGGGTCAAAGATATAGGTCGAACAGAGTCGACTTAATTTATCTTCAGTCTCATTTCAACCCACAATGAACCCTGTCACGGAGGTTGCATGACGAGTCCGTGCGCAAGGCTTGGCGGAGGCATACCGAGCGACACTGCGTCGACAGCTCTGTGCCCGAGTCCTCGACTTATCATTACAAACGATTTTCGAAACATAACTGTCTACGTATTTTCCTCTGCGTATAAATAAAAAGGACACTTCAGTGGTGTAATGTATTCCTTTGTTGGTTGTTATGAAGGTCTAAAGTAACTACTCATTTTTTAATACTGTATATTCACGGACTTTTCTTCCTTGTATTGAACTCTGTCCATAGACCATACAGTCAGGTCTCTGAGGTCTAGCAGTCCGCATTCACCAAATATACGCTAGGACTGTTTCATGCAGGGCTGGTGTGATAGTATTGGTGGCAGTGTTTTTATGACATATCCGCTGGGTCCTGTACAGGATCAGGGAAGTGCCGTAACGAAATTAAAATGTCCACATCGTTCCCTGCCTCAAGCTGAGAACGGTGTTGTGTCCTTTTGGTCACTGTAGTCAGTTTGTTTTCACCTGAGGGAATTGGGCCACCGTAGCAACCTGAATGGTTGAGCCTTAGTATTAAGGTAGGAATGAGTCTCTTTGATTACAAGTCAGAATGGACCCTCCAGTCTAGCTGGCCATCAACCAAGCTGAAACGCTTTAGTTATCTTTGTCAGGTTAGAGCCAACGCACGTATAATCATTCTGTCACTTGCCAGTCAGCCTTAGTATCGTGTCGTTACTGTTGTGGAATCTCAGTAACAGAGTCCTGTACGAAGAAAAGTAGCCTACAGTGTGGGACAAAAATAAATACTACACAGAGCCTACGTCACACTTACAGTTGTTGTGTCACTGTCCTCCTTAACGCATCATATCAGTCAGAAACATCAATGAGAAAAAAAAAATACCAAGCCTGTCTCAACTTAAAATATTAACCAACAGAGCAATATCAGAAGTAGAGGAAGTGTAGTGTACACTAAGAGAAAATCTACGCCTAACTGTACAGGACAAAAAATTACATCGAGCCCGTGAGAAGCGATGCACAGGGTGATCTGTTACTAGAAACTCACCTGGCAGTATCTTATGTGTTGCTGGGGCGGCTCAGTCGGCTGATGTGGGTGTAGTTCTGGCAGTGGAGTATAGATAACTAATGCAGGGTACATACTGACGACACTTACTAAGCCGTCTCCACAACGCACGATGAATGGCCCGGAGCGGAAATGGAGTGTTATATATGGACCACCCTGTAAAAGAAAACACACACACACACACACACACACACACACACACACACACACACACACACACACTGTAAAGATACATGTAGTTACATTAGACCTATTAAGCTGAAACCTGAGGCTATGAAATATTTTGTATGGCGTCTTTTTATGTAATTATAGGAAATGAATAGAGTAAGATTTGCACCTAATTCGCAGAATGGTCCATATATCACGATGCTTCCGTTCGTTCTTCAGAATACTGCCTGCAGTAAGGTGAGCCATAATGTATATTTATTTATTTTTTTCATTTATTATTTGTTAATTCATTAAATTACATTAACTAAACATTAAGATATGTAATTTTTACCTCAAGATGCAAATCTACTAAGTTTACAGAACAGGCGTCCACTTTTCATTTAAATTTTAATGATCATAGATATCAGTCGTAAGGAGAACGGGAAGGAAAAAATTGAGAATCATACAAGAATAGAAAAAAAAAAATCTCCTGGCGTAGCCTAAATAATTTTCCGTGTACGCATCCATGTGTGTGTGTGTGTGTGTGTGTGTGTGTGTGTGTGTGTGTGTGTGTGTGTGTGTGTGATCTCTCTCTCTCTCTCTCTCTCTCTCTCTCTCTCTTTCTGTGAGAGAGAGAGAGAGAGAGAGAGAGAGGAACCACTGTACCGTGTTGCTGCAGACGTTTTTGTGTGTGCGTGTGATACTGGTGCTGTCTGTGTGAGTTGAGAAATTGCTTTTGACCCTCTGTAAATAAGCTGATGTATTGACCCTGTGTGTGTGTGTGTGTGTGTGTGTGTGTGTGTGTGTGTGTGTGTGTGTCCATTTACAGTAGAATAAAAAACCAGATTAACCAATTTATCACTAGTGTGAAATGTGTTCTCTTCACTCCAATAGACCAAGCATAATTAAAAGAAAAACAAAGAGAAAGGAAGAGAACAAGTAGAAAAAAAAAAAACAAACACATCATTTGTTTCTATTAGCGAGATTAAAATATAAACGCTTCTTAGTGCCCTTCTATTATTGTCTCTCGTAATCAGTGCGTCTGATGGTTGTCTCCATTAATTAATCTACTTGTTAGAGAGATGGTCTGCCTTTCCAGTGTACACGAGTTCGAGCCCTTGCTGTTATAGGGAACAGTTTAAGGATCCGAATTTCACTGGGAGACTTAACAAATCTACCATCATTGTACTACAGCTGTGTGGGGCATAATCTTGCTTTACTTTGGGAGTGTAAGGTTCTAAACTCCTCACTATCAGACGTTTGTCCTTCGCTAAGAAAAAAAATCGCTTTATGTTGGCAAGAATAGTATATTAATTACGTCAACCTGGCGAAAGGGTAAATGCATCCTGAGAAAAGCAAGAGTAAAAGAAAGATTGCATCGTTCTATTCAAAAGGTTGACAACAAAGGAAAAATAAATGAGAAAATACGATGAGGGAAAATTGAAAGGGACATAAATAGCAACAGACTATAGAATAAACCGGACTATTTTTCTCAGCTGTCAGTGAGACATGGGAGCCTGTACTCCAAATATGAGTGCAAACAAAGAAAAGAAAATTATTTTCTAAGATCGAGATGAATGTCGTACTGATGCATAATAGTAACGATGCCGATGAAACTGATAATCATGAAGATGTGGTAATGATGGTGATGATGATGATAATGATGATAAAGGTAAACATTTCTACTGCAGTCATCCCCAGTTTAAAGTCTACATCTCCCACTGGCAGTTAATTTCCTCAAGAGCTAGCCAAAACTCGTGACACATCCCTTGACAAAACAGATTCAGGAAGTACTGAATCGTGGGTAGGAGAACGTAAGTCAGACGGAAGTGTCGTGTAACTGTTTGCTTAGCGACAAGTTGCTGGGCAGAGGGATGGGTAGATCGGCAATTCTGTTAAACTGAAAGACGTCGGGTAAGCGAACACTGAGTTGTTAGTAGTTGTTGTTGTTGATGATGATGGTGATGATGATGCTGTTGTTGTCATGTCTGGTCGAGCAGACCCGTCGACCACAGGAAAACAACTGTTTCTCTTGGGCCGTCCTACAGGTACAGTACAGTACATTCGCCGTGCAGGAATCCTGTGATCCCTTGTGGTATACAACACCTCGCCAGGGTCGGATTTCAGTGTTGTTACCGTTGTTGCTGTTATGGTCCCAGGTTCACTTGGTCGTGAACCCGGTGGACTGCAGGCTCAAGCTGCCTTTCAGCAGTCCACCACCCTCTTGCGGTGATAGGGAGGGAACTGAGGGACATGTATATAAAAGGACAGCTGGTTATATTTATGCCATCACATGAAGGAGTCCCTCTCGATCATCACAGCGTACCCTGTAAAAGCAAGGTTTATAGTCTGCCTCTCGCATATCTTTTTTTTTTTTTTTTTATGCGAGGAAGAAGGAACCAAAGGCCATGAGCCCGCAGTAACAGTTCCCTCCAAGAGAAAAACAAAATACAATAGAGAGCCAAATTCAAGATCCGATCATTTTGAGATGCCTGGACACACTGCGTTTGAAAGACTGGAGATCATAGGCAGCAGGAAATACAGACAGAGGAAGACAGTTCCAGAGCTGACCTGTTGCATAAATGAAAGACTGGGAGTAACGGTTAACTCTTGCATTAGAGAGTTGGACAGAAAAGGGATGTGAGTTTGCTGCCAGACGGGTGCTACGCGCCCGTCGTAGAGGTGGAGGAATGCAAGCAGACAGTTCAGAGGAGCAGTGACCATTAAAGTTGCGATAGAAAAGAGGTAAAGATGCAACAGTGCGGCGAAGAGACAGAGGTTGAAGGGAGTCAGTAAGAGGAGGAGAGTTAATGAGACAAAAAGCCTTTGACTCCACCCTATTGAGAAGAGCTGTATGTGGGGAGCCTCCCGACATATGAGAGTTGTACTCCACACAGGGGCGGATAAAATCTCTGTATAGAGTCAACAATTGTGCAGGGGTAAAGAAAGAGCGGAGTCAGCTTAGCACATCCAATCTCTTGGAAGCAGATTTTACAAGAGATGTAATATGATCTTTCCAAGATAAGTCCCGAGTAAATGAAACCCCAAGGATGTTGCAGGATTAATCTGAATATTATTAAACATTAGTGGGTATACCTGTGGAAGATTTTGTCGGGTTGATAGGTGTAAGAACTGAGTCTTAGATGCATTAAAAACAACCATATTATTTTTACCCCCGTCAGAGATACGAACCAAGTCAGACATTAGGTGTGCCATATCCTCATCCCTTGTTTGTTGAAGTAACTGTTGAGATAGGCGTTGCGGGAACCGAATGGAAAGGTGAAGGGTGGAGTCATCAGCGTATGAGTGGATAGGGTTAGATGTACAGCTTAGAAGATCATTGATGAATAAAAGGAAGAGAGTTGGTGATAGGACAGAGCCCTGAGGAACACCACTGTTGATAGATCTAGGAGAAGAACGATGGCCGTCTACAACAGCGTCTATAGAACGACCAGAAAGGAAGCTAGCGATGAAGGCACAGATAGAAAGATAGAAACCGTAGGAGGGCAGTTTGGAAATTAAAGATTTATGCCAGACTCGATCGAAAGCCTTTGAGATGTCAAGTGCAATGGCAAAGCTTTCGCCAAAGTCCCAAAAGGAGGATGACCAGGAGTCTGAATGAGAAGATCGCCAGTGGATCGTCCCTGACGAAACCCGTACTGACGATCGGAAAGAAGGTTGTGATAGGAAACATGCTCTTTCCCAGGCGGTGGCAAGGAACTGGTGGACTAATATTTCACGGTACAAGAAGATCTCCCTGCTTAAGAAAATGAGACTCCGTGCAGACTTTTTTTCTTTCTTTGTTTTTTAATTCTCCTCCCCTTCATAGTTCCATCTATACCTACGTATTTCTGCTCATTACTTACTGTCTTACTTCCTTCTTTTTCCTCTTTTCTTCAATTTTTTTCATTTCTTTTTTAAATAGGTAAGCCTTCTTCTTAGTGTCCACTTTTACTTTCTCCTTACCTTTACGTCTCTCATCTCCCTTTTCCTTCTCATTGGCGTCTTTTGTCTTATCTTTACTTTTCCGTCCTACCTCTTTCTGTACTACTTGGCTTCTTCTACACCCTCTCTTTTCCATCATAATCTTTGCACCTACTGTACTTCTCCCTTACCCTCCTTTTTTCCTTGAACTCACTATCATTCATACTCTCGAGTTTTTTACCTTCATTCCCTTTCTTCTGTTCACGTTTTCTTTTTCTCTCTCCCAGTCTCTCCTCCTTCCCTTCTCTTCCTTGCATTCTTAATTTTCCACTTTGTCTCCTTTCTTATCTTTTTCCTCTTGTCTCTTCCCTTCCCCTGACTTCTTTTCCCTGCTCTTATCGCTAGATTCTCATGTCTTATGTTCTTTCTTCGTCTTCTGTCTTTGCCTCTCTAATACCTTTTCTTTCCTTTTCTTCACTTTCATTCCAATCTCTTCCCGTCCAATTCCTTCCCTTCCCTTCCCTTTCCTTCTCTCTCTTCTCTTTTCTTCTCTTCTCTTCCCTTCCCTTTCATCCCTTTCCCTTCCCATCCCTTCCTTTCCCTTCCCTCCACTCCCTTCCCTTCCCTCCCGTTCCTCTCCCATCCCTTTCCTTCTCATCCCTTCTTTTGTCTTCTCTCCTCTCCTATTCTCTCATTCTCTTCCTGCTATCCCCTTCTCCCTTCACACATTCCGCTTCTTCCCATTTTATTTTCTCTCTCCTCTCTTCCTTCTCTCTCACCTTCTTTGTATGTCCTCTATGAATCCTCTCACTCTTACCCTTTATCATTTCCCTCATTCCCTCCTATTCTCCTTCTCTGCATGCATTCCTAATTTCTCTCTTTCAAATCTTTTCTTCTTTCTCTCTTTTTTTCTCTCTCTCTCCTTCCTTGGGTCTCTTTGTGTTACGTCTTTCCCCTTTCCTAGTCGTTATCTGTTTCTTTCCCTTCATTTTCATCTTGTTTGTTTTCACTTATTCCTTGTTTCTCCCTGTTAGAAATCCATTGCACCCGGCTCTTTATATACCGTGTGTGTGTGTGTGTGTGTGTGTGTGTGTGTGTGTGTGTGTGTGTGTGTGTGTGTGTGTGTGTGTGTGTTTTAGTGTGGGTGAAGGCATTGCAGTAACCCCAGCGAGGTGCTTCAGGTGAACTTTAACAATGATCTCGAAATTCCCTGTTCCCTCAGTGCTTATTTTAACGAATATTGCCCCCCCTCTCTCTCTCTCTCTCTCTCTCTCTCTCTCTCTCTCGCTCTCTCTCTCTCATAAGCATATTTGTATAGACAGATATATAAATAGATAGACATGTATATAGATAGATATTCAACACACTCACCCACCTTTTCTCTTTGCTCTATTCTTTCTTTCACGTTTCCTCTCTTTTCGCATTGTGTCGCTCTTCTCTTCTCTCCTTCTTCCCTGCTTCTCCAGTTTGACGTACCATATTTCTTTCCATCTCATTTTCTCCTCTTTTCTATCATTCTCTCATCCTCTCCTCTCTTCTCCTTCTCTCCTGCCTTTCCACGTCCCACGGCCCTCTTTCCTTTTCCTTCATATTTTCTCGTCTCTTCTCCCCTCATCGTCTGACGTTGCTCAGGCCAGTATTGTCGTTGGGTAACGAGGCTCACTAGCACCTCTTCATTTGGAATTTATTTTCCAAACTACATATTAATATCTCTTTTTTGCTTCTCACAGCATTTTAATAACCACAAAGACTACATGAATAACACACAGGAATATAGTAACAGTGCAGAACTAGAAATAAACCGGTAAGGAAGAGGTGTTAGTTAGCTTTATAATCACATCGGATTACCGTCCCTAGAACAGGATATCAGCGTTCTTCCGACCACGAGTTACACTCTAGTAGCAGTTTGTTTGTAACCGACACAACTGGGACAATATTACAGTTTGAAGACAAAGTCGTGTCAGAATTATATTCAGGGAGCCTTAGATGTGAGGCATTGACGAGTCTCCGTGGTTACTAGTCAAATCTCTCCTTCAGTTTGATTACATTAGGCCATCAACTGAGCTGAAAGGGAATAGAGATCATTTGCCAGACTAGAAACAACGCACTATAACCTGTTTAAATCTGGCAAAAAGCCACACCCCCTTTCAGTTCAGTTGGTGGCCAGGTGTAGTCAGACTGGAGGATAAATTCGACCAGTAACCAAGGAGGCTCATTTCTGGCTCATAATTAAGTCTCACTGAATCTCATGCAACCGCAATTTAATATTCATATTGTAGAAGTGACCCACTTCCGTCAGATGAAGAAAGAATTGACTACATACAGGCAACACTATCCACTCTGACCTATGGGTATTGTGTGAGGTCAAGGGAACAATTTAAGGGCTTTTTGTTTGAAGGATGTAATGCGCAGGGTATTGGAGTGGAAAATGGTTTGGAGAGAGAGAGAGAGAGAGAGAGAGAGAGAATAAGTACTAAGTAAGTAAGAAAGTAATAAGACCTAGCAATAGAATAAGCACTAAGAAAAGTAGTATCCTTACCTCTCTTCCCCCTCACTCATTTTACCATATCTTAAAATTCTGATCTTCCCTCCATCCCAGTTTTCTCTATCCCTCCCTCAGCTGTTCCATCATCCTCCTCTTACTATTTTCCTTTCCCTCTTTATCTCCTACTGTATGTATCCTGTTGTATGCTTCGCTTCAGATTCTCCTGTACACTATCTTACCCCTTCCCATGCATTTCTTATATTTCGTATCCCTGACTCTGTAGTTTTTCATCTTTCTTGTGTTCCCCTCTACTTCATTGTGTCTCTCCATTCCACGTACTTTGTTGTATCTTTCTTATCCTTCCTCCTCCTCCTCCTCCTCCTCCTCCTCCTGCCTGATCTTCTCTCCTCACACAGCTGTCACATACTTCCTTAAACATCTTATCACTTTGGGGATAAAATTTGTCCATCTCGCGCAGCTGTCTTGGGTCGGCCTGCTGGTTATGGGTATGCAGCTGGGAAGGAGAGGAGGAGGAAGAAGAAGAAGAAGAAGAAGAAGAAGAAGAAGAAGAGAGGGAGAGAGAGAGAGAGAGAGAGAGAGAGTTGCAGGAAAGAAGGGAGTAAGTAGGGGACTGAGGAGGAGGAGTAGGAAGAGAGGGAGGAGAGAAGTTGAAGGAAAAAGAGAAAGGATTTATGAAATGAAGAAAAAATAGGAGGAAGAAAGGAGGAGGAGAAGAGAGGGATAAAAATGAAGAGAGGAAGTGAGTAGGGAAGAAGAGGAGGAGGAGAAACGGCGAAGTTGAGGAGGAAGAGAGGAAGGCATGAGGAAAGCAAACGCTGAGGAAGAGTTAGGGAGGAGGAAGTAAGATGTGGAGAAGTGGAAGGTAAGAAGAAAAGAGGGGAGGAGGTGATAAAGAACAGGAAGAGGGGAGAAGATCAAATGGAGGAGGAAAAGTGGAAAAATTGTGGGAGATTAAGTGAAAGAATGATTGTAGGATATAGAGACAGAGAAAAGCTGAGGAAAAAACAAGGAGAGAAGATGGAAGGAAGCAAGAGAAGCAATGAGGAAGAGTTGGAGGAGGAGAAGAGGAGAGAGAAGAAAAAGGAAGAAGTAGGAGCAAGGAAAGGAGCTGGAGAAGAGGGACATATGGAGAGGGGAAAGTGAAGGGGAGGGTGAAGGAGAGGAATGGAAGGAAGTTGAGGAAGTAGGAAGAGAAGAAGAAAGAGAAGAATGAGAAAGTCGAGGAAATAGGAAGAGGAAAGGAGAAAAAGAGGAAAGACAAGAAATAAGGGAAGAAAGCTGAGAGAAGGAGGAAGAGGGAGAGGAAAGGAAGGAACGAATGGAGGAAATGGAGAGAGGTTTGAGCTGAATTTGGGAGAAAGACAATTTGAAGTAGGAAGATAGAGAGGCGAGGAAAGGAAGAGAGAGAGAGAGAGAAAGAGAGAGAGAGAGAGAGAGAGAGAGAGAGAGAGAGAGAGAGACAGACAGACAGACAGACAGACAGACAGAGACAGAGAATATACTGGCAAGGGAAGGAGTAGAACGATGGGAAAAAATGTAAAAAAAATTCTGTATTAAAAAAATAATCATCATCATTATCGCCATCATCATCATCACTATTATTAATATTGTTATCAATAAGAACTCCACATTCTGTGGAGTTCTTATTGATAATGTAGATATTGTTTTTGTGTGTGTGTGTTTGTGTGGAGGGGAGTGGGGAAGGTCTAGAAGGCTGGCATTCCAAGACTTCTTTTTCCATAGCAATAGCGTCGCACTAGCGCCGTCTGTTATTTATATTACATTTTTCAATTTTTGCCCCACCGCGCAGGAAAAAGTTCTGAGGCCAAAGCTTTGCAAATGTTGCAGTATGTAATCGATAACAGATATTAGTGCACCTGGGTATTGATACTGAGATCTGACAAAAAGGAAAATCAAAATGGTCGACACATGATGGACCGTATTTGGCCGATTTCCACCAAACTCGGTGGAAATGTAGTGGATCATGAGTGAACATGATTTGCATAGTATGAATGACCTTGACCTTGGTCTTATGATCACAGGCCAAAATCCGTCAGTAATGTTGCGTCATGCCAAAAGTCCCTTAATATTAGGTGTACAATGATAAAAGTATTTGCGTCGGGAATGCGGAGTTCTTTGAATATTGCTTCAGCAGTTTCAGAATTCTAGTTCCTCTTATTATTACTGCTGATGTGTTGTTGTCGTTGTTAATAATTAAAATAATAATAATAATAATAATAATAATAAATAATAATAATAATAATAGCACTTATTATTCTTACTATCATTAGTGTTATTATTATTTTTTTTTCTTATTATTATTATTATTATTTTTGTTGTTGTTATTATTGTTGTTATTATGATTATTACTGTTATTATTTTTATGATGATGAGATGACGATGATACTCATCACCATCCCTACCCTAGTCTCGCAATTGAAATAAGTGGTGTTGTACCTCATCATCCTACCTTCCTCTTTTCCACTCTGCTGGCTCTGCACCTGTTTCTTCTACTGAGAAAGCAGAACTCTTAGCTCAGACTTTCTCCTGAATTTCCACCTTAGACGATTCCAGTGCTATTCCTCTATCACTTTCCCCCTCCGACACCTCATGACAGACATTAAAATTTCATTTTTTTTTAAACCATCACTGGCATGAACACCAACAAGGCATATGGGACTCATGGGGTCCCTCCTGTTGTCCTCAAGAACTTTACTTCTCTTCCTACACCCTGCCTAGGAAAACTCTTTCGACTTTGTCAACGTGTGCCTTTCCTTCTTGCAGGAAGTTTGCTGTCATTCAGCCTGTCTCAAATAAGGGTGACCATTACCAGCCCTCTAACTATCGCCCAATTGCTCTGACATCCTGTATTTCAAGCTTTTTTGAGTGTATTTTTAAAATTGAAAAAAAAAGGTGCAGGTGGCACCAGGCACAACAAACCTCGCCCGACCACTCAAGGTCAAAGGTCATGGTGCCAAATGAAAGTCCATATAAGACTTCCTATATCTTGATAACAGTAAATATCTTTTATCTTCAACCAGTTTCGAGTAATACTACCTTGAATACTTGTGACCTTGAGTTTTACCTTTCAAGGTCACTTAAGGTCAAAGGTCATGGTACCAATTACATGCTCATATAGGAGTTACTATATGTTGATAATAGTAAATATCAATCTGCAACCAGTTTCGAGTTATAGCCCTCTGAATATCTGTGACCTTGAGTTCAACCTTTCAAGGCCACTCAAGGTCAAAGGTCTTGTTGCCAAATGAAAGTTATGGGAGGTCCTGTATGCTGATAATACGGTAGTAAATATCTCTATCTTCAACCGGTTTCGGGATATAGCTCTCTGAAAATCGGTGACCTTGATTCTGACCTTCCAGGGTCGCTCGATTACCTCCAAAATTTAATCACTTTCTTTTGAAAGCAGTGCTCACATACCCTGAAAGTTTCATGTAATTTCATTTAGATGTTTTTCCGTACCATTACTAGCAAACAAAGGAAGAAACAAACAAACAAGCAAGCAAAGAAACAAACTACCAAAAACAATACCTCGTGGGATTCCATTCCGAGCGAGGTAATAAAGCAACGCTCTTTCTGATCGCCAGTATGGGTTCCGCCAGGGATACTGGAATGGGGATCCTCTCATCTCACTTTAATACTCCTGGTCATCCTCCTTTCTGGACGTTGGCGAAAGTTGTGCCATTGCACTGGACATCTCAAAAGACACCTGACCGAGTCTGACATAAATCTTTAATTTCCAAACTGCTCTCTTACAGTTTCTATCCTTCTATCTGTGCCTACACCTTCAGCTTCCTTTCTGGTGTAGCCATAGCTGCTCTGGTAGACGGCCACCGTTTTTCTTTTGCAGCTGTCAATAGCGGTGTTAGTCAGGGCTTTGTTCTATCATCAACTCTCTTCCTTCAGTTCATCAATGACCTTCTTAGCTGTACAGTCAACAAGAGTTCCACCTGGGCCACCTAATCGCGGGATATGGCTAACGTGGCACCAGCGTGTGTGTGTGTGTTCGTGTGTACATGCCCGATAGTTTATCGAATCATCAAGTTTCATCCTCTTTGCCGTATTATATTATTATATGGTCATTGTATTATGCTGTGATATTGGCTAATAAATACTGTGTGATTGGTATAATGAGCTGTGCGCTATGCTATTTATAAAGTCTAATTTATATAAAATAATTCTTTTATCTTGTAGCGTGAACCACGGTACAGGTTGCGTTGTGGTTCAGAAACAGTGAGCAAGTTCACCCATAAATGGCGCGATGTTTCTGAACCACAACTCAACCTGTATCGTGGTTCACGCTACAAGACAAGAGACGAATTATTTTATATAAATCAGACTTTATAAATAGCATAGCACACAGCTCATTATCCCAATCACACAGTATTTATTAGCCAATATCACAGCATAATACAATGACCACATAATAATATAATACGGCAAAGAGGATGAAGCTTGATGATTCGATATATTCTCGGGCATGTACACACGAACACACATACAGACGCTGGTGCCACGTTAGCCATATCCCGCGACTAGGTGGTCCAGGTGGAACTCTTGTTGACTGTACAGCTAACCTTATCCAGTCATACGCTGATGTCTCCACGTTTCACCTTTCCACTCGCTCCACAGAGCATCCATTTCAACAGTTACTTCAACAAACAAGGCATGGGGCTATGGCACACCTAATGGCAGACCTGGCTCGTATCTTTGATTTAGTTAAAAGTGGTCTTGTTGTTTTTAATGTAGCAAAAATTCAGTTCATTCATCTTTCAACCCTACAAAATCTTCCACAGGAGTATCCTCCAATTTTTATCAATACCCAACCCAATCTTGCATCATCTTTAAACATACGTAGAGTTTCATTCTCTCGCGATATATCTCCGAAACATCATATTACCTTTCTTGCAAAATCTGCTTCCAAGAGATTAGGTGTGCTAGGCCGACTCCGTGCCTTCTTTCCCCCTCATAGTTTTTTACTTTATAAACAGGTTTCATTCGCCCCTATGTAGAGTACAACTCTCATGCATGGGGAGGCTCCCCACATCTCTTCTCAACAAGGCTTAGTCAGAGGATTTTCGTCCCATTCATTCTCCTCTTCTTACTGGTTCCCTTCAACCTCTGTCTCTTCGTCGCATTGTTGCATCTTTATTTCTTTTCTTATGGTACTTCAAAGGTCAGTGCTCCTTTGACCTGTCCGTTGCATCCCTCCACCACTTCAACAGGCACGTATCACCCGTCTAGCAACAAACTCTCATCCCCCTTCGGTCCAAGTCACTAGTGCACGAATTA
>NC_137057.1:39854633-39919633 GCF_032717465.1 Coenobita brevimanus
TACATTAGGAGAAGGATGGGGTTACATAGGGAGGTGGGTTGCAGGTCAGTTGCCTCGGGATCTTACGGTGCAGTGACCTGGGAAAGTGTAAGGAAGCAGTAGTGAGTTCAGTGATTTTTATAAATCCATCTAATTCTGGATGTAGACGCCTGGTGGTCTGGTATTTAATCTCTCTTTCGGAGGACGACCATAACCTGCTGGCTTCGGTTTGAATCCTAGATTTAATATTTTTGGAAGATGTATGGAATCAACCTTCAACTCCTTCGTTCGTAGTTTCGTTGCTTATGGATGCTCCTAATTAGCTCTTCTTTCTTACCTGACTGTTTCTGTGTAATGACCATTGATATTCTGACCAGCTATTTATGTCCACTTTATCTCTAAATAAACGGATGCTGATCTTTGATCTCTTCTATTACTTCATTTTTCTCTGGGGGAAATATTTTGCGGAATTCTAGCCTTTGGTTCCATCTTCCTCGCATGAAATACATAAATAAATTAGTTAAAAGATAAATAATTAAATAAAATGCTAAGGAAAGGGGGCCGTGGAGTGTTTTTCTTCGCAACCTTTGGGCTTGCCAAACACTGGCCTTTAAATCCCAAGACAATTTGCTTTGAAAACACGTACCGGTACCCCGTGATTCGCTCATCAGTGTTGTGTGTGTGTGTGTGTGTGTGTGTGTGTGTGTGTGTGTGTGTGTGTGTGTGTGTGTGTGTGTGTGTGTGTGTGTGTGTGTGTGTGTGTGTGCGTGCGCGCACGTCTCCGTACTCATATGTGCATTAGCTGAATGGAATGGACTTTTAAGAAACTGACGATATTCCATATTCAACTCTTACCAGCACATTCATTCTCAAGTATAGATGTCAGTAATTAGATGCACCTTCTAGGGTTTACGTAACCATCATGAAAATATTTACAGATAACGTTAAAGCGTGTCATTGGTTAATGTGAAAGGATGTACCACATAATAGATATCAAGTGCAAATGGTTTCTTATGCCAACGGCCATACCACGTTGAGTACACCGCTTCCCGTCGGATCAGCGAAGTTAAGCAACGTTGGGTCTGGTTAGTACTTGGATGGGTGACCGCCTGGGAACACCAGATGCTGTTGGCGTTCTCCCTACGTGTCAAGTGGGTTGGTGGAGGATTAGTGCCCCTCCCTGTAAAACAATTAACTCTAAGCCCTTGGTCACCCCGTTTGGGATACATGGCGTCTGGCAATGAATGAATGAAGTGTGGGAAATGAATGGAGGCTGGAGAGGAACGTTTAGCAGAGAGGGAAAGTAACAAACCCTCTCATTGTAGGGATAACTTAAATACTCTGTTCCAGCTAACACCAGATGATTTTATTCAGTTGAGAGTAAGTCATAGGAGCCTACGTGTTAATACTTTCACCATTAACCCTCTCACGGTCGGCACAACTCCTGTACTGTTTCAGTTAACGGCAGACGATTTTAAAAAGCTGAGAGTGAGCCTATAATGTTGTTTTTAGTACCGATTAATCACACGTAGCCAGTTTGCTCCCATGTCCTATTTCAGTAAACTCCTCACGAATTTATTCAGCTTAGTGTGAGTCATAGGAGCTTGAGTGTTAACTATTTGAGACAGGGGCGTTACATAAGGAATAGTAGGTGTGAAAGATTAGAG
The DNA here is from genome assembly GCF_032717465.1 of Coenobita brevimanus. Taxonomy (NCBI): domain Eukaryota; kingdom Metazoa; phylum Arthropoda; class Malacostraca; order Decapoda; family Coenobitidae; genus Coenobita; species Coenobita brevimanus. The sequence goes on from NC_137057.1 coordinate 39,856,280, forward strand.
AAGGTCAGAGCAGGGTTTTCAACAGAGGGGTAGAAATTATGTGATACGTGACATAGGAGAGCGTAGGGAGAGGCTTGAGAAGGTTTCAGTATACAGTTGGGGGACAAAAGTTAGCCTGATATTTCACCACGTCTATTTTTCATTATTCACTTCCCTCTGTTACTAGTATTCGGTAGCTAGGAGAGGTTTGCCATGTTTCTCTGCCATTAATGATACTGTCTAATATGATGCGTTAGGAAAGGTGACGAACATGCTCAGAGGCCCTCATTTTCGTCAGCTAAGGAAGCTCCCTAACACCCCCTTATTAGCGATTTAGTTTTTGATACGTCTGGTTAATATCCTTCTGTACGTCACAGTATTTATGCCGGGTGTGGCGATACTGGGAGAATTTATATAGCCTAACAGAACAGGATCCATCCATCCATCCATCATCCAATCCAACATCGCCCCATGAGGAGCGTAGGAGCCCCGGGCCAGGCAGTTGGTCCCGACATTTAAGATGAGAGTGACCAGTCTCACTCATCCCTGAGTGGCATTACATGAGCAATCAACCCCAACCACCCCTTGGAAACCTTCACCGGCTCAATCCGAATGGAGCGCAATAATTACCGACTAAACCACCAGGCGCCAAAATTTGGTCATATGGTTACCACCCAGCGTAGTAAATGGTTTCCTGGTGCACAGGAACCATTTGGCTTGTCACTCAGTGTAGAGTCACCCACAGGCTGAAGGAAGTGGAAAGAATGAAGGAAAGAAAGACAGAAGAGGGAGTGTAAAGTCACCTGTAGGCAGAAGGACAAGGAAAGAATGAAGGAAAGAGAGACAGAAGAGAATGGAAGGAAAGAAGGATGGAGAGGAAAGGGCAGACACCCGAGAGCAGCACTACATCGAGTGAGTGGATGGTACGGTATAATAACTAATATAACTCGCTTAGAAAAAGGAGTTAGGGAGCATCCTTAACTGAAGAAAATACCGGCCTTAGAGTATGTCCGTTACTTTCCTTTCTGCTACTATGTATCAAAGACAAGTATCTAAGGGTAATAAAACATACCAAGCCTCTCTCAGCTCAGCAATATTAGCGAGCAGAGGAATATGAGAAGCAGGAGTTGTACCTGACGGAGAGGATGGCAATTTAACAGGAATTAGAAAGCACTCAGAGAGTTCATACCTCCGCTAATGCCATGGCCATTAACAAGGACCCGGACCCGGTTCCCTGGAGATATTGTGTGGAATTCATAGGATCCGGATGTGCCCCCAAATTTAATTAATTGTTCCTTGACCCATGGCCCTAGTCTTCCACAAAATTTTATTGAAATTCACTGAGAACTTTCAGAGATATTGTGCGGGATCCTGCTCCTCCGTAATATTTTATAAATTCTATCTTGGCCCATGGCACACCCTTCCAAAAAATTTCATTGAAATTCACTGAGAATTGTTGGATATCGTGTGGACAGACAAACAAACATTAGAACACAGGTGAATATATAACTTCTTCCAACATCGTTGGCGGAGGTAAATAGGGAAGTTGGGATGGACAAAAGATGATCCGATCATTGCAAGAACATTATTTTTTCCTTTTATACTTTCATCAGGAGCTTTCGAGTTGGAAGCGTATATATCTACCTATCCTTCTAATCTCCTCACATACACACACACACACACACACACACACACACACACACACACACACACACACACACCTACTGTATGCATGTAAGTATACAAGTACCCTTATGCATACAAATACACACACACCCCACCAGCAGCCCTCTCTCTCTCTCTCTCTCTCTCTCTCTCTCTCTCTCTCTCTCTCAGCTGGACCAATTCTCTGTCTTCTTTTTCGCCCAATTTCAGCCAAGTTATTGCTGGTTTAATACTATTAAACTTGGATGTCAGAGTGGGAGACTATCTATAAGAGAGAGAGAGAGACAGATACAGACAGACAGACAGACAGACAGGCAGTGAGATAGGCAAACAAACTGATACACAGAGAGACTGACAGACAGAGAGACAGGCAGACAGACACACACACACACAAAGAGTGCCAGTGTGTGTGTGTGTGTGTGTGTGTGTGTGTGTGTGTGTGTGTGTACACAAAAAAGCACCATAGCAACAAAGAGTTTAGTGAAGGCTACACCTCAGCCCTCCAGTTGGATAAGTCGCTCCAATGTTGAGTATAATTACCTGGTACAGCAGGACTGAAACACTTAGGATACTTTTGTAGTAAGAGAGTTAATCCCTTCAGCCCAGTAACGACCTATTACGAGTATATTTTATCTTGCTACCTCTAGACATTTCAATATTTTCCCCTCCATAAGACAGACCACTCTTGGAGAATGATAGAAACACTCACCATCATCTCCACTGTCAGAATTCTCAGCTGTAGCACTAACAAAGCGAATGTCCCTCCTACTGGCGGATTTGGTGTTGGAGAGGGACGCCTTCACGTGGTGGTTCTGTTATTGTTGAGTGGCCGCTACCTGGTTATACACTCTTTCCTCATTTCCCACCCTATGCTCAGAAGGCGGATAGTGGACTGCATAAGAATAATTTTAGCCTATAGTCCACTGGATTCACGTTCATAACAGCCTGGAGCTACAAGTGCTGCTACTAGAGAAAGATTATTCCCTTCAGTTCCTCTAGTAGTATTGTTATTTTCATTACATTCTTAGCATTTACAGATTATTTTTCAACTTAGAGATTTTCGACCCAAAAATGTTAGGTTTAGTCTTTCTTAGCCTCTTCCCTACTCCCTACTAAGATTCATTCACAAGCATAATTAAATCGCATGCAATTCACAAACTTCATTAAATCGCATGCACTTTAATCGAATACAGTAAAAACTGTATCAGTGTTTTCGGAAGAGATACATTTTCTGTGAAGTGGCTGAATTAAGTTATATCAATTTCTCATGACCACTCTAACATTTCCCTGTTTTTCTTCCCCTCATCCCTCTCTCCCCTATATAATTTGATATGATAGATGAATGGTAGGTTGGTAGGTAGATTGAAAAGAACACAGGCACCTACACAAATTCACACACGGATAGGTTGATAAATAAACTGAACGCTTATATAATGCAAAAGGAAATTTAAATTAATAACAAATAATATTAAATAAAAATAAATAAGACTAACGGCATGCGTAAATCAAGCACCTCCATGCAGCATAAACATCATGGAGTACAGGCTTAAAGTTTACAAAGATTTCAAAAGAAACCTGTGATTTCCCTTGACAGCAGGGTTGCCAGATGTTTTTGATCAAGTTATCGTACTGATGTTTCAAAATTATCGTTTTTCCACCCAAATTATCGTAAAAATATATCGGATGCATGTGAAAAGTATCGTGTATTTTAACTGCTACTACTACAGGCCCACGTAGCTATGGCCTGAAGTCAGGTTCTTCCTGTACTGTTGCTGACGATGTGAACCCGAACTCGAACTAGTCTGAGGAATATATATATATATATGGAGCCTCTGTGGTACAGTGGTAGAGTGTGCGTTTCGCACGCTGGTGAGCGCGGGTTCACCTCCCGCCAGAGTTGTAAAAAATACTTTGGGAAACGTTCACCGAGCAACTTGCCACTTTGGCGGACACAAGGGGTGCTGTGGTTGAACCAGTGTCGCATACTACTATGCTTCGGGCCGATTACACTTGGTTCACAGACTACACACACATCCAAAGCCACTGCAACACTACAATTACACTCACAAACACTTCTCACCCTACATACAGTCTCTACCAGACAGCCTAAGCCACTTGGTAGAGATACATTGGCTGTATTATCCCTGCTTCGGTAGGGATAGGCCGGTCCTGCAGTGGACCTCAACGGCTGATGATAATATATATATATATATATATATATATATATATATATATATATATATATATATATATATATATATATATATATATATATATATATATATATAATCGTGTGTGTGTGCGACACGTTGGTGTACTGACACGGAACGGGAGGTTTATGTCAGATCAAAGCACTTTTTTTTCCCCTCTTCGTTACGATATTTACACTTGTTAACAGAATTCCATATCGTTGTTTTCTTTGTCTGCGCTTGCACTTTAACGTGTAAAAGAACAACTTTAAATTAGCAAAGAACAGCGGCTTAAAACTATACCATATAACTTACCTTTTTCCTTTTTTGTGGCGCTACAGGAAGCACTTCCTGCTCACTGTCCTGCTCCTTATCACCCATATTAAAAGACTTGGAAACGGTGTCTGATTCCTAGCCCTAATAGTGAGCCTTTCACTGAGGTGACTGCGCCCAACAGCTTCGCGGTGACGACTGACGAATATCAATTTCAAACCGTAACGGTCAACCGTCAATGTGACTCGAAATGTGCTGTACATTTCGTACAGTACAAGCACAACAAGCCTAGCTATCTCATAGATACAATTACCCTACGTGCACTAAAGAAAATTACGACTTCTCATTTTACAGATGACATACTATCTATGGAAAAATTTCCTCATGATGAAAAGGCTTTTTTTTTTTTTTTTAAATCATTTTTTAATTAAAACTCTTGTACCATAAAACACAGAATTATCGTTCAGAATGTACGATAATAAGAAAAGGTACGTACATCGTACCAGAGGCAATTTAATCGTACATGTACGATAATTATCGTACGAATGGCAACCCTGCTTGAGAGTAGCTTGAAGTACTGTACACAGGTAAGAATAATATGGTTTCAGTGCAAAATTGAGAAAAAAATCATGTGCAATAATTCCATTGGGAAGGTATGGTGTAATTTGACTTTTAGGACGATGATCCCTTTAAGATATTGTTCTCGTTACCGTCAAACTGTTTTATTAGCTTCAGGGAGGCGTGTCACGATATTGAAGATAATCACTTGTATTTATCACAGTGAAGCGTGACTAATTATATTCTTGTTACTGACACACTGCTTTATTCAGCTTGAGGGAGACATCTCGCAGTGAAGGGGATTAGAAATAATCCCTAGGCAATTGAAGAACGAGGAAATCATATTTAATCCAGGTACGTCCAGACGATTTTATTTTTAGCTTTGGGGGAGCAGTAACACTTCAAGGGACACTAAATCATGTAAGATCAGGTACCCAGTGATTCTAGCTCTGGAATATCCTCTTTTTCAAGATGGATGCCAATATGGCTACATATAAAAATAAATGAAACAGCCATATCTTTTTGTAATCAAATGACTGAGACAAATGATTTTGGTGTTCTTCATTAGGTTTGGGGAGCCAAAGAACTCATTTATGACAATACAATCTATGTACATATGCATCATTACAAGGTATTCAAAATGGCTGCCGATAGAACATAATAAAAGACACAATCACAATATCTTCGGGACTAGAGCATTTAGTTACTTGATTCTGGCCTATCTGTGTATTTTTTGTGGCCATATAACCGATACCTAATAAAATTAATAAACATAATCTTGTAGACTAGGTTTTGTATCACAACACTCAAAAATTGACTCCACTGTTATCAAGTAAAATGTTAAATTTTTAGTTAACAAACCTGTACCCTTAACAGCATGTTAAGGTATTGTTGTAAATGTGAACATGTTAGTGACCATGTGTGGACAAGTACTCCGATGAAAGAATAGACTGACTTAGCGTTTTGAGTACTGTCACAGTTCTAATTAGAAATGGATGAAATGAACAAGGTCATTACCACTACAAAAGATAATTTAGCGATCAGCAACTCTGCTGCTTACTTGGAAGACATACAACCATGCAGTCATGAGTAGGCGATCACCAGAGTGTTGCTCCATGTTCAGTGCTGTTCAACAAGTGATATCTGGAGTCTTTGTCAGAGCTGCGGACACAGATGTTGTGGTTGTGACCATTACATTCTTCAACAGCCTCAGTGCTGAAGAGATGTTGGTGGCAATTGAAACTGGAAGAAATTTCCACCATAAAACTGCACAGTACATCGCACAAAGCCTGGGTCCTAAAATACTACCCATATTCCATTCTCTGCCAGTCTGTGACACTGTGCCCTACTTCCTTGGCCGTGGGAAAAAAAATCTGCATGGGAAGCTTGGCAAACATGTCCCTTGGATACTAATGCCTTTCTCCAGAAGATGGCAAGACCTGAGGATGTTGCAGATGAAACTGTCACCAGCATTGAAAGGTTTATTATCTTGATATATGGCAGAACATGTACCCTACGACGTGTTGATGACGCCAGGAAACAGCTGTTCTCACGGAGATCAATGACAGCAGAAAATATCTCTCCCTCACGTGAAGCTTTGCTGCAACACATCAGGCATGCCACATACCAAGCTGAAAATGTATGGTCCCAGGGTCTGGTCCCTAAACCCACGCTTCCAAGTCTCTCATGATGGGGCTGGGGCAAGGACGGGAGCCTCTGGAAGCCTCACTGGACCGATCTCCCAGAAACTTCATAGCACTGCTCAAAGTTGACCCACGTGCATACAAAAAGAGCTGCTGACAGCGTTGCAAGTATCAGCCTTCACACTTTCCATGCACAGAGCTGTGCAAATGTCGAGAAGCATGCTATCAGAACTGATTTATGTGGTTTGAAATCTGTATACTATATCTTTGTGCATGAGGAGAGTCATTTTGATCTGTTTTGTATGGAAATCTAGAATACCGGAATGGAGCTAGCCAATAAACAAAATTACGCCAAACTAGTAGAAATACAAGTTATATTTTGTTTGTCTATGAGTTTTGGTAAAATTATTAAGTTTGTTTATGAATCAGATGACGCACTGCAAGTTTTCAAAGTTTTGTTAACTTATCACACTAAGAATGAATAGACTGATATTTAAAAAAACATTATTGCTTTGTTCCTCCACATTTTTCTCTGTCTTATGATATAATATTTTGTTATATAATCTCGGAAGCCTATACAAAGGATGCATTATTTACATAGATTAAAAATTGGTTGTTATTTACATGAAAAATGTATTACCTGTACTATCATTTGTTTTTATCTGGCCTATGTATACATATCATATATGTAGCACACAGTGTGTTCAATAAACTGTGTCGCGAATAATTCTAGACAAATATAGGGACTTATACAAGGATGAGATTGCCGACACATGTTACTGCATAAAGAAATTTGTTTAGTTAAAACATTATTAGCTGTTAAAAATAATAACTAGTCTTGAATTGCACCTGCGTCATTTTTTTTTTCTTTACGATAATTAAAAATGAAACATGGTGAAAATGAGTTTTAATTATGGGAACTTAATGGCGTCCAATGGATGGGTACCTGATCTTATATGATTCTGAATGCTGTGAAATACCCCTGGACTATTTTTTTTTTTTTTTTTTTTTGTAACAAAGTGCACGATTCCGCCATAATTTGCCCCTAACTACTGAACTAAAACGCATCTCGTCTCATTAACTCTCCTCCTCTTACTGGTTCCTTGCAACCTCTGTCTCTTCACTGGACTGTTGCATCTCGGTCTCCTTTCTATCGTTACTTCAGTGGTTACTTCTCTGAAGTGTCTTCTTGTATGCCTCTGCCACTACGGCGGGTGCATAGCACTCATCTAGCAGCAAACTCTAATCTCTTTTGTCAAACATTCTAATGCATGAATTAGCCGTTACTCCCAGTCTTTCATGTAGACAACAGGTCAACTCTGGAATTGTCTTCCTCTCTTCCTCTGTCTGTATTTCCGACTGTCTATGACCTTCAGTCTTTTAAATGCTACATGTCCGGGCATCTCAAAATAAACAGATCTTGAATTTGGCTCTGTTTTTTTTTTTTTCCTTGCAGGGAAAAATTTTGCCGGCTTCTGGCCTTTGGTTCCTGCTTCCTTGCATAAAATGAGATGAGGCTTTATGTGAAGTTTCATTTGCTGGCAGTAATCATTCCAAGGCGCTTAGTGTTCTTACCATTTCACGGCCATTCCACTTCGTTCAGTATTTCACGCCTATTTGAATACAATGCAGTTTTTATACTCTTCCAATGACACAGGTGACGCTCATGTGTCTTAAGCGTCCGTCTTATATTAAAGCATTTGGTTATTACTCAGCTATGGACTACTGTGAGGTGCGGAGTAGTCCCCTCATGACACTTCTGAGTCGTCAGCTAATCTGAAATCGGATCTTCGTCCACTGATTCCCCTATGGAATGTTTCCTTTGGAAACTTCTTTGTCGTCTCATATCTTATTAAATTTTTTCCTGTCTCAATGGCAGTGAGTTTACTTCTTTTGATGCCTTTCTTCCTTCCTAACTGTCACTGCCTATCTTTCTTCCTGGTGTCCTTGTCCCCACCTTTTGTCATTTGTTTGTGTTCTGGCCTTTTTTATTAAACCTGCTTCATCCAGATATAGCTCAGCGTTTAGGGCACGGAGGAGAATAGATACGGAGTAACGACTCAGCATTAAAATTGCAAGACCCCTAACTTCACGCCATCTAGTGCAGTGTCCTAGCTAGATGACGGAGAACGAGAATGAAACTAAAAGTTTATCGGGGATACTATGGTAAATTTTTGAATCGGGAATACTGTGTGCCTACCACATGAGACTAAGGATGGCAATTTTACCGATAATAATAATTATATGATGCATGAGAATCCCTCACCTCTGATGCCAGGTGGGTGGTGATTAATATCCCACGTAATACGTTATGATAACCAAGATTCATACCTATAATATAAGTCTGCGACATGGAATATAATGGATGTATTAAAAATGCAGACAAAAAATATTATAAAGTATTTATTTAATAATGGGTATGACAGTGCGCTACATGCGTGTTAGGCTACATTATTATGCCGAAAACATTCAGATGGTAATCAGGGTCCCATAGCTGTATGTTGCTTTAGTTCAGATCACAAGTGTCATGATAATGTAACAAAACATAAAACCAAATCCTCAGTTAAGCCATAACCTTGTTTTCAGATGCAGTTCTACCACATATCTATAGATATAACAGCAAAATAATAAATACCCCTTCCTGCGTGAAATACACAATATGAAAACCAAGTCCAATGTAGCTGGCCAACATGTTTCTAAAGCTGGAGATAAATGTATGAAGTCTTATTACTTAACATTTTCGAGTATATGCCATGAAAACAGGTAACATATGACAAAACTTTCATGTGGTTTGTAACCAGCACATAGCATACAAACGATAATACAGATTTTATATGCAATGTGTAATGGCACAAATATGCTGGGTAATTACCGCGTATGTGACATGAATGGTACTTTTTATCCTACCAAATTTCATGATGCAAAAGATAACGAAATTTACATTGCAAGGCGTACATACATACTGTGCAAACTAATGAAAACAAAAAACATAAAAAATATGTAGGTTTGCTAACATTAATGTACAGTACGGTACCTTACAGGAAACCAAAGAGCTTGGGGAGGCTCAATTTGTGCACTGCTGTATGTAATGGTAGACAAATGTTTATTAACACATGCATACATACATCCACAGTGTAACGTACCAACTATATGCCTACTCCTCTCTCTCTGTCTCTCTCTTTTCTACCTCATACCTCGTGTGTTCTAGGGAAGTTTGTATTCCATTACATAGTTCCTACCTGCACGTAATAGAGATCGCTCTTTATCAGTAAAATATCTTTCTATATTAGATGGTTCAGATCTTCAATATTCACTCTCACACAAGCAAAAACATTATCATTATAAGCAAATTGTTAATAACTACAGATCGTGTGAAAGAAGATATATAATTCCCTACGTTGCGAATGTAGCGGTTGCACTAAGCTATACATCAGTACGTTCGTGCATCCTGTATCATGATCGACGTATCATTTTTGAGGTGAGTAGCGCCAAAATTTGGTTATATGGTTACCCCCCAGCGTAGTAAATGGTTTCCTGGTGTACAGGAAACCATTTGGCTTGTCACTCAGTGTAGAGTCACCCACGGGCAGAAGGAAGAGGAAAGAATGAAGGAATGAAAGACAGAAGAAGATGGAAGGAAAGAAGGATGGAGGAGAGGACAGGGGAGACATCCGAGAGTAGCACTACATTGAGTGAATGGATGATGAGTGCCCCCACCTACCACATCCCACCTGTCAGTTTATATGAATAAGCAGACGACAAACAGGCGACCACAGTGCCATCTGTTGACCAAGCTGGCTTATTACACTGGTCTCGTTTTCCCCAATAAAAGTTAATACTCTATATCTTTTCCCCTCCGTGGTTTAGGGTGCCCAGATCTCACGGAGTCACGATCCGAGGCAGGCCAGACTAGCGAAAACTCTCACCAGGTCAGGCTGCACCACCTTACCGTCCTGGCTAAGTCCTCTCTTCATAACGATTTGTACAATATAATTCAAGAAAATTATCTACAGATGTCAGGACTGTAAAATATCTTTCTACATAATAACTAGCAACATACATAATATAGTCTAGAGGCTAGGTCAATGTCAAACTTATCAAGATTCGGCCACATTAGCTCCGAGCCTCCGGACCTTCCCCGTGGCAGGTGAGAATTCTACCACTGAACCACCGATGCGTTGATGGTGTACAAGCTTATCTGGAGCAAAAGTGAAGTTGCAGTGATTATGAATGTCGTGATTTCTTATGATAGCCATTTCACAAGGGACTGTTCCTGTAGGCTGAAACGTGAAAATGTACGCAGGACAAAGGTGAACAGCATGTAAGGATGTGCGGCACTTTCATTCAATCGTTGATTCACTTGCGAAAGTGACAGTGTTCCGTCTCTTGGAGACGATGATGAGTTCGGTGTCTGTGTTGATGATGATGACCAAAGTGTTATTATTCTTAGAAGGGAAGGGGTGTATTTGGTATTTTGTGAACAGGTCGTCAGTTATGAATGGTATATACATGAACTACTACTGATGGTGTTACTGTTGCTTCTAAATATGGATAATATTGCATGAATTCCCTACTTCGGAACAAAGGCTTCAATTTATGTTTATGTATTCCTTGACTACTAAGGATTTCAGGGGCAGTGTCCGACTGTTTTTTTTTAAATAACGTCTCAACAAAGCGTCGGACAAGGATTTAACTTTGGCAGTGCATGTTTGAGACCCCGACCTAATTTGTAAAATTATGCTTTTGTACCAAATGTGTATGATTAAGGCATTTATAAGAGTAAATGTAGGGTAAACTTAGCTAAAATCGTCAGAGGCATGTAGCGAGGCTAGCTTCGGTCACGAAACAAGCCCCGCCCACAATTCAGAACGTGACGTCGGTGTGACGTAGTAGTAATCACCTCAGCCTGGATAGTGATGATGAATAAAGGTTGTGATGAGCATGTTATTTACATCATTGTATACCTTTGATGTCTCCACCTCTTATCGCCGACTACTATAATGCATGTCTCTGTCACTGATTTATAACCTGGGGTTTGGGTGATTTCCAGCCGGGAACTCAAGCCGCATTAGGAATTTAATATATTTCCTTTTAAATCATGCCAATCAATCACATTAAAAATGCTACTTTTCAGTTTTATTTTATTATAAAAAAATATATTCTTTTAAAGATGATAGTGGGCGTTCACAATGAACAAGTTTAATAAACCACTGCTCTATGTTACATGCACCGAGCATGTAGCAATGGCCGTATTGTCCACGTAAATGATAAGTAATTTCCTCCAAGTAAACCTTTTTTTCGCAAACATTCTTCTCATATAAGGACCATACTGAATGTATAGTAGGGGTGAAATATTACTTCGGTGTGTGTGTGTGTGTGTGTGTGTGTGTGTGTGTGTGTGTGTGTGAGAGAGAGAGAGAGAGAGAGAGAGAGAGAGAGAGAAAGTACAGTATGTGGGGGGGGGTTAGAAAGATAGAAATGCCACTTGCGTCGGTGATTACTACTACGTCACACCGACGTCACGTTCCGAATTGTGGGCGGAGCTTGTATCGTGACCGAAGCTAGCCTCGCTACATGCCTCTGACGATTTTAGCTAAGTTTACCCTACATTTAATCTTATAAATGCCTTAATCATACACATTTGGTACAAAAGCATAATTTTACAAATTAGGTCGGGGTCTCAAACATGCACTGCCAAAGTTAAATCCTTGTCCGACGCTTTGTTGAGACGTTATTTAAAAAAAACAGTTGGACACTGCCCCTGAAATCCTTAGTAATTATCTGATGTAGCTCATGAACTGGAAGTAAGTCAATTGTGATCTTGCCATTACCAGCATTCGAAATTCCTTGCATAAGTGCCCTGTAACGAACTCTAGTGTTGTCTAATTGGAGTAGAATTGTATCAATAAGTTCCGTGATGATGGAGAAGTGTTGGAAAAGAGATATGTTCCCTTCTATGGAATTTATTTTATCTACACTTTCGAGAGCTATGTTTTCCGCCTTTTTCAGATTATTCACGATTGTCTTCATTGCTGAGTCTCTTCAGAGGCTTGGGTTCGTATTCCACCACTGCCACCATCTTTTGTAGAAACTTCGTAGCTTCTTGTAGTGTGTTTTGTACATCAGTTATACATAGACTCGTGGACGAGCAGTTGTTATACGTGAGTAGTTTTGTAAGTAGATAATCTTCGTTCCCTTTGTCATGCAATGACAGGAGAGGTAAAGATTAGTATGGGACTTTTTTTATTTGTCTTGGAAATATTAACAGTCTGTCACACACGAGTGACGTATAGACTCCCGTTATTACCTTCCCACTGTTTCATTCTATTTCTCTTGGCCACCCTCTCGCCCCTGTTGCTAGCTTCCTCCTCCCTTCTCCTCCTCTTTCTTTCCATATATAAGAACTTCCATTAGGTGGGCTACACTGTCGTCCAGAGTGGTATGGTAAGATGAAGTGTGATATGAAGTGCTGGTGGGGGCGTGCTGATGTGGTAGAGTATGTTGGCAATCAGCGGTATGATGTGTAGAAGTGCTGAGAGGTATAATATGACGTGGTGGTAATGTGAAGCGTTGAGAACGTGGTCTGAGGATATTTGAGGTATGGCTTGAGGTGTGGTGTGGTAGTGAGAGGTGCCGGTGTGAGTTGTAAGACATGCGGAGTGATGGTGGCGTGGTGTGGAGAAATGTGATGGTAGTGTGTGTGAGGGGTTAATGAGATGCGGTGTATGTGATGTGGTATTGTTTGGTGGTTGTGTGAAGTGTTTGGTTTGATGGCAGAGCAAAATGCTAGTGTGAAGGACAGAATTTCTGGTGTGAGCTATTTTAAAAGTAGTAGTGCAATGCGGTAGAGTGTTGTGGTAGTGTGAAGTGTGCTCTTGAAGAAGTGTGCTCTTGAAGTGTTTATATCTGATATAGTGAGAGGTACTGGTGTGAATTGGATGAGGTGTGATGTGGTGTGTCGCGGTGGTGGTGTGGAATGGGGTAGCAGTGTGAGGTGTGTGGTGGTAAGGTGGTGGTAATGTGAGATGAAACACGAGGTACAGTGTTGTGGTAGTGAGTGGAGCTACTTGGGTGTGGTGCAATGTAAGGTGGCTGGTGTGAGATGGTAGTGTGTGGTGATAACTTGAAACGTTGAAGTGGGGTGTGGTGCGGTGTATGATGGTAATAATTAATGTAATCGTACTGTGATGCTGCCAGAGTGTGATGAGTTGCCTGACATAGGTACTGTCCTGGTATTAATGTGGTATGCAAGTTTCAACCTTTGCAATGTGCTCGTGATATACTGGTTGCAAGCCCTGGAGGTTTTGGTCGAAAGACTGACTTAAGTCTGGCCTGGTCTGCCTGTGACTCCCGGCGGCTACGACTCAGCGTCCTCTTTTCCCAAGCTTTTCGTTGCTTGTCGATTTTGATATTGGCTGCCACAAGTCAGGAGCCGGTGGGGTTAGCTGGGAGGGCCGGCTGTACCCTTGTCTTAGGGTCTTGGAGTTTAGTGAACAGCGAATATGTAGGTAGTTTGACTTTAAATCCTTTACTGTATTAATATATCGTTTTCGCTTTAACTAAGCTTCTAACAGACGATACAGTTCTGTAGGAAACAGAGGTTCACTCTCTACTACGATTAAATCCATTGCTTCAGCTTAATCATCCATACTCTAGACGTGATAACAAAATTTCAAAGTTACCCTGATGATGATGGGGACAAAAGAAGATTCAGTCTATCCCCTCCAGTTCGCAGATTACAAGAACTCATCAGAGTGAAAGGATTAACCTAATAATTGTTTTTCAGACATAATATTTATTAACAAAGTTGTTTATCCGGTGGGAGATCCTGTGATAGTATTAGAGTTAGTAATATAGTGAGAAGAAGGGTAATGTTACTTAGGGATGGGGTCTGTTCGCTTGCCTTACGATCTTATGGTGCAGTGACCATGGAAAATGTAAGGCAGCAGAACCGAACTTATATATATATATATATATATATATATATATATATATATATATATATATATATATATATATATATATAAAACCACCTTATTCTGGATGTGGACGCCGGGTGGTCCGATGCTAAACCTTTCTTTTTTCAGAAACGACTGTAACTTGTTGGCTACGATCCGTGTCCGTGTGGATGCGGTCAATAATTTGGTTCTCTAATATTGTTTTTTTTTTTTTCTGGGGGAACAATTTTGCGGGATTGTAGCCTTTGGTTAAATCTTCCCTGCATTGATTAATAAATGAAAAAGAAAGAAATAACTCACTAAGGATAGGGGGCCGTGGGATGTTTTTCTTCGCAACCACTGGGCTTGCCAATCACTGACATTTAACTCCCAAGATCATTAGCTTCTTTGAAAACACGTACCCTGTGATACGCTTACCCGTGTGTGTGTGTGTGTGTGTGTGTGTGTGTATACATAAGCTTATGTAACAAAAGTTTAGGAATTGACGGTATTCCAAGCTCACCAGGTCTTGCCAACATATAAATCCTTCAGTATAATAGCCAGTAATTAGATGCCCATAAGCTTTATACAGGCGGTGTGATATTAATTACATATAAAGTTAAACTGTGTCAATGGTTAATTTGAGAGGAGGAGCCACATAATGGATATAAAAGTGTGGGAAATGAGTGGAGATCAGAGAGGGGCTTCTAGCAGGGAGGTGGAGGGTAACGTGCCCTCTTATAATCGGGATAAGGCTTGTACTCTGATCCAACTAACGACAGACAATTTTGATCAGCTGAGAAAGAGTCATAGGATCCTGGGAGTGTTAATACAGCCATCATTAAACCTCTCATGGTCGGAATAACTCTTGTTCCCTATTCCATTTAACGTCAGGCGATTTTTAAAAGCTAAGGGAGAGCCTGTATGATATTTCTAGAATCGGTTAAACTCATGTCGTCAGGTCTTCTCTCGTATCCTATTTCAGTAAACGCCACACGATTTTATTCAGCTAAGAGTGAGTCATACATGCCTGAGTGTTAACTAATTTGAGAAGGGACGCTACATAATGAATATCAAGTGTAAACAGATTAGCGCAGATCAGAGCAGGGCATTTAATAGAAAGAGTCAGAAATTAATTGATACATGATATAGGAGAGGGTTGGGAGAGGCTTGGTTTGGTTTCAGTATACAGGTGGGGACAAAAGCTCTCCTACCATTTCACCTCTTGTGCTATTCACTTCCGTTTGCTGACTAATATTGTATAACTGGGAGAGGTTTGCCATATTTCTCTGCCCTTTGATTATATTCCCTAATATGATGCATAATTAAAGGTGACTGACATGCTCTGAGGCCTGTATTCTCGTTAGCTAAGGAAGCTTCCCAACACCTTCTTCCTTCGCAATTAATTCTGGATATATCTGCTTGATGTTCTTTTGTATGTTATTTATGCAGTGTTGCTCTATTGGAAAGATTTATATGACACAGTATTTGAGAGTAAGGTGTCGCAAACAAGATAACTCGCCTAAGATGAGGTGTTAGGGAGCTTCCTTAACCGACGAAAATACTGACTTTTGAGTATGTCCATTACCTTCCTTCTTGACACATCACATCAAAGAAAAATACCTATTGGCAAAGAAACACACGAAACCCTCTAAGCTAAGCATTATTAGCCAACAGAAAAAAAAGGAAAATAGATGTTAAACTACATTTTGTCCCTGGCTATATGAGGGGGAGGGGCTTGGGATGACAATTTAGCTGGGTAGAGGGAAGGAGGGATGGGAAGAAGTTATCCATCACTACAATTTTTTTTTTTTCATCATGAGCCGCGGTCCGGCAACGTATGCATCTCTCTCTCTCTCTCTCTCTCTCTCTCTCTCTCTCTCTCTCTCTCTCTCTCTCTCTCTCTCTCTCTCTCTCTCTCTCTCTCTCTCTCTCTCTCTCTCTCATATGAGATTCCTGTGCTTAAACTTTTGCACCTGAGGAGCCAGCCTTTCGTAAAAACGATTAACCCCCCTTCACACACACACACACACACACACATAGAAGACACCAAGGAGAGCAGACTCGGGCCGACAACGCTCCATACTGAGCCCGCACGGGCAGTGGCATTACCTAAATTAGTATCTTTATATGAGTCAAGTTCTGTACCAGGTTAGACTAAATGTTTTTTTATTATTTAAAAAAAAAAATAAGAAGTTTAAACAACACTTGTTCAAACAGAAAAGAGAACCGAGTAGCGAAAGAATGCACTCAATCAGCTGATTGTTTGTTTAGGCTACAACTGCCCCAGGGAATGTAAGTACTCTGTGCTTTTAGTATTGCAAAATGGCCACATACTTTAGTAAAGCAAATTTGGAAAAGAAAAGGGAAAAGCAGGATGATGATTTCTACCAAGAACTGGTTGAAATGGAGAGACAATAAACTGGTAGAGCGTGTACACAGACTGGAGATAGCTTTCCAGAATGAGATTGATGAAATAAAGAAGCAGATGCACTTGCCAATGGAAGAAATAGAAAAACTAGGAAGGGAGGTCAATAAGAAAGACACAACCATATGTGAACTAACAGTGGAAGTGAGTACACTTAGGAGGAAAATGAGTGAAATGGCAAGTACAGTAGTCAATCACAAGAGTATTATGGAAGAGTTCAGAAATGATACAGAGACAATTAGGCAAGTAAGCAGTCTGATAGACCAGAGAAGTGATATTGAGGAGAAGATAACACAGGTGAATGAGCTGTGCAAAGCTACAAAAATGATGTGGAAACCACGTATGCTGAAATGGTGAAAGTAAAGAAAGACTTAGAAACAAGGGTGGAAGATAAAAGCATTAAAAAGGATGTGAAAAGAAAAATCCAAAACAATCCAAAGTTAGTCAGAGATTCAGTAGGTATCAACAAATCTATAGTATTCACTGGCATAGAAGAGGAAGAAGTAAAAAACAAGATCTCAAGAGACAAAAAGGAGATGGCAAATGTAATGAGCTTATTGAAAGAGGTATCAAAGGAAATCTGTAGTAAAGACACAGAGGAACACGAAAGGTTAGGGAAATACGAGAAAAGCAAGTCAAGACCTCTAAAGGTAACTTTTCAGAGTGTAAACACCGTAGAGGAGATACTAAAAACTGCAAAGAATCTTAAGGGAAAAGAGGAGTTCAAAAATGTGTGGATAAAAAGATGCCTAACACAAGAAAGATGCCTAATGCCTAACACAAGAGGAACTGGAATTACTGAAAGAGAAGAGGGAGGAAGCAAAAACAAAAAATGAGGGAAGAGCAGAAGAGAAGAACACATTTTTTTTTTACAAAGTAATAGAATTGCAGGTACGAAAGTGGTACATAAACAGGATGGAATAAAAAGAAGGAAGGTAGTAGAACCATGTCAAGACAAGTATATAAACAAGATGATTAAGTTGATGTACTCAAATGTGGATGGAATGATATCTAAATTATTAGAGATGAATGATTATGTCTGAGAAAATGAACCACATATAATATGCCTAACTGAAACAAAATTAACACCAAGGATATAAAATGACATACTAAACTTAGAGGAATATAATATATGGAGAAGAGATAGAAACTTAAAAAAAGGAGGAGGAATTATAATAATAACTAAGAAAAATCTAAAAGTCAATGAAATAAAAGTAGATATACCCTCACAAGTAGAACTGACTGCAGTAATTGTAGCCAATTTGTACATGCCACCCAAATCAAACACATGGGAAAGAGACGAATATGAGGACCTGGCAGAGAGTACAATTCAGAGTTTAAGAGCATTACTACATAAAATGGAAGAGAAATCGGAAAGAATTATACTAACTGGAGATTTTAATACAAATATAAATTGGAATACTTTAGATATAATAAGCCAAGAAAGCTGTTGGGACCAAAAGCTCCTGGATCTCGTGCAAGAGTTTTTCCTAACGCAACACGGAAACCACCAGAAAAAGAGGATTCGATGTACCTTCAATGCTAGATCTCATATTTACTAGGCAAGAAAATGATATTGACAGTTTAATATATCACCCTCCACTCGGCAAAAGCGACCATGCAGTACTAAACTGCAACTTCAGGATAACAAATGACATAGTTAACAGTAATGAAAGTTACAAAAAGAGTCTAAACTATAAAAAGGGAAATTATCATGACCTAAAGAAGTATTTCTTAGAAGTTGATTGGGAAAATGAGCTTAGAGGACAAGATTTAAATGCTGTATATAAAAAAATCTGTGAATTTTATGAAATAGGAGTCCAGAAGTACATCCCACAGCACAAAGAAGCAGATAAGAAAATACAGAAATGGTTCAATACAGAGAGTAAAAAATCAAAAGAAAGAAGAGATTTGTTGTGGAATAGATACAGAAGACACAACAGTGAAAGGGTATATAATAATTACAAACAGGCAAGAAACGATTATACAAGAATAAAGAGGGAAGCCCAAAAACAGTTTGAGGAGGATATCATAAAGAAAAGTAGTGATCAACCGAAGCTATTATACAGCTACATCAGAAGCAAAACAAAAGTAAAGGATATAATACAATCCATTACGGACGAGGGAATCACCTATACACAGGAAAAAGATATTTGTGAAGCACTAAAAAAAGAATTTCCAATCAGTTTTTACATAAGAAAATTTTTTTGAGAGGGACTATGTGGAACATGCATGCCCACACATACTACCAGATATATAAATATCAGAAAAAGTAATGCAGGAGGAGTTAAGTAAATTAGACAGAGGAAAAGCAAATGGTCCTGATGAAATTTCATGTTGGGTGCTACGTGAATGTGCAAAGGAGTTAAGTAAACCATTATTTTTCATTTTCAAGAAATCATTGAGTCAAGGTAAACTACCTGATATTTGGAAGAAAGCAAATATTTTCCCCTTATTCAAGAATGGGAATAGACAATATCCACTCAACTACCGACCAGTATCACTGACCAGTGTTGTAAGCAAGGTATTAGAAAAGCTTATAAGAAAAGCTTTGGTAAATCATCTAGAAGAACACAATATGACATCAGAAAGACAGTTTGGTTTCAGAAAAGGAAAATCATGTGTTACTAATCTGTTGAGCTACTATGACAGAGTAACAGACACAATACAGGAAAGAGAAGGATGGGTGGACAGTATCTATTTAGATTTCAAGAAAGCATTTGACACAGTACCACACCAAAGACTATTATGGAAACTGTACCATCAAGGAGGAATTCGAGGCAAACTGTTTTGTTGGATGCAAGATTTTCTCATAAAAAGAGAAATGAGAACAGTACTAAGGGGAAACTACTCATCATGGAAAGAAGTGACTAGTGGAGTACCACAGGGCTCAGTGCTGGCACCAATCATGTTTTTAGTGTATATAAATGATACAGACAGTAACACTGGCAATGAAACCTATCTAAATATGTTTGCAGATGATGCAAAAATACAAAGGAGAATTACTAACACAGACTCTTGTAAAGAGCTAAAAGAAGAATTAAATAAACTTCATGAATGGAGTAATACATGGCAAATGGAATTCAATGTGGACATGTGTCATGTAATCAAGTTTGGTAAAAGTGGAAAAAGGCCTGATTGGGATTATACGTTGGAAAAAAAAAAAAACCTACACACATCAGAAAAAGAGAAGGACCTTGGTTTGATTATCAATAACAGACTATCTCCGGCTGACCACATCAATGAGAAGGTACGGAACATGCATACACTGCTTGCAAATATGAGAATAGCATTCACATATGTAAATGAAGACATGCTAAGAAGGATAATAACATCATTCATCAGACCAACCCTGGAGTATGCATCAGTAGTCTGGAGTCCTCATCTCAAAAAACACATAGACAAGATTGAAAAAGTTCAAAGGGCCGCTACAAGATGGATACCAAGCTTAAGGGATCTAAGCTACGAAGAAAGACTAAATAAACTGAATCTACCAACACTACAGGAGAGAAGGAAAAGAGGTGATATGATAATGCTATATAAATGCATCTCAGGGAAGGAAAAAATAAACATAAATGATTACTAACATTTGGGGAAGCATCAGCAAGAGGACACCGCAAAAAACTGCATAAGAAGAGAGGTGATAAAGACGTGAGGAAATTCAGAGTCCCAAACAGAGCAATTGATTAGTGGAATGCACTACCGAATGAAATTGTGTGTGCCAAAACAATTCACAAATTTAAGGATATGTACGATAAATATGGTTTAAGACACGGGACAGTACGAGCTTGACAAAATTCCTGTAAAGATACTATTAGGTAAGAACAATTTGGTAAGAACATACACACACCATACGATCTGCCTCCGTCTCTCTCTCTCTCTCTCTCTTCCCCCCCGGCACAAAATTCCAATAACGTTAAACCAGTGACAACTTGGCTAAAATTGGGTGAAGGAAATTGACAGAAAAGAAGACAGGGAAGCGGTCCATCAGAGAGAGAGAGAGAGAGAGAGAGAGAGATTTACTATTCTAGATAAAAGAAATGCATATTCCTCGGTAGCTATAGCAAGAAATTGCACTTATAATGAATAATAGAATTACTGTAGAAGACAAAACAGCTACGTGAATCAAGTATGTGTGTGTGTGTGTGTGTGTGTGTGTGTGTGTGTGTGTGTGTAATTCACCGGGTAATTCACCGGGTCGGTCAGGATCACTTGATGGTCGTGATCGTCAGCTTTTACCCTCCCGGAAGGGAGCTGAGAGCTCATATAGTCCGATCTAAGGGCAAAGCTGTGACCTTCACGCACGCACACACCCGTCCCCTTGCTCAAGGGGGACAGTAACCACCCACTTCGTCAGTGAAACTTTTCGCAACCTAAGCGAGGCGCGAACTCCCGTCCACCAGTTGGCAAGCGAGAACGTTACCACTGCAGTGTGTGTGTGTGTGTGTGTGTGTGTGTGTGTGTGTGTGTGTGTGTGTGTGTGTGTGTGATCACTCTATTATGTGAAGAGGTCAATGAAAAGCCCTCCAGTTCAAAGCTTCTCCTGAGCTTAGTAAAGCATGTAAGTGTGGCAAAAATAGTTATTTCAGGTGCCCTCGTAGTGAAGCTAATAATTACGGTCCTGTGATGATTGATTTTAAGATGGACAACCCTGGCTGATGACATTATAAACATTCATTAAACCCTCCACTCTAGTTAATCTCCCCCAAATTGGTTAAACTGTTTGGTGGTACCTTTAGTCAAGCAGGAAATCACGATGAACTTTACCCATATAACCCTTTAGATCCTATAATGTCTCTTATATTCAACTCTTCCATTTTTCAGAAGAATTTATTTAGATAAGGTGAGACTTTTCGAACTTAACAGAGAAGAAGACACAACTTGAGTTAGAACAGATAAGCAGAGACGTTAAGAACTAGATAATATATAAGTCACTTTCCTAACTTGAAAGGATAAGATGACACTTTTCCAACCAAAACAGAAAAGATGAGATTTTTTTTTTTTTTTTAACTAGAACTGTTAAAAACAAGCCTTCAGTGACCTCATACCTTCTAGGCTGCGCTTATAAGCTGAATAACTTTGCATGGTACTGGGAGAAATGAAGTAAAAATTCATCCCAGTGCGTAAGGGATGTCTGATTTTTTTATTTTTATTTATTTATTGTTGCATGGCGATCTCTCATTGTGAAATAGGTAGAATTAATCTATATTAATTACTCCTTGCCCCCCTCACATTTCCCTATTATTCTTCCCCTCGTGCCTGTCACCCTTGTATACTTTGGTATGATGGATGGGTAGGTATGTAAGTAGGTAGGCAGGCAGGTAGTTACACAAGGATAATTCTAGACAAATTGATGACTAGACAGATCTACAGACAAATAAAGAAATATAGAGATAGATGGGCAAATCGATAGATAGATAGAAAAGCAGAAATTTTAATTTTGTAGGCACAGCTATCGTAAATGTATTAGACTGATGGCTGGCAGTATAATCCGTAACTCTTTCAATCCTACGGAATCGCTGTTTTAGTGAAGGCTATACTTAACCCCCAGAAAAGTCATCTGGGAGTATCAAAAGTATTATGAAATGCCTTAATAAATTCTGCAGCAAAACGTTAAGCTCAATGTTTATGCATGGGAAAAAAAAAAAAGTCAAGTCAAAATTAAGTGCTCTCATGCAAAAGCAAAATAGCATAAACGTCACGGAATACATGCATAAAATTAACAAAAATTGCAACGTAACTTGTGATTTCCCCAGAAATTGTTTAGGAGTACTTGGGTAAGAAAAATATAGAAGCAGTGTAAAGATGAGAAAAATACCTTCGCAGTAATTCCATTGGGAAAGAGTGGTACAAATTGACTCTTACAGGACGATGACGCTTTTGAGATATTCTTATTAACGTCAGGCGATTTGTTTAGCTTCAGCGAGGCGTCTCAGAGTAAAATAGCTGCTAATAATCACTCGACGTATTTAGCAACGTGAAGGTTTATTCATTATATTTTAGCTGACAGATGTTTGTTTCAGCATGAGGGAGACATCTCGTATTAAAGGAGTTAAAAACAATCCCTAGGCCATTGAAGAACCAGCAGATCTTATTATCATCCAGCTACGCCCAGACAATTTTATTCAGCTTTAAGGGAAACACCTGGTAGTGAATGGGTTAGTTACTTAAATACTATGACATTTTCTTTTTTACATAAATCATGCTTAATAGTATCAGGCATTTTTATGAAAAATGAGAGGTGTAGTTGGTATGCATGGTGTGCCTGGAAGAAATGAAAATGGGGAGCGAATGATAGCGATGTGTGTTGAGCGAGAGATAGTGATTGGAAATACGCTGTTTGAGAAGAAAGATATCTATAAGTATACATGGGTGAGACAGGAGGGTGGAAGGGTTGTTGATAGAGCTTTGATGGACTATGTGGTTGTGTCTAGGAATGTAATAGGAAGATTGTTGGATGTGAGAGTTCTGAGAGGGGAGGGTGGAGGTATGTCTGACCACTACCTGGTGGAGGAAAAGTTAAGAGTAGGTAAGAGATGAGTGAGAGCTAGGAGGGTTAGGTGTGGCAGGGAGGTTTTGAAAGTGAGTGAGTTGGATAAAAGAGAGAAAAAGATAGAGTATCAGGAGAAATTGAAAGATAAGTGGAGCGCAGTGAAAGATCGGGAAAATGGCAGTGTGGAGGAGGAATGGCAGTTATTTAAGAGTGCTGTGGTGGGGCATGCAGAAGAGGTGTGTGGTGTGAGACGTGTGGGTGGTGGTGTAAGAAAAGGAAGTGAATGGTGGTGCGAGGAAGTAAGTATGGCTGTGGCTGAGAAGAGACGTGCATATGAAGTGTGGCTCCAGAGGAAGGATGAGATATCATACGAGAGGTATAAGGAAAAGAGGAATAGGGCGAGAAGGGCTGTGCGTGATGCTAAAGTGGCAGCAGATGAGAGATGGGGTAGGCGGTTGAGAACAAAATAAGAAAATGTTTTGGAAGGAGGTGAAAAGGGTGTGAAAGGGAGAGTCTGGGAAGGAAGAATGAGTAAAAGCAGAGGATGGAAGGATGTTAATTGAGATGGATGCAGTAAGGAAGAGATGGGCAGAGTATTTTGAAAGATTGTTAAATGTAGAGGAGGAGAGGGTGGCTGAGATTGTGGCGGATGGAAGGGTGCAAGGAATAAATGTGTTGGGAGAGTTGAATGATTCTTTGATCACGAAGGAGGAAGTGGAGAAGGCAGTAAAGGAGATGTAAACAGGGAAAGTTGCAGGTATGGATGGGTGTGCTGTGGAATCCTGAAAGGTGGTGGAGTGACTATTGTTGACTGGTTAGTAAGATTGTTGAATGTGTGCTTTGTGAAAGGTATGGTGCCAGTTGACTGGGTAAATGCTTGTGTGGTCCCGTTCTATAAAGGCAAGGGTGATAAGTATGAATGTACTAGCTTTAGGGGTATGAGTCTGTTGAGTGTTGTAGGTAAGGTGTATGGTAGAGTGTTAATTATGAGAGTTAGAGAGGGTACAGAGGGAGCAATTGGTGATGAGCAGTGTGGCTTTAGGAGAGGGAAGGGATGCGTGGATCAGGTGTTTGTGGTGAGACAAGTGTGTGAAAAGTATTTAGCGAAAGGCAAGGATGTGTTTTGGGCATTTATGGATTTAGAGAAAGTGTATGATAGAACTGATAGGGAGACTTTGTGGACTGTTTTAAGATTGTATGGACTTGATGGTAGGTTACTAAAAGGGGTGAAAAGTTTTTATGTAAATAGTAGAGCGTGTGTAAGAGTGGGAAATGCTGTGAGTGATTGGTTTCCTGTGAGAGTGGGGCTGCGACAGGGATGTGTGATGTCGCCTTGGTTGTTTAATATTTACATGGATGGTGTTGTAAGGGAGGTGAATGCAAGAGTTTTAGTGGAGGTCTGAGTCTGGTGACTGTTGATGGTGGAGAGTGGAATCTGAAGCAGCTGCTGTTTGCAGATGATACTGCACTGGTGGCTGATTCAGAGGAGAGATTGAGACAGTTGGTAGAGGAGTTTGGAAGGGTGTGTGAAAGGAGGAAATCGAAAGTAAATGAGAATAAGAGTAAAGTGATGAAGTGTACGAGGTTGGTAGATGGTAGGGGGATGAATATAGTTTTGAATGGCGAGTTGCTTGAGGAGGTAGAGTGTTTTAAATATCTAGGGTCACATGTTGCTGTGGATGGAAGAATAGATGCAGAAGTGAAGTTTAGCATAAATGAAGTAGGAAAGGTGATGGGAGGAATGAAAAAAGTGTTTAGATGTCGTTCGCTTAGAATGGATGTAAAGAGAAGGCTGTATGAGGGTGTTCTGGTACCGACTGCATGATATGGGGCTGAAACATGGAATATGGGTGTAGTAGAGAGGAAAAGTTTGAATGTAATGGAGATGAGATGTCGGAGGAGTATGTGTGGAGTGACGCATATGGATCGGGTGCAGAATGACGAAGTGTGAAGGAGAACTGGAGTTGTTCGGGAGATGGCTGGTAGAGTTGAGCAGAGGGTGTTGCGATGGTTTGGGCATATGGACAGAATGGATAATGAGCGATTGGTGAAAAAGATAACTAGATCTGATGTGAGAGGTGTAAGGCTGAGAGGAAGACCACGCATAGGATGGATGGACAGTGTGAAGAGAGCGCTGGATGGGAGAGGGATGTCTGTTGAGCAAGGAAGAGTGGCTGTGCGTGACAGAAATAAATGGAGAGAAATTGTGAATGAATAAGTGATGACAGCCCTGAGGGGATATTCTCCCGCATTTGGTCTGATCAGCTATTTCAGGTCAGGTGCGAGTAAGGGGATGAGTCTGTTATGATGTGGCAGGGGTAAACCAGCTCTGCTGTCGGGCCCTGCTGCGGATGTCACTGACTGCATTGCACAGTTGACCCTTGTGCGATGTGGTGCGGTAAGGATCTGTCCGTTCTCCCCTTTGGGGCTAAGATGCAAATGAATGTGTTTGAATGGATGAGGAAATGGGGAGTGTGTCGTCCTGTCTCGGCTACCTCCCTTTCCTTGGGGGAAGCAGCCTAGGTATATAGATAGATAGAACAACTAGAAGAGGGTATTGTTTAATTAAACAACATACTGTACTGTAATGGTCAGCCTATTCGTCAAACAATCACCCTCTGAAGCTCCATAGTAGATCGATCCTGCATTGGAAATAGCTCAACACCGAAATGTCCATAAAGAAAATGATAGCTGAAATAATAAGAGAAGAAAGCTTAATTGATATGTAATGAGGCAGTGTCCCTCCCAATTTAGAAGAGTACACCCCAGGGTATACCTCCCTCAAATACAGACAAGAATCCTGCTTAAGTGTACAATACTTATAAGATCTCAGCAAAATTAAAATGTGTTCCAAATGGTACACCATCATTACATAGTAGAAATAACTGTTAAAATGGGTACACAATACAGCCCTCCTTATTGTTAAAAGAAGGTCCCCTTTAGCTCAATGCAAACAACAATGGATAGAAAGTAAACAATACTCCTTATTTCTAAAATAACATTCCACTTAGACGGGTGTCCACTTTCCCCACTTTACCTCCTTTCTAAAAGGACCTGATTATTGTATCTCACTTTCTAAATCATTTTACCTTAATATCACGGTCACCTCGTGCTTCACAAAACCACGGTGCCAGCAACCAACTCCTCTCGGTGCCACAACTGTTTTGTCTCAGCTCCACCTCCACCGTTTTTCCCTGTCAATTCCTTGGTGAAGGCTACCTGTCGTGGCTTTCTCTGCTTCCTTTTCCGACCACGCCACCATTCAGGCAACCCCTTGAATTACTGCACAACCACCATCTCCCGCCCCCACACACAAAACCCAATCTAGCCAAAGATTCCTGGAAAAGGATCCATATCCCAGCTGATGTAACTCCTCTCAGTGTAATCTAGGATATGTATTTTATTGCATATCACTCCTTTTTTTCATGATGCAGCCACATACATGCTTAAATTAAGGCAAATCCTGGAGAGTTATGTGCCACTCCACCAATATTTATCTTTCTCATTTGCCTCTACCCCAAAAAGGCGCCACCACCAACTCGCTAAATTCAAACTTTTAACACTGTGCCGGGAAGCTGCAGATGCCACAGCAAAATTGGTGGACAGAGATTGCTGGGGTGATGGGAGGGGCCGAAGATGTATTCCCACCATCGTTTGGACCGACAGCGATTTGATCTTGGCACCAAAGTTTGGGGAGAGACTCCTACAGTATCACCTCATCCATGCATACCTCAATCTTCTCTGTGACTATGCCAGGTGTAGAATGATAATTTCTGAAACTTCTCTTATGATCCATTCCTGCCTCATGCTGACCCCCTGCCTGGTCCACGCTTGACAAGCCTCTTTCCAAGGATACCAGGAGAGGACTCTGTGGTAATGCCATAGGGCATGTCTTAGATGCCACTGTGTCTAGTTTATCTAGTAGTGGATAAGTTATCACACTGAGAGCAAAGCCAAAGTCGGGGCCGCTCGCACACACACGAATACTACCTGCTTTGAGCGCCAAAATTACTCCTCTTCACGACCTAACTCATCGATGCAACCACTTGCAGAACTGAGGATGCTTTTATTCTCAAGAAGAGTTGATGAGTAATATGGTCTTTCTGTTTCCCTAACTGCGATACTTTCCCAGATGCAAAGGTTTGAAAACAGACTATTTTGGGAAATATTCCCGTAGTGAAAGGGCAGCTGCACAAAAATAATGCTAGTGCATAGGGAACACCTAATTTCCTTTATTACCAATGTACTGCTGTAAGTATGCACCTAACAACTATACTGTATGACTAATGCCTCTCGAGTAGACGGGTCCACTCCATCATAAAAAATCTAGCCAAGCTGTCTGTCAGCAGAAAATCATAGTCAACAACAGTCAGCATAATGATGCAGAAACACTCGCAAACAAAGAAAATCACCCTCAAGCAAAAATAATCAAGCCTTTTACCAGGCACCCATCAAAATAATTGGAATTTTTTTTTTTTTTTTTTTTACCCCAGACCGTGTTAATTTAGCCTTTTCTAAGACATTTTTACTCCTGTGATTTTAAAAAATATATATATATTTATGGAGTATATCACAGTTAACCCCTTAACCGTGGGGCGTCACTTTCGTGACGCTTGGGTGCAATGGATCATACCGCGGGCGTCACTTTTGGGATTCTGTTATTTTGAATTCTCCCGGGCTAACAAGTGGTGGCTTGTATCATCTATCAGTACTGCCAACGTCCAACACTAGTCAGCACTCCTAATCTCATCTGTACTCCCATCCATTGTTGACAATTTAGCCATTTTTCCCCGTTCTGGACTCCCCTTCCTACCTCCCCTCCATTACCCTCTCCTCTCGCCTGCCCGGCCACGCTGTGCTAAGCAAATCTTCCCTGGAATTTTCACTGATTTCATCCATTGAAATAAACCCTATGCCCTTTTCTTGTACAAAATAATATATACAAAAAATAAATAAGGTAAGTGATAGTGCCATACACCTGGAATTGGCTAATTATCATCTGACAACACCTCACGTGCACTCGTTCGCTAATTTCCCCCAGTAATTTCCCCTTGAAATATGCCGTATAATCTATTCTTGTAATGAAAATATATATAAGAAAGGAAGGGAGAAGCCTAAGTGACATTTACATTCACCTGGAACTACCTATTTTTTAAATGTATTGTTGAGATTTCCTACCAATCATTTCATAGCATGTAAACTAGCAGCTGTCACCCTATTGACCTTTTCAACCCTTGCCTGCCCATATATGCTGGAGGAATCAGTTCCTTGTCGTCCTTTGAGGTGAAACCATGTCTTACTTGTGCCCCACCATTTCTGCCACTTCTGTGCCCATTGCAAAGGGCCCAGTGACCTCTACCCCTAGAAAAACTCGTGTGAGAAGCAGTAAAGGACTTAGTGACACAGCAGTGGAACGTGAACTGGCAGAATTATCTATGATATTGATTGGTAGTGACTTTGATCCTTTGGGTGAATTGTGTGATGAGCCTGGGGAGGAAATCGTGACAGAAACTCCTAGTACGAGTGCTTCAGTGTCCCAAGTTATCCCTAGCTCCAAGGGAAAGGAGCCCTTAGTGCAGCAAGGGAAGAAATTTGGGAAGGAAGTGAAAAGGCAGCAGGTTAGCCCTGAAACAACGGCCCCGCATGACCCAGCCCCCCATGAGTCCCGAGGTGAATCACCACCCCGCTCCCCAAGCCCCACTTCACTAATTTCTTCCTCATCTTCAGCGGAATTTTCTCCTGAGTCTTCGTCGTTGGAGTCTCCACCAGCATCTACAGTGAAGGCAGGCCGTAGGGGAAGAGGTAAATCTCTGACGCATCGTAAAAGTAGAGTAGCAAGTACAGTAAGGGCTGCTAGTGCCACACGGCAACCTAGGGTCAGTGAGAGTGACCTTGAAACAGCCCAGTCTGCCTCACAGCCACCCTCCACCCTCACCCACCCTACACCGGCACGACAGGGAATCCTGGACGCCTTCGTGTGGACGGAAGATTCCGATTTCGTCTCTGAACATCTTCATTTTGACGAGAGTTCCTCAGGGATATATCCTGCCTTCACTCTTGACAAGGATGCTGAGAGTGTGGATTTCCTTTTGGCCTTCCTCGATGACGAAGTCGTGCAGCACATATGTGATGAGACAAACAGGTACGAATCACAACATGCTGCAAGTGGTGCAGGTGCAGCGAAGATGCAACAGTGGACCGTGCTGGGAGTGCAGGAGCTGTATGTGTTCTTTGCCCTCATGCTTCTCATGCCACACTCAAAGAAGCATGAGTTGGAAGAATACTGGTCCATGGACCCCTTACTACGCTCACCCACCTTCAATAAGTACACGGCCAGAGATCGCTTCCGGATCATCATGGAAAACCTGCACTTTGCCAACAACGATGTACCTTCCCAAACCGACCCACTCTGGAAGATCCAGGAGATTCTGAGCAGAATGAAGGATAAGTTTATGTCATTCTTCCACCCCTTTCAGAAGGTTGTCATAGACAAATCCTTGGTTTTGTTCAGAGGACGTCTTAGTTTTGTACAGTACATTCCAAGCAAACGCCATCATTTTGGAATCAAGTTCTTTGTACTGTGCGACTGTAAGAAGGGGTACATCCTTGACTTCGTCATCTATTCAGCCAACACCGTCAATCTGGACAAAACACACCCCCTTTGCTTCTTAGACTGTGTAGTGAAAGTGCTGCTTGAAAGGTATTTCGGTGGGAATCATGTGCTGTATACTGACAATTATTGTTCAGCCCCGAAAGTTGCTAAATATCTTTCAGAGCACGGCATTGGCTCCTGTGGCATTGGCTCCTGTGGCACTGTGAAGTGCAATCGTGCCCACTTCCCCAAATTCCCAGAGGCAGGAAACTCGCAGCGAGGAGGCGTGCACCTGAGCAAGTCTGAGAAGATGCTGGCAATATGGTGGCATGACAAGAGGGTCGTGCACATGCTCACCACCGTACACAAGGGGGAAATGAAAGACAGTGGGAAGGTTGACCGTAGGACAGGCAAACCTGTGAGGAAACCTGATGCTGTCATAGACTATAATATCAACATGCAGCTGGTTTACAAGTCCGACATGATGAATGGAGAGATCGACTGCCTCAGGAAGAACACTAGGTGGTGAGTTTTTCTGCATCTCATAGACATGACGATGCTGAACGCCTTCATCCTGTACAAGATGAAGGTAAAGCCACCCAAGTCCTCCCTGAGGTTGTTTGCCAGGACCTGTGTTCAGCAGCTGCTTGAGAGATATTGTAGGGTGACAGCAGCAGCTCCAAGGTACCATGCAGTAAGACTTCCCAACATACTTGAGCAGAGGGCGTACATGGATCGGCACAGACTGGTGCAAATGCCTGCCACAACCAAGAGGAAGGCTGCAATCCGCAGGTGCCAGGTGTATGCACATACCACCCGATGCACACCTGAGCACAAACGCACATCTTGGCAGTGCGCTGAGTGCCAGGTTCCCCTCTGCATTACCTGCTTCTTTGATTACCACAGCCTGAAGCAGTTCTAAAAGTGGAAGTGGAAAATGTAAATAATGAGTAAATATTGTGTAAATAATGGGTAAATAGCAAGTGAAAGCAATGGATGTAAATATGATGGAACAGTGTAATATAGTTTTATAAGTTACTGCAAGTGACAGTGCATTATATAGTGTAAATAAGATAGAAGTGTAAATATTGAAAATACAATAGAAAATGTAAATAGAAATGTAAATAATTAGTAATATAAGAATATGAGTACAAATACTTGAGGTTATGACAGTGAAAGTGAAACGTGGTTCTCTACGTATTTTACTGAAAGAGAAATTGAATGCCTACAGTGACAATAAACTACTGTTACTGAAGGAAACTTATGGATAAAGACTGAAGATTTATATGTGTTATTATAGTAATAGGAATATAAAGTGTGAGTGTTTTCACGAATAATAAATGACAGAATACCAGCGGCGAACGAGTGCAAGTGGGAAGGTCATAATCGCTTGTAATTTTCATTGCTTTCACAATGTTTTTTGATTTTGGAGTATGGATTCCAAACTATTTGAAAATCATAGAATAGTGTTTCTGGTGATAATATCAGGCTGTGGTAATCATATTACGGGTTGTCAGGAAGTGTAAAGTGGAGACTTCGTTACCCAACTTCAGAGGTCTCCACAAGTCATATGGTACTCGACGAAGGCTCAACAAACATCCCAGGAGAAAGCTGAAGATATGTGGCATAAGCATATTTAATTTTAATATTCTAGGACTAATAACTAATTTTTGGCAAATATTTTTAGAAAGTCTGTCAGAACGCGAGTATCCCCAGGGGACACGCAAGTCGAGCCAAAACAACCCCGTGATTTTGGGGTTAAAGAAGTGCTCAAATATGGTCCCTCACCAGTCTACAGTAAAAAATGACAACATGGTAATAATTAAGTATTGGATAAATAAAGTTACAGAATAACAGCACAATGATAACTATATTATAATAATACAATATTGTAAAAAACAGTTTTTAGAGAAGGAACTATGACCATTTTTTTGAAACTTTATTTACCACTAAAACTGGCAAAAACTGCCCTTTCCTTGTATTTACTCTATAGGCAACAGTCTCATGGTACTGTAGGAAGCAGTTTCTTTCCCCACTGAGGCGCAGGTGCACCTTGCACACCCTGCAGAGGAAGCTGCAGCATATGATGTTCCCCATTTTATTGCAGAACTTGCAGATTTGTCATGTTACATAGATGTGGACATGAAACAGCATGTTGTTGAAGCGCACTGAAGCATCCATTTGGTGGCTGTGGTGTCCCGGAATGGCTGGGAGAAGGTTCACACTGTTGCTGGGGCCTGGGGATTCCACTGAGTTTCTCAAGGGCCGAAGTACTGAGGGCTTCTTGCAGCAGGCTGAATAAAACGCTTCAGCCCGGAAGTCCTTCAGTGACATCCCATTTTCATTCAGTGCCTTGCGGTCGCAGCAGTAGAGCATCCAAGCATTGGTGATACAGAGGTCAACAAAGTAGGCAAACAGCCTCATGTACCACCGTTTTGACTTCATGGGGGTTTTGTACAGGTGGACCAATATGTCATTCTTGTTTATTCCTCCCCATGATGGCATTGTAGCTCTTCACTACATTTGGGCAGGGAAAATCCTCCTTCTTGGTCTGGTTGCAGTACCTCTGGCTTGTGGACACTGGCTTCACCCCCAGGTCAGTCGACAGCACAGTAACAATCTTATTGTCCTTCCACTGGAGGGCAAGGATATCGTCGTCGCTTGTGACATAGTCGTAGGCACTATGAGGGACACTATTCTTCCCCATTTCCTTCACTAACATCAGAGGAGGCTTGCCAATCCTGTTGTCCCTTGCAGTTCCTGTGTACCTACAGTCGTTCCCCTGCAGATACCTCATAAGCTTCAAGCTGGCCATGGTGTTGGCCAGGACAGAAACTGTCTGGCTGGTGATTCCGAGGGCTTCTTGTTCTGGGGTCAGGGGGACACTGTGGCTCTGCAGAGTCGTCTTGCCTTGGTAAAGCACCATATCATGGACAAACCCATCCACGGAGGCTCTGGAGAAGAGCTTAAACCCCCACTTGTCTGTTTTGTTCTTGCTGTACTGCATCAGGTTCCCTGCAGTCTTTCCCTTGTAGCCCACCATCACCTAGTGGATGGACTGCTTGGGGGTTGGCGGCACACTACGGAAGGATGTGTTGATGAAGTTGAAGATGGGGTGGATCTTGAAGAAGTGATTGATGGTGCCAGGTAGTTGTGAGGTGTCACTGAAATGCAACGTCCTGCTCAGAAGTCGAAATCTCTCCAATGACATCATTTCAGTCTAATTGACCAGTAGTCTTCCAGTGATGGAGATCCAATAACACCCATGCACAGTAGCAGAGCCACAAAATTCACAACTTCATCATCAGTGGTGAAGGTGGTGTTGACATCCTTCTGGATGGCATACAGGTAGGTCTGGTACGTGATGTGTGTGATCATCTAAGTGCTGAAGAACGTGAATAAGTAGTGTTATGGAGTCTTCACATAGAGAGGAGGCAGGGTGTTCAAGGTGGGCAGGGCTGGATAGGTGATGTCCACTTTCTTTCAGGTTTTAAGTCTGGTGGATGCCTTCTTGGACTTTGGCCCCTTCCCCCTTGAACCCTCATGGACTGCCGACTCTCTTTTCTTCTCTGTCCTCCTCCTGACACACTTCCTCTTGGCAACAGGGGGTACATCACTTGGGCCTGGAGTCTCTAGGTCATGGTGGGGCTTTGGCAGGAAGTCAAGATCAGCTACGTCATTATCATCTTCCAGGCCTTCGTCCCTAAAGACGCTGGGGCTGACTGGCACAAGGGTGTCACCAACGTACTCCTTCCGGTGGTAGAACATCCCAGTAGGCAGCTGCAAGAATGAGAATAGCTGTTGTAATGTGTGAAAACTGATAAAAATTACACCAATGTCCCTATTTCATTAATACAAAATCAAATAAATGGGCCAATGATTTCACTGGATCACATGAAAATGTTATATGTACAAGTGGCCACAAGCCATGCATCATTGGATACCGGTACCATTTATCAGAGTTATAATGAGTTACACATAGACAGCTACCACAAATAATGCTTATACCGTGATCGGGCATATTTCTATACAAAGGGCCTTCTTTACTAACACTATTTTTATGGCATTCGGGCGTGTGTCCGTATACAGGGCCTTCTGCCGTAACGCTGGTCGCCTACGAGATGGGCGTGTGTCTATATCTGAGCATCGGTATTTTCGCACATTAATTACACCACTTTCCACAACTTGGACGTAAATTTCAGCCACATCAGTGTTTAGTATAACTATTGAACTCTATCATGTAGACATTTCATCAACTTACCGACATTGTGAAAAGAGCTAGGCTCGTGTACATCGGAACAACTAGGGGCAAACATCGACACTTCTGGGAGATCTGGGAGAAGACTGATGTTTGAGGCGCTCTGGGCCAATGCTGGAGCAGAGAACGCTGTGACGTCATGATCTGCGATGTAGCCTTAACCTTGCTGATTGGCTGGGTGTTCTTGACACGGCATACACACACCGGGCGGCTCCAAGGCGCCATTTTGGAAGCCCATTTAAGTGCTCATATATAGTCATCTGCCAGATCAAGGGTTAAAAATGCAAACAAGCGAAAAATACCAAAAAAAAAAAAAAATCCCTCAAACAAACGAAAAGAACCTTCAAACGAAAAAAATCAAGCAAATATACACATAAGAAAAATTATTTCCAGACAAAAAAAAAAACTCCCTCAAACAACTGAAAAACCTCTTCAGACAAACAAAACATACCCTCGAACAGAGAAATTCACCCTCAAGCAAAAAAGAAAAATCAACCATTCAACACTAAAGAAAACAAAGTTTACATTAAACACATCAACACTTGATGTCACGGTTGACAGGGCAAAAAGTGCCCAGAGTTAGAGCGTCATTTGTGTCATTTTATATGTGATGACACCAGATTGTGTGCCATAGTTTGATTAGATGGTTGGTGGTGATGACTGTTATGAGAGTATGGATAATGTAAGTTTAGTGAGGATGATGGAGTGGTGGTAGTGATGAATGTGATGATAAAGCATCTTTAATGCTGATGGTATATGATCTGTAGCCCAGGAGCATTAAGGATACACCTGGAAAAAAAATCGAGAGAAGATTTTTCAGGATAGCTACATAGAAGCCTCCTAAGTCAAAATCAACAAACATTCTAAACATTCCACCTAAGCTAACTGTGTGAGACGAAAAATTCAAGAGGCCACCATTGGTATGGGGTGCATATATAGCTTTGTGACTAAAATTCACACTTGGTCATGTAATACCATTTTTTATGGGTTTTAAGGAGTGATACATCCATTTTGCTATTATTCTTATAATTCTATGTCACTTATACACAGAGAACGTGTGCCAAATGCAAAGGATGGGAAATTTGAATTGATATTTTACCATGAATTTATAAACCCGAGTAAACTTCATCAGATGTTTTTATTTTTCAGGTTGTATACAGACTGAAGTGTAGAGACCAGAAGTACACAGATGGACAGGAGATACTGTGAATGGAAAATGATGGGATCACAAGAACAGTGTGATATTTGCGATTATTGTGATAAGCCAATCAGCTCTGAACAAAGTACTTTCACAGAAAGAGGCCTGCCTAGCATATTGAACATCAGTGCTAATCTGAGGTATGGACTTGATGAAAAGCTAATATCTAAAGTGTTGCCAGATCCGGCTCATCAGTGGTGCAAAGACCATCATAAGTAAAAATGCGAAAAAGGGAGTCAGAAGAATCGGAGAGACAAGTGCATAAGAAAATCACCTGCCGTTCACAGGCCACTATCTTTAACATAAAACAGAAGTGTCTGTACTCTGGGAAATATGTGGACTAGTACGATCGCCAAACAACCAAAAGACCAACGTGAGGCGACTCATGAAGCAACAACAACTGAACTTAATCATCCGTTACAGCCAAGCCGATGGAACGAGCTGATAACTGGGGATAGCATGTATATACACACATTCAAAATGTTGGTGATCTTGTAGCAGCTGAGGTCAAGTACCACCATGACTGTCAAATCTGTTTTCATGATGGGCGAGGGCTTCAGAGGTAACCAAGGGGGAGGCCTTCAGGGTTAGTCGACACCAGAAAACACACAGGCCTCTGGGAATCCACAATTGCGTATGATTGCAGACACTTTCTCACCTTTCGGAATTACCTGTCACACCACTCGCCCTTTGCTTACACAGGTGAATACCGCGAGAGCCTGGTCTGCATTGATACTGGAGTCGTGATATCTGTTTGTGCTAATACAGGTTGTGCAGTCAAATCAGGTGAGGAGGCAGCTGCACGTATCACTGGCCTGAACTACACTGATGTTAAGCTCTAAAGGAGTGGCAAGGTTATATCTATTGGTGCTCAACATGTACTGCCACTGTCCATGGCAAAGACGTTGAGGTCGACCCCACACTACTCTTCATGTAGGTCACATGTGTGGTAAAGTACCAATCAGATATGGAGAATCACCTTAAACATGAATGTAGAGAACAGCCACCAGCATTATTTCACAATGATACAATTCGCAAAAACAACAGATCTGTTCTTGCCAAGGTGCTGAAAGCTCCAGTAGTCCCAATATCCACTGAAGCTCTTAAAAACCCATACTATGTGGTGGAAGGAGGACATTTGCTGCAAAATGTGACATGAAATGTGGACTGCACGTATGGTGATGTGAGTGACAGCTATGTGAATCACGTTATCAATAACTATGGCAAAGAATGGACTGCCTACTTACCCTGTCAACCAAGGTAGCTGAACAGAACGGCCGCACTGATCTAAATGTCTCTGCAGACACATTGTTTGATTTCAACACATCAGTCACTGGTAATCAACGTTCCATTTTAGCAAATCATAACAACAAGTCACTGTTAATTTGTAGGTTGAAGGACCGGCTTACATCCGAAGGATTTGCTTACTGTCAAAGCCAGGCTGATGCTGGCTACTTAATAAGCAGCACAAGATTAGCATTAGCTGGGAATTTCACACGACCTGTTGACTTGTGGCAAAGGATACAGGTCTGCTTGTCATGTTGGTTGACAGAGCAACAACAGACTCTTCATCATAGCATACACAGCATCCAACAGGCAATACATCGACACATTGACAGCATACGCAATCACTTGATGTGGCACAGTCTCTGCCTTATCCGGCAATGGCAAAACGTAGGCCATGAGAGTCTTGGAAAGCAAGGATTAGAGAGCATTGGATATGTTTAATAAGAGGGATACCAGCCATGAAGAAGTAGCCAGGGTGGGGAAAATATTCTTGCTGAAGTTATGTGATGCCAATTCAACAAGTACAACACCTGATAAGCAGAGATTTGTGCATACATGCAGAGGATGAACAAAGAATCCAGCAGCTTCCAGCTGCAAAGTATCACCCATATCCAGCCTACTTCGCAGTTCAGGAGTGGTTGGGCATTGTTGAGGATCTAAATCCTACTGCCGGGGGTTGGGAGCTTCAAGGTGGAATGCTCAATCGCATTTTGACTGACAGACCCTAGCAACAGAGAATGTTCTTCTCATTGTGTCATGTGAGTGTGAACAAATGTGTGGCAAGAGATGCAAATGTCACATAGCAGGAATCTACAGTGCACTTATGTGCTCCTCGTGTATTAGCCAATCTTGTGCTAATCCATGCCCACCTGGTGGGGAAGATACTGAGTCCCCATTCTTTAATTGTGACCATAACTAGTTATGATAATTAAAAAAAAAAAAGTTTTATTTAGAAGTAGTTCAATAACTGCTGCTGGCAAAAGTTAGTGCTGGTTGTTGACTTTAAATTTGTTGAATTTAATATTTTGTTTAAAGTAGTAAATAACCTTGATCATATCTTGAACTTATGTCAATAAAAAATTGAAATAATTTTAAAAATGGTTTTCTTATACCCGAAAAAAAAGAAATAAAAAAAAGGTACCGGTATTACATGACTATCTGCGTCTTCTGGTTCCAAAGCTATATAAGTGTCCCATGCTGCTGGTGGCGATCTTGGATCTTCGTCCCACACGGCTAACTCATGTTGAGTGATTAGAATGTTTGTGGATTTTGACTTATCATGCTTCCAAGTAGCTTTCCTGAAAAAAATCAGCTTTCTCGATTTTTAGTTCCAGGCTCCCTTCGAATTTAAGCTTATGCTCCTGGTCTACTGGGTGGGGGTGGTGGAATGATGGTAGTGATGTGATGATAAAACATCACTAATGCTGATGATAAGTGAATTCTTGTGGTCGAGAACGTTTCTTTTTTATCTGTTTATCGATACTAAAGAGGGACGCCTTCACGTGGTGGCACCGATACACCTGGGTTGTTGAGCTACCTGGATATACAAATGTCCCTCAACTCCCTCCTTATCCCCCGAGAGGACGATGGTAGACTGTCAGAGAAGGACAACTTCAGTCTGTAGTCCACTAGGTTCACATTCAGATGAACCTGGGGTTTCAGCTACTACTACTACTACTACTACTACCGCTATTACCGCCACCACTACCACTTCTACTGCTGCTGCTGCTGCCGTATGCGTATTTATTGCATGTGTGTATGTTAGCAAAAGGTCTCATAAATGCTGAATCCAATTTAGATTAAAATAGAAATACATTGTGTGTGCACCTGGCAGAACTTATGCTTTTGTGCACATCAATCAAACTTCAAGATCACAGGGGAAGGTCATGGAGAGGCACATTATCACCTGAATGGCCAATTGGAAATTAATGAAACTTGGCACTACATTTCGTGTGGAAATGGAAAGAAGCAATTCGATTTCAGTGAAGTTCGAGCAAAATCCCGGTCACTTATAATCCGTTATTTACCATTTTTGCACTTTTTCTAATCCAGGGAATTCTAAGTTAGGTTAGGTTTGTTTTCTTTGTATCACATTAGGTTACATTGTTAGTTAGGTTAGT
The DNA here is from genome assembly GCF_032717465.1 of Coenobita brevimanus. NCBI lineage: Eukaryota > Metazoa > Arthropoda > Malacostraca > Decapoda > Coenobitidae > Coenobita > Coenobita brevimanus. Next base: position 39,894,900 of record NC_137057.1, read on the forward strand.
CAGTTAAGGAAATGTTGGATGGGAGTGAGACACAGGTTAGAATTTGAATTCTTTATTTTCTCTAACGTTTCTAGCTACACAGAACCCATTTTCGGAGAGCCTGGATTCCGTGTAGCCCGAAACGTTAGAAAAGTAAAGATTTCAAACTCTCACCTGTGTCTCTCTTTCACCCACATTTCCATCAGCCGTAATGGATCATCTTAATCAGTTAGGTTAGGTTAGGTTAAGAAGTTCGATTAGTGTAAAAAAAAGAAAGAAGGAAAGAAAGAAGAAGAAAGAAACTGGAAGAGTGACCATCCTGGGAAAAATATGCACAAATGGTACACATAACGGAAATCTGCGTCAAGGTCTTGGGTCAAGATCAAGGCTCGAGTGAAGCGTCTTTCAGCTGTATGATTACTGTTTAGTGTTTACCTACCCGACCATGTGCCTGTAGAAAGAAGGATGCCCGAGCAGGTTAGTGACGAGAGTTATGATATTACGGTACGAAGGGATTGTGTGATTACACGGTTCCACTGCAAAATGCAAGAAGAAACTGAGAGGAACAAGAATATATTAAATAAAGGTGAGACTGAAGAAATTGTGTTACAGTTAAATGAGAAAAAAGTCGATCGTAAAACTCACTTTTTATTTATTTATTTATTTTTTCAGTCTGGACAGCTGGTCACTTGCCAGCATAATTTCCGGTAACGGGTCGTGGTATGTAGATAGTGACAGCAGTTAGTTGAATTTATCAGCATTATACTCTCGCAATAATGACAGGTAAATTGAGGTCATTCACCGTAATGTAATTGTTAACCACACAGTTTAATAACAATGTTTACTATATTTATGGTGCTGGAGAGGGCTGCCTTCACGTGGTGGCACGGATATGACCAGACGGATCCACTGCCCGGTTATACAAACGTCCCTCATCTCCCTCCTTATCTCCCGAAAGGAGAATGGTGAGCTACAGGAGGATGACACTTTCAATCTGCCATCCACTGGGAACTAATCTCAAGGTCGGAAAATATATGATGGCTGGGACTAATATCACGGCTGGAACTAATCTCAGGGTCGGAATTAATCTCAGGGTCGGAACTAATCTCACGGGCGAAACTATTCGCGGTCAGAACTAACCTCACGGCGAGAACTAATATCGCCGCCGGAACTAATCTCATGGACGGAACTAATCTCACGGTTGAAACTAATCTCACGGTCTGAACTAATTTAACGGACAGATCAAATAGGTCTAACACGGTTGGAACTAAGCACACCGCCAGAACTAATCTCACGACCAAAACTAATGTCAGGGTCAGAGCTGATGTCACGGTCAGAGCAAATCTCACGGTCGAAACCTATCTCACGTTCGGAATTAACCTGACAATTAAAATTAATCTCACGACTAGAATCTCTCTCTCTCTCTCTCTCTCTCTCTCTCCCCCGTGACCGTAATATTCCCCTTGTAATCAACCTCATCTGGCTTTGGAGGAATAATTACACGAAGATGAAAATATTAGAGAGAGAGAGAGAGAGAGAGAGAGAGGAGGGAGTGGGATAATCGATGAATGAGGCGAGGGGTAAAACGTGATGATGGGTTGAAAGAGGAGAAGGAGAGGGAGGAAATGAAGGATGATATAAGGGAGAGAGGGAGAAAGAAATTGTGAGAGTGATGGAGGGAGAAAGACAGCGGAGGGGAGTGAATGATGAGAGGACGAGATGAAGATAAAGAGAGGGAGATTGTGGGAGGGGAAGGGAAGCAGAGAGAGAGAGAGAGAGAGAGAGAGAGAGAGAGAGAGAGAGATGGCTTACTGTCAAAAAGGGAAAACAGAGATACTAGTGAAAGAAAATATGTAAGAGGAAAAAAACAAGAATTAAATGACGGATGTGAAGAATAATGTATAAAAATGGGAAGGAAGGCAAAGAGACAAGTACACGTACTATCATGTACATTAGTTTCTTTATCTCCCTGACGATAGCGAGGTCGACGTCATGATTGGAGACGGACCCGGCGAACGAACACAGACGGTTCAGTGATCAGATATGTTTCAGTACGTCAGAGTTGTTCACTCACTTGGACTCAAAATCTTTCATGTTGGCATTAATGGTTATAGCGAAGTTTAAAGAATCTTCTTATATCATCCTTTTGTTAATTTTGTGGGAATCATATATATATATATATATATATATATATATATATATATATATATATATATACCAAGAGAGAGAGAGAGAGAGAGAGAGAGAGACAGAGAGAGAGCGTTGTCCGTAATTAGCACTCCACGTTAAACGCATGCAGTATCTTATATGTTGCAGAAAAGGTTCAGTCTGCTGGTGTGGGCGTGGGTGTGGCAGTGGAATAGGAAATGAATAAACGATGCAGATACTATCTGCCACATAACACTGATACCGCTGAATGAGCCGTCCCATCAACACAAAGTCTAGCGCTGTATTAGGACCATCCTGTATATCTTTTTGAAATCAAAGTTTTCACCTACAACACGATCTTAACTAAGGCAGTTTAAATCCAGGTCCCCAATTTTACTTCTTGGTGACAAGGGGGAAAGAAACTGAGTCCACCAGTCTGATCGGCACAAGAATGAAACTCGAGTTCATCTAGCTACGTGCTGGAAGTGCCGCTACATACTATGAGAGAGAGAGAGAGAGAGAGAGAGAGAGAGAGAGAAATGTTGACAGACAGACAGAAACAGCAATATGAGACAGAGACAGTAATATTGAGAGACAATAGAGTTATAGACAGAGATGCAAACAGAGATAGACAGACCTAATACCACAAGCAGTCGGTTAAAGCTCTGCCTTCCTCTTATTCCACACTGATCACAACGCCATAATCCAGTCTCTCTTTTCTTTTAACTCGCCAATTAGAAATTAATGTTTAATAAGCCGTAATCACAGGAAGCTAAAGATGCAAGTTTTATCGGTGAACTATTGATACTCTGAAGCAATAATTTGGATTTTGCAATCGCTTATGAATCTGATAGTGACCTCTCTCTCTCTCTCTCTCTCTCAATTGACTATCTATCTATCTATTTATCTATTGTCAGACGCCTTAATCCCGTAAGGGGTGGCCAAAAACAAATCGCCTCCATGTCACCCTGTCCCCCACGATTTCGCCGCCCTCCCCGCAGCACACACAAGCCTCTCTCATATACCTCTCCATTCCATTCCTCCCTCTCATCCTCAACCTCTCCCTCCCTCTCCCTTCCTCGTTAGTCTCTGGGTCTCCATCCTCTCCACATGGCCAAACCACCTCAGTGTATTTCTCCCAACCCTTCCTATCACATCCACATCCACACCACAACGCTCCTTCACCTCCTCATTTGTCAGTCTGTTTCTTCATGTAACCCTACATGCTACTCTCAGATATCTCATTTCCATTATTTTTACCCTTGACTTGTATCCTTCCAACAAAGTCCAAGCTTCACTTCCATACGTTATAGTAGAAATCACAACTCTATCATGCTGTGACTTCCTTACTTGCATGTTCACATCCCTGTTTCTTATCACTGCTTTCAAAGAACCAGCAGCCATTCTTCCCTGCTGTACCTTTTCAAGCACTTAAGGCCGTAGCACGGCCCGAACAGGGTGGTACTCCCGAGGGGAATGGGAATGCTGGTGATGGGGAGAGCTGGAACTCCTGTTCCACTAGCTATCTAACCATCCCCCTTTGCTGACCTTTTCAGTGTGACAGTAATATGGAGAGTAGACAAGCATACTCTCCCAAACATTTCCTCTAACTGTCTTATGCACTACACCACATGCACTTTACATTTCACACAACATATCCCACTATGTTACAGGGGTTGGCACCAGCAAGGGCATGTGGCCAGAAAACTTTGCCCCTGCTACCTAGTGGCGGACTTCTGAGGGGATGCGTGATGGGGGTTCCACTGGCATAGATCATGGGTCCAGGGCGAGATGGGGCTCGAGCCTGTGCTAGAGGGTACAGGGCATTGCGGTTCTTAGGCTGCCGCTTCTGCCCAATAGAGAGGGGCCCGAACCTGGGAGTAGCGCCCCAGGAGGCTGCCCTATCAGTGGGTGTATAATGGTGGGATAGTTGCAGTGCCAAGGCACGCTTGGAGGGTGTCCCTGCAGCTGTCTTGGCAGGGTGCTCCGAGGCCACTACCACAGCCACTGGTATGCTGGTGGGCTAGGGGGTCCCAGATCCATTGCCTGGACCTGGGACTGTGCAGTGAGTGGGGCCTGTGGTATGTCTATCCCCCTTTATTAATACTGAATATGACAAAACACAAGAATAAGTTTCAAAGCAAGCCTGAGGACAGTAAATCACCCAGGGGGATGAGGGTGGGTTTATGGAATGTGGGAAGTTTGAGGGGAAGAGTGGGGGAAGTCGTTGAGGCATTTAGTAGGAGGTGGGTGGATGTGGCGTGTTTGCAAGAAGTCCGGTACAGGGGTGGATCAGCCAGAAAGATTGTTGGGAAGGACTGTTGCTATAAGTTGTTTTGGCAGGGGGGGCAGACAGATATGGAGGTGTTGGTGTGATGTGGAGAAATGGGTGGAATATGTTATGAATATTATGAGAGTATGCGATAGGATATTGGTAGTGAAAATTCTGTTCGGTAGAAAGATAACTGCAATTATATCGGCATATGCTCCACAGGCAGGATTGGATGAAGCAGAGGAAGATAGATTTTAGGATGATTTAATACATGTAGTGGGTGGTAAGCGGAATGATGAGATAGTGGTTTTGGGAGGGGACTTAAATGGTCATGTAGGTGAAGCAGCACAAGGTTAAGAAGGAGTGCATGGGGGATGTGCGTATGGTATAAAAAATGCAGAAGGGGAAAGGATACTCGAGTTTGGGGAGGCAACGAACATGATTGTGTGCAGCACATATTTGAGGAAAAGAGACAGTAGGTTAATTACGTATGAGTCTGGGGGAAATAGCAGTCAGATAGATTATTTTCTGGTTAGGAGGGCTGATAGGAGGTTCATGAGGGATGTTAAAGTTATAGGAAGTGAGGAGTGTGTGCAGCAGCACAAACTATTGATTTGTGATATGGTGCTTAAAGAACAAGTGATGAAAAAGAGGACTTATGTACCTAGGAGGAAAATATGGAAGCTTGAGCTGTAGACAGAGGCGTTAATGAACAGTACAGAGCCCTCAAGAACAATCTCTTGAGAGTTACTGATGTAACATGCGGTTGGACAAGAGGACCACCAAGACATAAAGTAACTTGGTGGTGGGATGAGAGTGTAGAAGCTGCAGTTATGGAGAAAAGAAGGCTTTTCTGGAAATGGAAGAAGGAGGAATACTTGGCTGCCAAGCGTAGGGCTAGAAAAGAGGTATACAGGGCAGAGTCTGAGTCACAGAGACTTTTACTTGATAACCTAAATCATGGGGAAAGGAAAAATATGATATTTAGGGTGGCAGGTCAGATGAAGAGGGATAATTGGGATATTATAGGTGAGCAGTGTGTGAAGAATGATGAAGGAAGGATAGTGGTGAACAGTGAGGATATTAAAAATGCATGGAGAGAGCATTATAGCCGGTTGTTGAATGAGGAGTTTGACTGGGACAGGGAAGGTTTGGAGCCAGCAGATCCAGTGTCTGGCCCTTGGCCTTTGATTGATGCTGCTGCTGTGAGTGAGGCAATAGGCAGGTGGGGAAGGAAGCAGGTGTGTCTGGGTTGACTGCCGAAATGTTGAAGGCCTCAAGCGATATAGGGGTGAGGTTAGTCACTGACCTGATAAATAGGATTATTTATGAGTGTGTTGTCCCAGATGATTGGCTGAAGAGTGTAATTGTAAATGTGTATAAAGGGAAGGGTGATGCTCTGGAAAGTGGAAATTATAGAGGTATAAAGCTTTTAGATCAGATAATGAAGGTAATGGAGAGAGCTTTAGAATGTATGATTAGAGAAAGAGTGAATATTGATGAGATGCAGTTTGGGTTTATGCCAGGTAGGGGGACCACTGATACCATATTCATTGTTCGACAGCTTCAGGAAAAATATCTTGGTAGGAGAAGGGATCCTTATTTTGTTTTTGTTGATTTGGAAAAGGCCTTTGACAGAGTTCCTAGAGAGGTGATGAAGTGGGCAGTGAGAAAGTTTGGCTTGGAGGAGTGGCTGGTTAGGGTGGTTATGGCTATATATGTGGGTACTCACATCCAGGTAAGAGTGAATGGAGATTTGAGTGATGAGTTTTCCATGAATGTTGGTGTGCATCAGGGGTCAGTTTTGAGTCCCATGTTGTTTATCATGGTACTTGAAGCCCTTTCGCGTGACATTAGAAACGGACTCCCGTGGGAGTTGTATGCTGATAATTTGGTGTAGATTGCAGAGAGCGAAGGGGAGGCAGAGGAAAGGTTTAGGAGGTGGAGAGATGGTATGGGGCACAAGGGCTTAAGGGTAAATGCAGATAAAACAAAAGTGATGATATCTAGGGTTGGTGGTGGTACTGTCAAAGATGAGGGAGAGTGGCCATGTGCAGTTTGCCACAAGGGAGTGGGAAGTAATTCCATCTTGTGCAGTGTTTGTGATAAATGGGTGCATAAGAGATGTAGTGGTATCAGAGGTAGACTGAGAGATAATGCTGATTTTATGTGTACAGGGTGTCGGGGAGAGCAGGTGGAGATTGTCAGACGTGAAAGGATTGAACTTGCTGGTGAATCTCTTGAGTGTGTGGAAGAGTTTTGTTATTTGGGAGACATGTTGTGTGTTGGAGGTGGGGCTGGAGCTAGCTCTGTGGCTAGGGTGAGAAGTGGTTGGAAGAAGTTCAGGGAGCTCTTGCCTCTCCTGACATTGAGAGGACTCTCCCTACATATGCAGCATGTGTTAGGAGTGTAACGCTGTATGGTAGTGAGACCTGGGCAGTGAAGGAGGAGGATATTCGTCGGCTCAGACGTACAGAAATTACAATGATTAGGTGAATGTGTAGTGTGTCCCTGCATCGAAGGTCTGGGGGAGCTGGGTTTACGATGGAAGAGTTGAGAGGTAGGATGGGACTGGAATGTATTGGTGTTGTGATGAGGAGAGGTAGACTGAGATGGTTTGGACATGTGGAGAGGATGGGGGATGATAATTGGATGAGGAAGGTGAGAAGTGTTAATACTGGGGGTGGAGTTATGAGGGGTAGACCGAGAAAGACATGGGACGAGGTCATTAAGTGTGACCTCAGGGTTAAGGGACTGAACAGGGAGGCTGGAATGGATCGTGCAGCATGAAGAGCCACCATTAGGTGATTAAGGCCGACGCATGCAAGGATGTTGGAGCCTTAAAAAAAAAAAAAATGAAACGAATCCTCCAGACGTCCATCCTTACTCATCACACAACCCAGGTACTTTGCACTCACATTTTCCATTTCCCCATCATGCAGCCTCACCGTACATTCAGCGACTTCATTTCTCTCGAAAACCTTTAGATTCCTTTTCTTACACACTCTCTCAAACTCATTCTCCAAGCCATGCAGTTCCCCTTTGCCCTCACTTAATACTAACACTGCAAAGAACAGAACAGGAAGTTGCCAAATGCTGCTCTCTCTCATTAGGGCCTCTCCAACATCCACTACCCTACCCTGCATCTCTTTATAACTTTATCCGTATACAGATCGAACAACCATGGAGAAATGACACATTCTTGTTTCAATCTAACATTCATATAGAAAAATTCACTCAGTTCACTATCCACACGCACTGCACACTTAACATCTCCATACATACTCTTCACGGCATTCAGCAACTTCCCATTTATTCCATAATTATATCATTATCATCATCATCCGGACCTCCTTTCCCAACGAATGGCAGGGTGAGGAGTAGCAATGTCCAGACAGCCCGAATTTGCCCAGTCCAATGGACCACACTTCCATTCACTCATCATTCAAGCCGCCGGAATCCTGGCTCTATCGGATATGCCAAAAACATTCACCATGTTCTGTAGCTTCACATAAACGTATCCGATTGAGTCAATCCGGACACTGCCTCGTTAAAAAGGGATGCCATGATCCCTGATCATGCACTTCTCACAACATTCATCAAACCAGCTCGATCTCGTCAGTTCCCTAGCCTCGCCGACTTCCAAACATTTCTTCCTTACACACTCATTCACCATATCTCTCCACATTCTCCTTAGCCTACGTCGCCTCCTTCCTCCTTCAAATTCGCTCATACATACCTTTCTCACCACTCTATTGTTATCCATTCTCTCCACATGACCGTACCATCTCAGTACACTCTCTTTGATTCTGGTGTCCACTGACTTCTTCACTCCACAACTTTCATGAATCACATTATTTCGTATCCTATCCACCCTCTGTACTCCACATACCTTACTCAGCAGTCCCATCTTCACTGCTCTTACTCTCGACTTTTCATTTTCATGCCTCACCATAGTCTGACATCCATATGTTAAAGTTGGCACTAACACTCCCTCATGTAAGCCTCGTGCAGCTGCAGCACTCAAGCCTCTGTTTGTTATTAAGGCCTTCATTGCACCAGCTACTTTTCTTCCTTGTGTCACTCTATTTTCAACTTCTTTTGCACATTTTTCTCTCTTTTCTATCACAGTACCCAGGTGTTTGAACTCTCTTACCAATTGCAGTCTCTCTCCATTCAATGTAACATGACACTGGGAGTCACCTTCTCTCTCAATAACCATCACTTTACTGTTTTCTACATTTACTCTCAAGGCACGACACTCATTGACATCAGCATAACTCTGCAGTTGTCTACCAAATTCTTGTCCGGTATTTGCAAGTAGTACCGCATCACTGACACAGAATAAAGTTGAGATAATCCATCCATCACCATTAATTATCAACGCTGTCCCCCTCTCCATTACTCGTGTTTTTACTTCTCTCATCATCCCATCCATATATATACTGAACAAGCATGGGATCATCACACAACCTTGTCGCATGCCCACACCGATCGTGAACCATTAACTTAGATGCCCATTAACCCTTACACATGCCTCACTGCCATCATAAAAACTCTTCACAGCACCTAGCAGCTTACTATCTACACCATACATGCGCAAAACTTTCCACAATCCCTCCCTGTCTACTTTGTCGCATGCTTTTTCCAGATCCATGAATCCCATAAACACCTTATGGTCCTTCTCACAAGCCTTCTCTGCTATCTGTCTCACTGTAAATATTTGATCCACACATCCTCTGCCACTCCTAAAGCCACCCTGTTCATCACTCATGAGGACTGATATCGCTCTTACTTTCTCTATAATAATTCTTTCACATACCTTCCCTACCACACTCAATAAACTTATGCCACGATAATTCTTGCACTCACTTTGCTCACCCTTATTTTTGTACAGGGGCACAATCACAGTCTTTCAACTCTGCAGGCACAGTTTCACTCATCCATGCCTTCTTACCTATCTCCAACAAGCACTTCATTCCACTCTCTCCACTACACTTAAGCATCTCTGCATACACCTCATCAACCCCAGCTGCTTTCCCATTTTTCAGCCATTTCACAGTGCTCTTCACCTGTGCGAGTGTCACATCTCTTGGCACTGCATTCCTTCTCTGCACACCACCAGAACCAGTCATGTTTACAGCCTCTCTGCTCTCTCTATTCCCATTCATCATGCTTTCAAAATATTCTTTCCATCTGGTCCTTACTTCATCTCCATGGGTTAATTATCTACCACCTACATCTTCACACCATCACATTTCTTTCCGCTTTCACTTCTACATTTCCGCACCTCTTTCCAGAATAACTTCCTATTTTCACAGTAGTTCACATTCATTTTTCTTCCTAGATCCTCATTTACCTCCTTCTTTTTCCTCTTCACTAGTCTCTTTACGTGCTTCTTGCTCTCAGTATACTCAGTTCTTATTTCAACTGAACCCCTGTCCTGTAACCACTTTTGCCACTTCTTCCTCTTTTTCTCCACCGCTTTCTTAACCTCTTCATCCCGCCATGCCGTACCTTTCTTCTTTGTTGTTACTCTTGCCACACCACACACCAGTTTAGCATTCCTAACTAAGGAATTTCCATATGCACTGCATAGGCTGTCCAAATCCATTTCATTCCAGTTCACAGATTCTATCTCCTACTCTACTTTGGTCCTGTAATCATCTGCCTTTTCTTTGATCCTCAGCTTCTCAACTTTCAGTCTTTCTCCCTGACTCCTCCTCTCTCTCTCCTGATCCACCTCACTCATTTCAGCTTGATCTTGCATACCACAATCATATGATCTGACAGACCTCCACATCGTCCTCTCACGGCCCTCGTGTTAGCAACCATTCCCATCATCGACCTCTCTACCAGCACGTGATCAATCAGGCTTCTTTCAACACGATCCCTGTTTCTTCTGTACCATGTATATTTATGTGCATCTTTGTTTTTGAAATACGAGTTACAAATGCACAACCTCCTCTCCTGACAGATATCCTTTAGTCTCTTCCCATTATCATTTTCTCCTGGTTCTCCATAACATCCCATTATGTTATCCTCAGGACCAGTGCCTACTTTTCCATTCATATCTCCCATTATGATCACGTTGTAGCTCCTGGGCATTTCCCCCACTACTTCATCCAGCTCATCCAAAAATCTGTCTTTCTCTCTCTCACTCCTGTCCTCACACGGTGCTTATGCTACAATTACTGCCACTTTCACCTTCTCAAACTTAAACTTGACATACATGCACCTCGAGCTGACACATTTGAATTCTCTCATTTCACTCTGCCACACCTCATTCATCAACAAAGCAACTCATTCCTTGCATCTTCTTCGCCCATTCATTCCCGATCTTACACATATCACACCCTCCCACTCCTCCACTTCGCACTCTTTCACCTTTGTTTCACACAGTGCCATCACAGCATATCTCGCACTCTTGAACACATTCACCATTTCCACCCTCTTGCTCTCCTCATTCACACCTCTCACATTGCACATGGCCATGCGAGTCTGCCCATTTGGTTGGGGCCCTGGGCAGGTATTGGGCCCTCCGAGGCTCACTGAAACGACTGCCATGATTAAGTAATTTTGGATAGGGGAATCTGGGGGACACTTAACCCTGCCAGAAACCCCGGTTATATGGCTACAACCCAGTGTAGTAAATGGTTTCCTGGGTACAGGAGACCATTTGGCTTGTCACTCAGTGTAGAGCTCATATGGCATCACTCTACATTGAGTCATGCCATATGAGCATATTCTTAAAATTTTTCACATTCCTTCTCTATCCATTTTGTCATTATGCTTTCTCCAAATCCATGAAGGCTGCATACAACTACTTTCCTTTCTCTAGAAACTATTCCACTAAAAGCCTAGGGATGAAAATCTGATCTACATAACCTCTTCCCTTCCTGAACCTCCCTGTTCGTCTCCAGTAATTCCTCTGTTATTTCTCTAACTGTCAATAAGTATCTTACCACATACATTTCCTTTTAAACTCAGAAAACAAATGCCCGTATGATTGCTACACACTTTTTTCCCCTTTTCCTTTGTACAAGGGAATAATTATACCTGGTTTCCAATCCTCCGGGATTCTACTTATTTCCCAGGCCAATCTGCACATCTTCTATATCCATTCTACTGCCATCTCTTCCCAATGCTTCAGCATTTCGCCACACACTCCATTAATTCCTTGTGCTTTCCCCATTTTGACTTTCTTCAGTGCTTCCACTACTTCCATCCTGCTGATCTCTTCCTCCCTTCTCACTTCGCTCCTTCCCCCAGCCATTCCCCAGCCACATATACTCACACTACTTTCATTCTGCATGAATAACTGTTCCTTAAAGTGTTCTCTCCATCTGCTCACTTATACTCCTTTCATCACTAGCAATCTACCATTTTAATCTTTCACTCCCCTGCTAACTTCTTTATCACACTGTGAAACTCTCTTTACCTCCTTCTAGAACATTTTCTTGCATTCTCTCCACTTTACACTCAAATTCCTTCGAAATTCCTCATCCACTTTCTTCTTGCTCTCTCTTACTAATCTCTACGCTTCTCTCTTCGTCTTTACATATAACCCTCTCTTCCGTTTCTCAACTTCCTTCATGCCTGAGCTTCCCATTGACTCACCATATGCTTCCTTTTTTTTTTTTTTTTTGCGCCACAGCTTGTCTCACCTCTTCATTCCACAATCCTGTTCCTTGCACCCATTTTCATCTTCTCTTCACCGCACACACCACCTCACATGCTGTACAAATTTCTTCTTTGAATATCTTCCGTGCACTTTCCACCTCCTCCATCTGCTCCAAATCATATTTACCCAATCGCCCCTCCACTTCTGTCTTATATTCCTCCTTTTTTTTTTTTTTTTTTCTCCATCCTCTTGCAACCTTTGTAGCCTTTTTGTATGGACTACCACCTCCTGTCCTTCCGTCTTTCTATTCCTGTCTTGCACTACAAATGATATGGCTATAATACTGATACAAACAGCCATTCCGTGATTACTGAAGTCCAAGAATAGAACTGCAAAGCAGAAGACTTTCCCTCCCACTCTGTAGAGGGAAAGGGAGGGTGGTGAAGTAGGACAGGGGACATGAGTAGCGGGAAAGGGGAGGAAGAGGAGTGCAGTGGAGAGAAGAGTAGAGAATACAAAACAATATATAGGAAGGAGAGGAAGGGAATTTTAGTGTGTAAAGAAGAGGAGAGAGGAGAGGAAGAGATATACAGAGGAAAGCATGTAAGAGAAAAGAGTGAAGGGGAATGAACAAGAGGGGAGGAGAGAGTAGAAGTGGGGAGGTGAGGAGAGAAGGGAGAAAGAATAGAGAAGGATTTGTTGGAAAAAGAGTCGGGAAAGGGAATGAAAGAAAGAGAGGAAGCACCGGGTAAAGTAGAGCTAGTGATGGGAAAGGAGGGAAGGGAAAACAAGGGGGAGGTAACAGGTCAAGGCTACGTGTGTAGCGATGAAATTAAAATATCTGTCTATATAAAAGGGTAGCGTTGTTTGTTTGTTTGTCCTTCAGCCACGCCCAAACCAAGGCCAGAGACCCCCAGACCCATATATATTCTGCATCAGGGTGACCCAAAGATGATTATAAAGGGGTCAAAAATCATATCTGCGTCATCTGAGGTCACCGGTGGAGTGTTCGCCTTTTTGGCCCAGGCAACGCCGGGAACCCATGCAGCCCAATTTTTGGAATGGAGAATTACGTGATCTCAGTTCGGACATAGGCTATGTGACGTTGTCCTCCGAGGTCATTTGAGGTCACCGGTAATACACGCTCGAGCGACTGGACCCAGCAGTCCAATTTTTGGCATGGAGACTCACATGACCTCCAGTTTGGACATGGGCTAAGTGAGGTTAACCTGCGAGGTCATTTGAGGTCACAGGTAATAGTAAACAAGTGCGCACAAATACTGTGCGTCAGTATGCGAAAGCTGAAACAGAAAGTTCCTGGACCTCTTATAATCCCTCTTCAAAAGCATAAGAGGTACATGGTCTTTCTGGAGTAGAAAGAGTGAACTAGAACAAATACAATTAGAGCGTTCACCTTTTTGGCCCGGGCAATGCTGGGTACCCCCGCTAGTTTATATATATATATATATATATATATATATATATATATATATATATATATATATATATAATGTATGGATATATATATATATATATATATATATATATATATATATATATATATATATATATATGGAGAGAGAGAGAGAGAGAGAGAGAGAGAGAGAGAGAACTTAGCTTCCTTAGTGTTGGGTGAAATATTTTTAAATTCCTCTTTCGGTCACAGAACCGAAACTATTGGCACGGGTGAAAAGGGAGTAGGAGGGAAGAAATGAAAGCAGGAGGATTGAAGAGAAAAGAGAAAGAGAGAGGTGTGGAGGTAGAAGTAGGAGGTAAATGGAGGAGAGAGAAGAAGGAGACGGGAGAAGGGTGGAAAAAGGGAAGTGAGAGGAGTGGAAGGAGGAGAAGCAGGGAGAGAGGAAGAAGGAAGGATGGAGAAGGAGCGGGGGGAGGGGCAAAAGAAAGGAAGAGGGAATGGGACGACGAGAGATGGAGGTGGGAGAGGAGAGTATGAAAGGAGGATGAGTGACTTGGGGAAATATGGGAAGTAGGGAGAATGAAGAAGAAATATCAAGAACAGAGGAGGAAGGAGAAGGAAATGAAGAGGTAGGGAGAAGGAAGGAGGGAGGAGGGAGGATAAGGGAAGAGGAACAGTCGAAGTGGAGAGAGACGAAGTGGGACGAACTGGAAAGAAGAATGGAAAGCAGGCAGAAGGACGATAGTAAGATGTAGCAGGCAAAATAAATAGCAATGGGAGAGGTGTTACGAAATCGGAAAGTCAAAGAGGAATACTGTGCAGTGTGTCGTTAAGGCTGGACGCAGCTGCAGGTGGTACTGAAATGACCCGAGAGAGTTCCAGTATATTGCCCCACGCTCGACTAGTGTCCAAACCACTGAAACTAACTTCCATCGATCGTAACTACTGTACACTGTAGACAAGAGAGGATGTATGTGTATGTACTAGTACATCAGTTTCTGATCTCTCTCATCTCCTCTTTCCTCCTCGTCCCTCCACTCACCCTTCTTCTCCTCTCCTTTTCCTCTGTGCTCACTCCCTCCTTTATTTGCTATCCCTGTCTTTATCTCGTAGTCTACACATTCAGCTTGACAAGACCTGCCTAGCATGGATCAACCAACCTAATGCAGTTATCTTACAATTTTGTATTTCTTCCTTTCTCCATTTCCTCTGTCTGTCTGTCTGTCTGTCTGTCTGTCTCTCTCTCTCTCTCTCTCTCTCTCCCTATCATTTAGCCTCGCACCCTGATTTTTGCGGTTCAGAAATTGAGAGACGTAATGCCGACTGGGTGAAGGAGGAAAAGAGATGAAAGAAATATATATTTAGAGAGAGAGAGAGAAAGGGGGGGGGGAGACGGGAGTACGAAGGAAAAGAAAAGGAAGAAAGAAGCGCAACTGGAGAAAGAAACACCAAAAAGAAAAGTAAAAGTAAGAATTTGTTAAGGCGTGAGTGGAATCGAAGGAAGGCATGAAAGAAGGAAGAGGAGGAGGAGGAGGAGGAAAAAAGAAATCGAGGAGAAGGAAAGGTGAGAGAAAGAAGAAAGAAAGAACTGATGAAGAGAAAATAGTGGAGTAAGAAAGGGGTAAACGGGGAGACGAAAAGGAAAAAGGAGAGATAAAGAATGATAAAAGAAACAAACAATAAACAAAAGAATGGGAAGAGTATTTAGGAAACAAGAAAGAATGAAAGAAAAGAAGAGTGACACTGATGCAATGATGAAAAGGTAAAGAGAAAAAACTTAGTCAAGATTTAAGAGGTACTGATGGAAGGACTGAATGACTGAATTAAGGCAGCATAAGGAAGGAAAAAATACAGAAAGGATGGAAAAAAAAAAAAAGTGAGAATAGTAAGGAAGCTAGAATGTCATAAAGAAATTAATAAGGAAAGAAAGAAAGCAAGGGACTCCCCTCCCCCCCAAAAAAGGAGAAAAAGATGAATAAATACCCAAGAAACAAGACAATATAACACGAGGATGAAGAAGAAAGAGGGAAAACAGAAACGAAAAAAAGTAAGGAAGGAGATACAAGGAAAGAAGAGTAAGGCATTAGGAGGTATTAAATCAGGGAGAGAAGGGGAGGGGGGATGAGACAACAAGAATAACCTTGAGATAAAACATGATTGACAGCCTCAAATTAAAGAAGCAATGACAGAAAATGAGAAAGTCTGGAAGTCGAGCGATAGTGGGATTGGTCAAGGAATATGATCTAGACGAGAGAGAGAGAGAGAGAGAGAGAGAGAGGGAGAGAGAGAGAGAGAGAGATCCAGCGGTCTGAAATGATTGAGCAGAGTTGGAATTTATACGCCAGGTCTATTGCGAATAAGAAGTTTTTCCACACTGTACTCTACTTATATATTTACATTTCATATCTTATGCATTCAGAGAGAGAGAGAGAGAGAGAGAGAGAGAGAGAGAGGTCTGAATGTCAAATGGCCTCAAGGTAAGTGCGGGATGAGAAGTAATGGGAGAAGTGAGGAAAATGGTGGAGATGGAGAGAAAGTGGGGTAAGTGGAGAGACGTAGAGAAAACGGAGAAATGCAGAGAAAGTGGAGAGATGACAAGAAAGCGGAGACTGTGAGAAAATGGAGAAATGGAGGGAATGTGAAAAGATGGAGAGAAAATGGAAAGTTCGAGAGAAAGTGTAGGTGGAGAGAAAGTGTGTAAGAGTAAGCAACTTACCTACTCACATACTTACCTTCCTACCCACCTACCTACTTGCCTTCTTACCCCCTGCTTGCTTACCTACCCACCTACCAACTCACCTACCACCTACCTACTCACCTACCTATCAACTTATCTACCAACCTACATACCTACCTACCTACCTACTGTAGCGTAAGTAATCGAATGTTTCGCGCTGACCCATCTGTGAGTCAGGACTGAGAACAGCAGAATCTTCTCTAAACAGGCTGGAGGTGACACTGAGCACCACACAAAGGAAACTCTACATATACCCTAGAAGACTGTATGAGAAGGCAGAGAATAACTACACTGTATAGGAGTAACATCTAGGCCCCTTCAATAAACCATCCAGTGAGAAAGACGGATTTTTTTTTTTTTTTTAGATTACCTGAAATCCTGATAGTAACTCTGCGGGCCTACATAACTCAAGTGGAGGTGGAGAGAAAGTGGGTGTGGAGAGAAAGTGGAGAGGTGGGGATAAAACTGAGAGATAGAAAGTCGAGAGAAGAAAGGAAAAGGGAGAGATGGGGGAAAAGGGACAGAAGGAGAAAAGAGAAAGTAGGGATCTGGAATGAAGATAAAGAGGGTAGGAGAGGAGAGGTGGAGGGAGAAAGAAGACACGACAAGAGTCGAATAAGGAATAGGAGAGGAGAGACGGGAAAAGAAGGAAAGGAGAAATGGAGAGAAAAGTAAAGAGAAGACGGGATTGTGTAAGAAGGAAAGATGAAATGGAAAAAGACACACACACACACACACACACACACACACACACACACACACATATATATATATATATATATATATATATATATATATATATATATGAGTGTGTGTGTGTGTGTGTGTGTGTGTGTGTGTGTTTTACTTTTTTTTTTTTTTTGCGAAATCGGTGATTTTGCAAAATTCCCTGTCAGTTTGCAAATAAACCAAAATCCTGGTGAGTTGGCAGAATTACCTTAAATGTCTGGTTACTTTGGGAAAAAAAAGAAAAAAGAAAAGAAAAACGGGTATTCTGCAAAATCATCGATAATCAAGTGTCATTTTTTTTTTTTTAACTTAATGCTCAATTTCGTTCTTCACCAATCAGTACTTCCGATATTTGCTGGTTTACTATGATACATCATATATGAAAACATATTACATAATTAGACAAATGATGTATTTTCCATACATGGCATCTTGAATTCATGCTACTCGAGAGGATTGGCTTGACAACCAAGGACTTCCGGACACTGGGTTGCTTCAGTTGACATTCTTCACAGAATTGCAGGTACACTTTTATCTGATGTATGGTTATATTTGCATATTTTTCATTCAATGCTTTAGAAAGAATATTCCTTTCTTCATGTCCATTAGCAAGATGGGCAGCTTTGAATGTAGCCTATCAAACAGATCTTCAGCACAGACATATCTAAGAACAGCTCCTCTTTTAACAAGCTTTTGCACTGTTGTTCCTTAAACAGAGATTTCCATTACATCGTATTTCCTTGAAAGGCGATAATCCTCTTGAGTCTTTTTCACATCAGGTTTTTCAAGTTCCTTCATTTGGTTACCAGTTCTCTCGTATTCACACATTTTCATCAAGCCCTTTGCATTATATGACTTTTTCCTGTGCTTCAGCCAGAACTAAGTCAGACTTCTCCTTCATTCCATCCATAGTTAGGACAGTAAGCAGAAATCTACACCACAAAGCCACCGTTCGTAACGAAGAGAAGGCGGGACGCACACTGCTTAACCTGGGGTGGCTAATCCCGAGGTGTGACACTATGACGAGTAAACTAAAGCATTCTTAAAGGAAAACAGTAGTTCACCTAACAACAAACAGCAGTACGCCCGCCCCTGCTTGACCTTCAGTAGTACGCGACTGATAACAGTGTCACCAGTCACACCAGCCAAACCAGTACATGAACGACACACGCACACACACACACACACACACACACACACACACACACAGTTAAACCACGATTATTGTCAACTGGTTACTTGTTTACCTTGTTTTAAAAATTTCTGTAATTTCTTGTACAGTAATGTTAACTACTTTAATTACTATAATATTATAATAATATATTAACTACCTTAATACTTATTGTAATATAATATAATTGAAATCAAATAAAACTGTAACCATTAATATAATTGTCAACTGGTCACTTGTTTACCTTTTTTTGTGTGTGTGTGTGTGTCCGACGCTAGACATAGGCTTCACAGCCTGCTTCCAAGGCCCAGTATTCCTTCTACATACCATACATCTCTACTTGTCACCACTTTGGTGCTAACACCCACCGTCCATACTGAATACATGCTAGGGCTGTCTCTTACAAGACTGGTGTATTGGTATTAGCGGGGGTATTTTTACGACATGTCGGCGGGTCTTCTGGTAGATCAGTAAAGTCTGATTTAACGAAATACAAATCCTTAAACTGTTCCCTGTCCCAGCCAGGATTTGAACCTCGGTCCGGTAGAACTGCAGGCCACCGCCTCCCAGTTCATATTAAAAATTTCTGTCATTTCTTGTACAGTAATGTTAACTACTTTAATTACTATAATATTATAATAATATATTAACTACTTTAATACTGTAATATAATACAATTGCAGTCAAATGAAACTATAACAATTAACCCGCCCTGTCCCATTGATGTATGGGTACATTGCAACATTTTGCATTTGCCAGTCCTGGCAACGTACTGGTACGTCGTGAAATTGCAAGGTCTCTAATTTGCACAATTTTAAATTTTCGCGCGTGATTTTTCGTACGTATACACAGGACACCGTCCTCTATTCCTCTACAAGATGCCAAGGAGGGACAATGCCTTACACTGCATAACCTCCCCCCTCCCCCCCCTCACGCCATTGTCTCGGGAATTCACCTGTTACCAGTGACCTGGCCAGTAAAGATATTCAGGGCCAGAGTGATTCCCCAATCGATGACAATGTGGAGGACAAAGTTTATATAGCATTAGAAGAAGAAACAGTCAGAAATAATGATCAGGTAATGTGGCAAAAGAAGGTCAGGTATAGTGATGAGTTAGTGAGTGAAACAATGCTTATAATGCCTATATTACTGCTTGAAAACCAATATACTCTCATACTACATATAAATTCGTACCAAGTAAATCAATAAATACCGTTTATGAGTTGTGTGAAATAGTTACCCTCCCATAGAACTCGTTTTCTTTGGTGCCAGCCTGTTAGAAAACCCAGTCAGGTAAGGAGGTACTCCTACCTGGATCGAGTATTTTAAACCTCAGGTGAGCGATTTCTCTATGAATTTTAGATGTTTCTCACCAAAAGCGGAGGTTTTAGCCAAAAAATTATTTTTCGAAAATTCCTCGGAATTGGGGGGTGTCAGAGGTGCAAAATAGCTCGGGACGTGACGGGTTAATATAACTGTCAACTGGGCACATGTTTACCTTGTTTACCTTCATATTAAAAAAATGTCATTTCTTGTACAGTAATATTAAATACTTTAATTACCATAATATTGCAATAATATGTTAACTACTTTAATACTGTAATAAAATATAACTGGAAACAAATAAAACTGTAACCATTAATATAATTGGCGACTTAATATTTTGTTATTTTGCAAAATGACACACGAGTTTATTGATGATTTTGCAAAATACCCAATTTTTTTTGTTTTTTTGCAAAGTAACCAGAAATTTAAAGTAATTCTGCAAACTCACCGGGATTTTGGCTTATTTACAAACTGACCGGGAACTTTACAAAATTACTAATTTCACACACAAAAAAAAGGTAATATTATATATATATATATATATATATATATATATTCTGGGAAGAGGTAAACAGATTTAAACTGGGTGCCAAAGGAGTTACTTGGAGAGTGAAAGATAAAAATGGTAGATTACTAGTGGAGAAGGGAGAAAAAGTGAACAGATGGAGAGAACACTTTGACGAATTGTTGAACTTAGAGAATGAGAGTAATGCGAGTGTAAGTGGCTGGGGAATGGCTGGGAGACTGTGCGATGTGGGAAGAGAGGAAGAAATCAGTAGGATGGAAGTTGTGGAAGTGATGAAGAAAGTTAAAATGGGGAAAGCCCCAGGAATTGATGGAGTGTGTGGTGACATGCTGAAGCATGGGGGAGAGATAGTAGTAGAATGGATGTGAACGATGTCCAGACTGGCCATGGAGGAAGGTAGAGCCCTGGAGGATTGGAGGTCAGGTATAATTATTTGCCTGTACAAAGGATAAGGGGAAAGAAGAATTATATGGTAATCATAGGGGCACTTGTCTCCTTAGTGTAATAGGAAAAGTATATGGTAGGATACTTATTGACAGAGTTAGGGAAATAACAGATGAATTAGTTGCAGAAGAACAGGGAGGTTTTAAGAAGGGAAGAGGTTGTGTAGATCAGATATTCATTCTTAGATCTTTAGTGGGAGTTTCTAGAGACGAGAAAAGAAGTTGTGTGCTGCCTTCTTGGATTTGGAGAAAGCATACAGTATGACAATGTGGATAGACAAGGATTGTGAAAAGATTAAGAATATATGGAGTAGGTGGGAAGTTCTTGAAAGCTGTGAAGAGTAAGTATAAGGGTTCTAATGCTGCAATGTGTGCGGATAGTGAACTGAATGAATTATTTCTTTGAAGGTTGGATTGAAGCAGGGATGTGTCATGTCTCTATGGTTGTTCAATCTGTATATGGATGGGGTTATAAAAGAGATACAAGGTAGGGCAGTGGATGTTGGAGCGGCCCTAATGAGAAAAGGCAGTGTTTGGAAAATCCCTGTGCTGTTGTTTGCAGATGATACTGTGTTGTTAAGTGAAGACGAAGTGGAGCTGCTGTCATAAAAAGGCTTAGTAATAACTTGTAGAGAAGTTATATATATATATTAGACTTGTGGACGAGCGGTTGTTATACGTGAGTAGTTTGTAAGTAGATAATCTTGGTTCTCATTTGTCATGCAATGACAGGAGAGGTAAAGAATAGTATGGGACTATTTTTTTTTTGTCTTGGAAATATTAACAAAGTCTCTCGTACACGAGTGAAGTTAAGTAGAGTCCGCTAGCTACCTCCTGTCTCGCTCTCTCTCTCTCTCTCTCTCTCTCTCTCTCTCTCTCTCTCTCTCCATGTTGCTAAGCCCTTCTCCCTACTACCTGCCGATTCTATGGTCTCTCTCCTTCTGACTCTGCTTCCTAAATTCTGGTGTAGCAGGGATCGTGTCACGTGTGTTACACTGTGGTTGGAAAGTTCTAGAAGCCTGTGTGTGAGTATGTGTGTATGTGTGTGTATGGTCACGAGGCGCTGTCGTGTGCCTATAAAGCATTCCTTGAGTTAAGAGTGTGTAAGCAAATTTAGCATTGCTCGATTCTCGCAGACACAATACCTTCTCATCATCTGACTTCCTGCTTCTATCTGTCTCTCTATCTATCTATTTATCTATTTATCTATTATGATTTGTAATTATAACATGGAGTCCTAACACTGCAAGGCTTGGTGGACAAGTGTGGAAGAGTGTGGAAGAAACGGATCTAAAGGTGAATGTAGGGAAGAGTAAAGTTATCGTCTTCGAGAGAAGTGAAGTCAGTGAATGTACAGTGAGGTTGGATGAGGAGGACATGGCAATTGTGAATTCGTTTAAGTACTTGGGTAGTGTGATTAGTAAGGATGGAAGTTTAGAGAATGACGTGCTTGAAAGGGTACAACAATGAAGAAAGGTTGCTGGTTCCATGAAAGCAGTGAAGAGAAAAAGGGAAGTGAGCATGGAAGTGAAAAAGTTGCTACATGACAGGATTGTGGTACCATCTCTAACGTGTGGAAACGAAGCTTGGAACTTGTTGGAGGGATACAAGTCAAGAGCAAGAGCAGTATAAATCAGTTATATGAGACGAGCATTTGAAGTCACATGGAGAGACAGACTGACAAGTGAGGAAGTGAAAGAGAGTTTTGGTGTGGATGTGGATGTGATAGGAAGCGTTGGGAGAAACACTCTGGTAGTTTGGCAATGTGGAGAGGAAGGAGAGTGAGAGACTGACGAGGAGAGTGTATGTGAGTGAGGTGGAGAGGGGGAGAGAAGGGGGAGGCCACGGATGAGATTCAGGGATGGAATGGAGAGGTATATGAGAGAGGGGTGTGTGAGCTGGGAGTAGGGCAGAGAAATGGCGGGGGACAGGGAGATATGGAGGCGATTTGTTTGTGGCCACCCATTACGGGATCAAGGTATCTGCCTATATATATATATATATATATATATATATATATATATATATATATATATATATATATATATATATATAGGCCACCCATTACGGGATCAAGGTATCTGCCTATAGATATATAGATAGATAGATAGATAGATATCGATAGATAGATAGATAGATGTATATATATATGTAGACAGACAGACAGACAGACAGATACTGCAGATAGATAGACAGATAGATATGTACAGAGAAAGGGAGAGAGAGAGAGTAGAGAAACTGAAAAAAATGGTAAAACTGTGAAGATAAACTATATCTACTACTATACTTTTCTTTTACCATGCGATCACTCTCTCTCTCTCTGTATATATATATATATATATATATATATATATATATATATATATATATATATATTTAATCTGAAAAAAAGCGTATAGTACTCTTTCCACATGTCCACTTTTCCTATGACCAAAAAAAAAATCTTTCCTGACATTTTTTCCATAAGAAAATTTCACATCTCTTTCTTTCTTTCTTTTTTTTTTTTTTTTGCATTTGCTTGTTAAGTAATTTAAAATGACAAGGATGAAAAAAAAAGAAGATAAATTTCACTGACAGGATCACTTATCTTTTTGTAAAATCAAAATGACTTTATCAATGATACTATGCTAATAACCGTTGTCTGCCGTTGACCGCCTCGGATTTCGATGTGCCAAAATTAAAAGACGCGGAACGACGAGCTGTCAACGATGGTGTAATTTATAAATGCTTGCTGTTAGTTGCAAGCGAGCAACGCCCACTTTGAAGCCCGATTTTTCGCTATACATTTGAAATGCTGTACAGGTCATACTAGTGGGTGGCATGAGCTGAAATGTATCGGCATGTCCGGCATGTCCGGCATGTCAGAGCAGGGCCATGTCCAGTTTGGTGTCAGTGTGTGTCTCGGGGGCGAAGCTCAAGTGTCCTTGGCAGGAGCCAGCGTGAGACGGTCTGATAGAGCCGCTAAGCGTTTTTTCTTTACTACAGAAAGATTGTTCTAACCTGACAAAGATCCGTAACGCTTTCATTTCAGTTGACAGCCAGATGTTGTCAGGCTGAAGCTAAATCTGAGAATTATGCAAGGGGACATAGTTTTACCTCATAATTAAGGTTTACCGAATTTCATACATCCTGTTTTCACTTGTCAGACAGCTTTTTATTCGTTTTACAAGAGCCGGCTATTCGTAGAAGGGCTTTCGCTCTCAAAAGCACAGTAGGTTTTAAATATCATTTTTGCTTGCCCCACAAATCAGGTTTGGAGATATTTTGTAAACCTGAGGTCATTATTAACCATCTCACACTGGCTAACAAGGAGGCGTTCCGGTCCAGGAAAGGGGTGATCTCCTCTCTCTCCTTTTTTTTTCTTCTTCTTTTTCCTCCACTTCATCCTCAACCACCAAACGAACCATGAGTGCCAACAAAGAGAATCTCTCTCTCTCTCTGTTTATCTATCTATCTATCTCTCAATAAACTAATCCACTTTTGTGTAATAGTGTGCTTTTTTTTCACTCTTGCTATAGACAAAATTATATTCAACAACCAAGTCTATTCTCATTATTTTTCTTATATTAAGCAACAAAGCATGTTATTTTATACTTTTCCCTATTTTCTTCCTGCTCTACAATTTTCTCTTTCCTTTACTCCTCACTCATTCCCTATTCCTCACCTTCCTCCTCCTCGCTATCCTCTTCCTTATTCTCCTCCTACTTCTCCTTTTCCTCTTGTTTATCCTCCTCCTTTCCCTCTTCCTTATCCTCTTCTACATCCTCCTTCTCTTCCGAATTCTCTTCTTCCTCCCTTTCCTCTTCGTTATCCTCTTCTTTCTTTTAAAATGCGACGGAAAGCTTAATGACAAGGACCCCCCACTGTCGTCGAGGAGGCTCGCTAACACCGTTTCATGTACGATTTATTTTGCTAATTATAAGTTACTCTGCTCTTCTGCGTTGCTTACATTATTCTAATATCGCCATACCCTGCCTAAATAAGGTACAGAAGGACAGTAAAAAGTCGGATCCAAAATAAATCGTTGAGGAAAAGGTGCTACGGATATTCCTTAATAAATACACCGTCAAGATGTTTTACGAACCTCCCAAAATATCGCTGAATTTCACTCATGACTCTCTCTTTCTTCCCTTTTCGCACATATGACACAAAATATTACAGCTAAAAGCACAACGTAACGTAACATATACAGAAAGCGACTACATGCACGAATCTGATCAGTTTGCGAAAAAGGTAAGCTATATTTTAACATAACTGGAGAGAGAGAGAGAGAGAGAGAGAGAGAGAGAGAGAGAGAGAGAGAGAGAGAGAGAGAGAGAGAGAATAATCTGGCACTGAGAACGCGAGAGGGGAGAGGGAATG
>NC_137057.1:39922133-40022118 GCF_032717465.1 Coenobita brevimanus
CCTACCCTCACTGACTCACCTACAAGCGTGACAGGGTTGGAAAGCAACGTTGCCAAGTGTTGAGGTATTTATAAAAAGTCATTGTTATTATTAAAAACAATAGGCATTTTCTTACATTATATAATCTTAATAAAGAATTAGATATACACGTACTGTAAATAAATTTCATTTTGAAGTAGTAAATAGCTGACATGAGACAGAGAGGTGTGTTTTGGTACGGATTCGGCAGAGTCGCGCGAAGGGGAACTCCCGTGAGGGACAACTCCCAAACGATCTCGATATTTTGGAAGGACTATAGGTTAGTGATCTAAAATGAAAAGTAAGAAAAAAGAAAAATCAACTTCACTGACCCGATCACTTATCCTTCTCAACTCAAAAGGACTTTAACAATAACACACTGCTAATAAACGCTGTCTGTGTGTGTCTGCTCACATTTGACCGCCTCCGATTTCGACGTGCCATACATTAAAAGACGCGGAACGACGAGCTGTCAACGGTGGTCAGTTGCACGCGAGCTACTTCCACTTCCGTGTCCTATATCTCGCTATTCATCTGGTGTACAGGTCATACCGGTGGGTGGAATGAGCTGAAATGTCGTACGGGCATTCCCGGCATGCCAGAGCAGGTCCATGTCAAGTTTAGGTGTCAGTGCGTGTCACGGGGGCGAAGCTCGAGTGTCCTTGTCAGGAGGAAGTGCGAGACTGCATAATAGAGCCACTAAGTGCTTATTCTTTACTACAGAAATTTTATTCTAACCTGACAAAAACTCATAACGTTTGCAGCTCAGTTGATAGCCAGATATAGTCAGGCTGAAGCTAAATCTGATAGTTAACCAAGGAGACATACCTCTACCTCATAATTAAGGCTTACCATATTTTGTACATTTTGTTTTCACTTCTGACAGGCGGCTATTTATTCGACTCACCGGAGCGGGCTGTTCATGGAAGGGTTTTCACTCTCAGTAGCACAATGCGTTTTGGACATGATTTTTGCTTGCCTCACAGTTCAGGTCTGGAGATATTTTGTAAACTGAAGGTCATTATTAACCATCGCTCACTGGCTAACGAGGAGGCGTTCCGGTCCAGGTAAAGGAAGATCTCCTCCCCTCCATTTTCTTCTTCTTCCTTCTCCTCATCTTCAACCACCAAACGAACCATGAGTACCAACAAAGAGAATCTCTCTCTCTCTCTCTCTCTCTCATGCAATTCTCCCCATCCCTTTCTTCTTCCTGTTCTTTCTCTTGTTTTCCCTTTCTTTCATACCTCTTCTCTCCTTTTCTGTTTCCTTCTTACTCTCTCCTTCTCCCCTTCTTTTCTCTCCTCTTTTTTTACAATTCCTTTTTCGTCTCTTCTACTTCCTACCTTTCCTCCCTTTTTCTCACCATCCTTTCTCTTTCTTTTCTCTCTATCGTTCCCCTTTTCTTCTTCACTTTCTTCCTTCAAATATTATTCCTGTACTGTCTTCCTCCTTTTTCCTCTCCCATCAATCTTCCGCTCTTTCCTCTTCCTTTCCTTCCAGTTGTTGCTTTCGTGTTCGTTCAATCAACCCTTCTTTCTTCCTCCATTTTATTTTTCCTCCGTCCTCTCCTCTTCCACCATCCTTCCTCCCTCTCCGCCCCTTCTTCCCCTCCTTCTTGCTCTGTCCTTCCTTCCTAGTCTCATATTACCCCCTCCCACACACTTTGACACACAAACAGCTTCCATCCAGTAGTGGCAACCATCCTCCCCCATCTCTCTCTCTCTCTCTCTCTCTCTCTCTCTCTCTCTCTCTCTCTCTCAAGGCAGCTTTCAACTCCAGCACCTTCTCTCAGCACCTCCTCTCTCGCTACTCTCACAACCTGAGAACTTTTACCTCCTTTCGTGAATATTCAGGGAATGAGAGAGAGAGAAACAGAGACAGACAGACAGACAGACAGACAGAAAGACAGACTGACAGACAGACAGACAGAGACAGACAGACTGACAGACAGACGGACAGAGAGTGCATATATATCTTGTAATGAACGGATCCTGCATTATGTCTCTTCCGTTCAGGTTTTATTAGAAGAACAAAGTTTCTCTATCTTCCAACATTTTTAAATTCCACTTAGCATGAAAAAAATACTCTTTTCAGCCAAAGCAGCCTGCATTGTACAATATTCAACAGAGCACCATCAAACTCTTGCATCAGATTTTTTGTCCCATCAATACAAATGTCTGTCTGTAAATCTCTTTTTGTCTGTCTGTCTCTCTACATATCTATTTTTGTATCAAACAGATGCTTCTCTCTCTCTCTCTCTCTCTCTCTCTCTCTCTCTTTCACACACACACACACACACACACACACACACACACACACACACACACACGTTCAAGCCTAGTTTGCAAAAATTTGGTTCAACCCGGCGGTTTGATGTGACATTTCAAACAACACGAAGTACTGCACAGTCTGGCCGTTCTTTACATGGGTTTGATTCTTTGGCAATCCTGTTTCAAAACACAAGTTGCTAATTGTACTTAGCCAAAAAAAACAAAAAAACAAAAAAACAATGTTTGACCCCAGTATCTGACGAGTTTTTTCCATCATGTAATGCCATCAAGGCAAGAAGGCGGGTCATCTATTCATATACTGTATGCACTGAGGCACAGAAGTGTAGCCTCGACACCCTACACCTTAATATGGGTAAAAAAGGGATTAACTCATAGATATACTGATACCGTATATTAAACACACACACACACACACACACACACACACACACACACACACACACACACACACACACACACACACACACACACAATATGGTTAGTAGTCTTCGCTGGACCAAAGAGAAGAGCATTAATACCCAGCAGCTATTATAGAGTGAGCGTGTTTGCAAAGAATGAGTGTGTTTGTATTAGGCTCATGCTTATCTGTAGTTATGAGAGTGCTTGGTTTTATCTGTTTCACCCTCTTTCCTACCTTTTCTCTCCTCTCATTCCTCTCCTTTCTCTCTCACTGATATCTTTCTTACTTCTTCCTTCCCTCTTTCCTACCTCCTTCCCTTTATCTCTAACCTCTCCAGTCTATCTTCTTTTCTCACCTCTCAACTTTCTCCTTTGTCGCCTCTCATCCCTTCTTCCTTCCCTCTTTCCTGTCTCCTTCCCTTCATCTCTATCCTCTCTTTTTCATCTTCTTTTCTCCCCTCTCAACTCTTCCCTCGTCACATCCCCTCCCTTCTTGCTTTACTCTTTCCCAATTCCCTGTCTCCACCTGAAACTTCTTTCCATCACTTCTCCAGCCCCTCCAAGCTGCTCCAAGTGTACCTTACTTTAACCTTGCTACATTTGTATATATATTTTAATCAGCATAATTCATCCACTGACAAAATAGTAAGAAATATTGTGATCGTGTCTTGAAGCTCACTACTAAAACTTCATTCATTACAGCGTAAAATTATTAGGGTGAAGAAGAAAAATGTTATGGTTGGAGGAAGGAATTTATATGAATGTACAGCTGAGCATGATTGTGAGAACTTACATACACTTACATCACTGAAATACGGAAATCTCTGTGTGTGTGTGTGTGTGTGTGTGTGTGTGTGTGAGAGAGAGAGAGAGAGAGAGAGAGAGAGAGAGAGAGAGAGAGAGAGAGAGAGAGAGAAGAAAACTATAACAGAAAGATTTTGCTATACTTACATGATGGATCTGCATGACCTTTTATACTGCATGTCTATGAACATAAATAGTTGCAAGACTATTTACTTGTTCGTGTATGTCATAACAAAAAAAACTGTTATACTGTTTGAATGATACATAAAAATCAATATGATACAATGTTAAAAGGAAGAATTTGTACGACCATTATGTGCATGTTTGTTTGGTACGGAAAATATTATGGAACAAAGGAAGGACTTCATCAATACGTGAATTACCGACTTGACATATACTCAGCGTTGACATACATACATACATACTGTATATTTACATTCATACATACATACACAACACAT
Source organism: Coenobita brevimanus (assembly GCF_032717465.1). NCBI lineage: Eukaryota > Metazoa > Arthropoda > Malacostraca > Decapoda > Coenobitidae > Coenobita > Coenobita brevimanus. The sequence continues at coordinate 39,926,107 of NC_137057.1, forward strand.
ATATCTACATTCATAAATACATACATACACAAAATACACGCAATGGGGTAAACATGAAATAACAAAACATTCGTGACTACATAAGAGAGAGAGAGAGAGAGAGAGAGAGAGAGACTGAAAAAGGTAAAACTATGAGGAATAACTATATCTACTACTACATATATATACTGTGGAGAATATCGAGGGCAGGGCCCTCAAACAGGCTAAGAAACTGAAGCTGCTTAGCTGGATCATCCAGCTGGTAGAGTTGAGCCATGTCTTCAAAACGAGCTATATATGGCTCGATTTGCTTGCCTTCCTTGTACAGGGGAAGTTTGATGTGTGGGGTTGCCATCATATGTGCAGGGATAGCGCTTGTGGAGCTTGGGCCAGCTGCGCCAGATGTGTCTGAAGCCAAGGAATCTCGCTTGAGCTTCAACATTTCAAAATCATGTTTTTCACGTGCTTCTCGTTCGGCACGTTCGTGTTCTCGTTCTCTCTCTCATTCCTCACGCTGTTCTCGCTCATGTTCTAACTCGAATTCGCGTTGTTTTCGCTCGTGCTCTAACTCGAGTTCGCGTTGTTTTTGCTCATGTTCTAACTCAAGTTCGATGTTTTTGCTCATGTTCTCGTTCTCTCTCGCGTTCCTCATGCTGTTCTCGCCCATATTCGTGCTCTTTTTCGCGTTCCTCATGCTGAATTCGACGTTCCTCACAAGCATCACTCTTGCATTGCTGCTCGTAATTAAACCGAGAGAGGACAAAGTCCTTTATTTTCTCTGGGTCAGTAAGCCCCATATCTTTAACTTCCTGTACATAGACGCTGGTAGACATGATGCTAACTCAATCTAAGTAAACTAGCAACTCAGTACTGACTGCAATTTTGCAAAGAAAGATGCCAATAATCAAGAATAAAGAATATAGGCACAGGTTACTGGTGACCAGTTTTATCTAATTAAACTGGCAAAGAAAGAAAATTAAACAAACAACTGACTGTGAAAACTATTACGTAAATTAATAGAACTGAATCAATAATCACCAGTAGAATAGTGCCTATAAACTTTAATGATAAATACCTAAGTATGAGTGAGTGAGTATTATCTCGTGAATAGCTTTAGAGCTAGGAGTTAATATCCTGGCGAGGTCGCCAATTGTCACGGGGTTTTGAGAATATGCAATATTAAAGAATAATATTCAATAATACTTGAGAGCAGGACAAAGAATTAACTTGTGAAAATCAAGCAATGATTACTTTATGCCAGCTTACTTCGCCGACTCTCTAAGGACGAGAATCTATAAACTTTCTCAACAGTACACAGCAGAGACTAATTGTTCACACGTGCTGTTTATTAGTACTGTTGGCCTCTGGAGAAAGTGACTCCACCTCACAATCAATAACTAATGCTATTAATGATAAACAAGTTCTTGCTGGTGCAATTAACTCCAAGTTGGCACAATGGATTTAAGTTAGTACAAAAGGACTGGCCTAAGTACCAGTTATGAATAATGCAAAACGTTTATGCAAACTAGGAGCTGGAACTAGAATAAGCTTAATATGGAAAATAAAACACGAGTTTACATTACATTAAGCTCAAGAAAAAGAACTGTTAAATTTATTGATTACAATGAAATAAATTTACGTTACATTCCAAAATGAATTGAAAATAAGGAGATCGTACTCACTCGCTCACTCAAAAGCTAAACTCTTAAACCTAGGAAAAACGAAAAGAAATAATGGACAGAAAAGTGGGGTAAGCGGAATGGAGTGGGCGTTGTTACCGAGGAAGGACACTGCCACACTCGCTGATCCTCTCACCAACTCACACTAGGTGGAGACTTTAGGAACCCTCTGAGGAACGACCTGGTCTCATGGCGTTTCAATCCTAACTGAGTTCAAATCGTGAGAGAGGCGAGTGTCAAGCCGCACTTGCTAATGGCTAGAATGAGCGAAACACGCCCATAACAAATCACTCAGGCGGCAGTGTTAATGTCACGCACAAAGACAATCACTTATGAAATAGTGAAAAATGTCCTGAAAAACACTCCCGATTGGGTGAATACGTGGTGGTTGACTGAGCGATAAATACTGTGATTCCACTAGAATTCACGGTTTCCCACCAAAGTTTAATGTTATGAGTTTATTCAAATCAAAAATGAAGCTTTTTTCTCAGAAAGAAATTTTAATATACATACATATAGATCCTAACTCAGTCACACAAGATTCACACTGTGGTGTGTGTGTGCTATCCTGCTACAGGAGAAAGTCACAGTCACCAGTGAGCGAAAAAACCTCTTATTTACGTTAATAGAAGCAAGCTTGAGGGAATAACTCCGTGACAATGGTGAAAAATCCTGTACTCAGGTCAAACTGAGCAAAAAGTTCGCTACATTTACATTAACAACTAATTGTTACGTAACGTGATGTATATAATACACGGTGTAGGTGTGACAGTTGTGGCGTAACTGTATCTATGTGTAAAATTACATAATGCAAATCAATAATAATTGATGACGAGGCAGAAGAGAAGAGGCAGCAGCATGCGTCAGAGACGATCAGCTGTTCTGCACGGCAATGCTGCACCCGCCAGCTGCACCTGCGAAAGGAATCAAGATGGAGCATTAAAAGTGTCATTTCTCTCTCTCTGCCTAGCACTCAGTACTTATGTCATTATTAACCAGGAAACGTAGTCATAGGATTTACAAATCTCTCAGGACCCTTGTAGTTTACTGGTTAAGCTAACTTATTAACCAGGAAATGTGTCAGTTCTTGAATTGCTCAGATCTCTTAGAATGGGCAGTTTACTGGTTTACCTAACATTATTAACCCGTGGCGTCCCGTCGATGTTCTTTAACGTCCTCATGTTTTGTCACTGCCAATCCTGTCGACATACTTTAACGCAGCGGAATTGCAAAGTCCATAATTTGCACAATTTTCAAAATTCGCACGAGATTTTTGATTCGCCCACCTACCCAAGCCTCCCCTACCTGCCAACAGGCAGGCAGCCTCCCAGACCCCACATGACCCACGCGCGCTCTTGTCTCGGTCACTCACCTGTTAGCAGTGACCCAGGTCAGACATGGCGCGTAAAGGTCTCTCTGAGGACAAAATACAATCCGCCCTGGATGCCTTCACTGGAGATAGTGATTCTCCACTTGATGACGATGTGGAGGATCATGATTATGTGCAGCCTGAGGAGGAAATAACCAGCAGTGATGAGGAGGTCCCTTCGCCGCGGAAAAAGCGGTATGTTACATATCATAAGGCGAGGGAAGGCCAGCCTGGACCCCAAACACATCCATGGACCTCTCTCCAGCCCCTAGAGAGAGATTCTGATGAGGACGAGGATGAGGACGAGGACGGCGGCTTAGGACATGATGTTGCCTCGTGGTTGGGGAAGGAGAAAATTTCACCTCAAGGATCAGAAGGTGCGGCGAGAAGGCAAATCAGGTATGGTCCTTCTGTTTGTCTGGGGAAGGCGAAAGTGGTGTGGCGGGAGTGCGGGATGAAAGGGAAAGTGATGTGGCGGGAGTGCGGGGCGAAAAGGAAAGTGGTGTGGTGGGAGTGAGCAGTGAAAGGGAAAGTGGTGTGAGGGAGGCAGCACGAGCACGTGGTGTATGTGGACATAGGGGAGACGAGGTGGAGCCGCTCCCCAGCACGTCTTTCGCCCCACAATATTTCCTCACTTTCTCCCCACAGCCCCAGGATGTGGGGAAAGGAAGGAAGGGGAAGGGAAAGGGTAAAGGAAAAGGGAGAAGGAAGAGAAGTGCGAGTGATAAAGGGCGCTGCTCTCGACCTCCCCAACCTCCCCCACCACCCTCCCCTCCCCACCCTGACGAAGGCGATGATGGGGACGAGGCTGGAGACGGTAGTGTGTCATGGAACTGGGAAGATGGGAGTAATTTTACTCCATCATTCACCCTTTCACTGAGGAGTGGCGGTCTGGTTGCACGGCTTGAGGTGTGCATGCAGGCTCCACTAGGGTGGATTTCTTCCATCTGTTCTTTGGGGAGGCATTTGTGGGCCGCATAGTGGAGCAGACGAACCTCTTTGCAAGAATCCAGCGCTGTGAAAGTGAAGGTCTGGGTACAACCAGCAGGCACTCCCAGCAATATGACTATCCTGTAACCCTTTCTGAGATGTTCTTATTTTTTGCCCTGGTTCTCTTGATGGGTGTTGTAAGGAAAAATCAAATACCGGCATACTGGACCACTGACCCAATGACCAGCACACCTTTCTTTGGAAAGGTAATGGGTCGTAATAGATTTCAGCAGATTCTCGGCCGCCTCCACTTTTTTGATGCAGACGATCCAGCTAATGCAAATAACACTGATAAAATGAGGAAAATTAGGCTTGTATTTGATCACCTACGGGAAATGTTCCGCTCCTCATTTTATCCTTACAGAGACCTCGTCATAGACGAGAGTCTTGTGTTGTGGAGAGGCAATATTTCCTTTCGCCAGTACATACCCAGCAAGAGACACCATTTCGAGTTCAAGATCTTTGTTATGTGTGACTGTAAGACTGGATATGTGCAAGACATAGTCTTGTATACGGGCGCACAGACAGACGTAATAGAAGATCGTAGTATTGGACTCTCAGGGGCCATGGTGAAGACAATGATAGAGGAGTACCTTCATTGTGGTCATGTATTGTACCTGGACAACTGGTACACTAGCCCTCTTCTCGCTCGGTTCCTCCACCAACACGACACCAGAGTCTGTGGTACAATAAAGAGAAACTGTCACCATATGGTCAAGATAGGGAGGAAACTGGACAAGAACGAGGTGGTTTTCTTCCAGACAAATAACATCCTTGCCACCCTGTGGAACCACAACAGGGAAGTTTGCCTCCTGTCGACTGTACACAGCCCCCTGATGCACCGCACAGACTCTGTTGATCACCGTAGCGAGAGGAGACGCCACGTCTGGAAACCTGAGTTGGTACTTGACTATAATCTCAACATGAGGCAAGTGGATCAGTCAGACTTCATGATTTCCAGTGTGGACTGTGCCAGGACCACGAAGTGGTACAAAAAGCTCTTTTTCCACTTGCTCGACATCACGGTCCTCAACGCACACTACCTCCACGCCATGACATTGGGAATCTCTGAGACCATTGAGGGGTTTGTGAGGGAGCTGTCACGTGAAATTATCGACAGGTACGCACAGGACAGGCTCACACACCGCACACGCACCCCCATGGCTGCCCAGACTCCTCTATGCCTCGCAGGACGCCACTACCCAAGCACAATCCCTCCCCAACCAAACCGTCGTAAACCCCAGCGCCGCTACCATGTATGCAAGCACTCGACAGTAAGACCAGCCACTCAGAGAAAAGACACAAGGTACGAGTGTGCAGAGTGCAATGTTGCGTTGTGCCTTCAGCCCTGTTTCAAAGAGTATCATAATTTCCTACACTACTGAAACTGTGTGGGATGGCGATATGACGCTCAGTATTATGGTAAGGCCAGTCAGTATGTGATAAGATTTATATAAAGTTGAAACGTGGGTAATGTTTGTGGTAAAATATTATATAAGTTGAGAAATAGTGTAAGTTGAAAGAAGTGATATCACAACTACATCCACTGTGTAAATCTGCGAAAATATGACGCTCAGTATAACAGTCTGGTCTGTAAATATGTGATAGCAATGATATAAAGTGGAAACGGGTGTAATGTTAGCAGGAAAGTAATGTATAAGTTGAAAAATAGTGTAAGTTGTAACAATTGATGTCACAAGTACACCCACTGTGTAAATCTGCGAAAATATTACGCTCAGTAGAACAGTCGGATCTGTAAATATGTGATAGCAATGATATAAAGTGGAAAAGGGTGTAATGTTAGTGGGAAAGTAATTTATAAGTTGAATAATAGTGTGAGCTGAAACAAATGATATCGCAATTACACTCACTGTGTAAATATGCGATAATATCACGCTCAGTAGAATAGTAGGGTCTCCAATTATGTGATAGCAATGATATAAAGTGGAAACATGTGTAATGTTAGTGGAGAAGTATTATATAAGTAGAAAAATAGGTTGTAAGTTGAAATAATAGTCAAAGCGACTTCACCCGCTGTGTTATTATGCGTTATTATTACGCTAAATATTATTGTAAGGCCTGAAACTATCTCAAAACAGTTCTCTAAAGTGGAAAACTGCATAATGTTATTAGAAAAGTATTATGTAGGTTGAAAAAACACAATGCGAGTTGAAACAACAGTCACAGCGAGTTCACTCACTACGTAAATATGCGCTAACATTATGCTAAATGATATTGAAAGGCCTGTGAATACGTAAAAACAGTTCTATAAAATGGAAAATGGTATAATGTTAATGGAGATGTATTATGTAAGTAGAAAAAATGATATGTATGATGAATCAGCAATGTTAGCGATTCATCAGTGAACAGTTTGGCCGATTTTGCTCAGTTCACCCGATGGAACAATGCTTATTTCACCTCTATTTTTGTATAAAATCCAATTTACTCTTGTATCACATGTTTTTTTGTTTGTAATAAATACGTATCTACCAACTTTTATTGGTTTCCCAGACTTATAATACCATAGAAAATGTGAGACCACAGACCACCTCCACAGAACATGGTACCAGGTGTAACGAAGGTATACCTGTTTAGGCCACTTATGGACCCCGGTGAACACTTTCTTGGTGATTGACAATTGTTTCTGACCAAAAGCGGAAGTTTGAGCCAAAAAAATTTTGGTCCAAAAATGGTTGGGATTGGGGGGTACCAGTGGTGAAAAAGTGGTCGGGACGGGGCGGGTTAACCAGGAAACGTGTCAGTTCTTGAATTGCTCAAATCTCTTAGAACGGGCAGTTTACTGGTTAACCTAACTCTACACTGACGATTAATGACAGGAAGCTGAGAATCCCTACGGAATCTCGGGCAGGTCACATTTTAACCCGCGGCGTCCCGTCAACATTCTTTAACGTCCACAGGTTTTGTCACTGCCAATCCCGTCGACGTACAGCTCCGGACAGATGAAACGGCTACACCCCATCCACCAGCGACTTGGTTTGGGTCTCAGTGGTTCTGGTAACAGTTGCAGGTGGAGGGAGGGGGGGTGTGGGAGGGTGAGGAGGGGAGAAATGTGGGCGGAGTTATATAGGGGGTAGTGTGGGAGGGTGAAGAAGCAGCACAGTATGGCTGGTGGAAGGGGGAGAAGAATGGCTGGGTAGCGGAGACGAGAGTCTGCTGGAGGGTAAGACAGGTGAGTGTGATTAGATGAAAAGAAATTACAAAAAATGAATTATTATAATATCTGCTGCATATATTGCATTTTATCTACTAAATAAAAACACTGTCTATTATTCACCACCGTATTTGGGTACCCTACTCATTATTATTATCCTTTGGATATTAGGCAATAAATAAAGATATTGGACGGTCTTTCGGACCCGAACCAATTTTTTCATAACTTTTTTCTTCAGCTATTTCCGTTTTCCTATTATCCCTCGTGCTTGAAGTCCCCTTTTTTATCACTTTCTCCTACGCCCTACATTTTTTTTTAGGCATAAGGCGGTTTAACTTTCTCTTTAAATAACCATATTTGTCAACAAATATTCCTTTCATTAATCTATTTAATTACCTGTTTTTTTTCAATATGCATTTGTCTAATAATGGGTGTTACACCTTAATTGGCGCCGCTATTTGACGTTGTGAATAAATTTGGTCTAAATTTACGCATATATTGCAGTCTCTCTCAAGTAGGCTGGCAACCTCACACATCCTCCCCCCTGCTTTCTCCTTCTCTCGCTACCCGTTCCCTCCTTTCCTTTTGTAGTACTGTTTATCTATTCTTTCTCATATTTTTAACCTCATTCCTTCTTACAACCTTTTAGTGCCATAGGAATTTCTCCCTTATCACCTACAGTCCTACTACATGAAAGTGGAAAAAACTGCCATCGGGAAAAGAATAACTGGAAATTTATGGCGAAGGTTACGGTATTAGTTATTTAGAATGAAAGTGTTGGCAGATACGCATTCTTGACGTGATTATCACAGCCACAGCATTTCGCCTTCATAAAACAGAAGGACTATAGGTTTCATGCATTACCTCCTTACGTCCAGCATTACTGTGCAGAACGCCATGTATAACACATTAAGGACCACATGGACAGTACTGGTAGTCATCGTGATTCTCATGAATCTCTCCATAGGCTATTGAAAACAGTGCTTTATGCTCATCTTCAGAATTATGTTCTCATCATGGCAATGATAGGCAAAGATAATAAAAACAATATATTCAACCAAATTATCATTTATTATACAACAAAGCTCAAACTGCCTCCGTGCTGCAGTCTCAAGGGTGTAACCAGCTCACACAATCACATGTAACCTGAAGAAATTAAATACATGGTCCTATGTATATATATATATATATATATATATATATATATATATATATATATATATATATATATATATATATATATATATATATATATATTAATAACCATGAACAACACTGTTTGATCTAAAATTTATTGTGTTGGGTAAAGCAGAGGACACTAACTAGCATGGCAACCTACCACACGGAAACCACCATGTTGCACTACACGCCACAGAAACCGATGCACAGACCATGATATCAGCGAAAAGACTATGAGACGCGTATTGCACGAAGCAGGGTTGCATCACAGGACCCTAGCAAACGTTATGTTGACGAGCCAGAGGATTTTTGGAAGTGTGTCACTGAAGGCGCAACTGCTGGAGAAGGAATAATACTCGGTGAGTATTATTTCTGAGGTTTTCGCTTGTAAAAACTAAACTCTTCAGTCATACATGACCATAAAAATATATTAATAATTACTGCAGGGGGACAACCAGTTTCGTTACAACGTCAGTCCATGCAGAGGAAATTACTTTGGGCATATAGGGTTACTCGATGTTAAATTTCATAAGTGTAGAGCCTGTCTCAGTTGACGGAGAGGATCTACCTGATTCGGTTAGAATCATTCATCTCAGTATATACTGACAAAACATGGAACTGGTGGTCTGCCCTGAATAACGGTGTTTATTGCAGTCCATAGAAAATACAAGTGAACCACAGTCGTTTCTCGTTGATGTATAAATATCCATGTGTTGGTGGTGTATTAGTCATTATGGCGTTATTCTCACCCCGGTACTCCATGTCTGAGTTTCAGGAAGTGGGTGAAGAGGTGGCCAGTTACGAGGATACTATCTGTTTGATAAATTTGAGCTCTATGCATCCTCCATACTATGCCACGAACCGGATCCCTCATAAGAAACACCAAGGTCATCTGCTTCCTGGCATACAGTCTAGAGTATTCATCGAGCTTAAATTTACGAAGAAGAAACACTTCTGATACAGTCTGTGGTATAAATTAGTTTGCTTTACAAATACCCTTCCGTCACAGCAAGATTTACTCTATCAGGACAGATTATCATTACTATATCATACTTATCACGTAATATAGACGATAAGGATATCTCTCTACCCATTTATCAATTTATATCAGTTATATCATCTACCGAAATGTTCCGAGACGCAATAACGGCGACATGCAGATCTATAAAAATTATTGTCAATAAACTGGGTCTCGAATTATTACTGTCCATTAGAATTTACTTCAGGTAGAGAAAATTTTCCTTTCATCTCGTTCCCTTGCGACAATTATCACCGTCGTCATCCCTGTTATTCCCTTAAGCGCTACGACATGGCATCATTCATATATATATATATATATATATGATCAGGTATTTAATTTTTTTCAGGTATATATATATATATGATCAGGTATTTAATTTTTTCCAGGTAGCACGGAAGCAGTTTGAGCTTTGTTGTATAATAAATGATAATTTCGTGGTATATATTGTTTTTATTATCTTTGCCTATCATTGCCATGATGAGAACATAATTCTGAAGTTGAGCATAAAGCACTGTTTTCAATAGCCTATGGAGAGATTCATGAGAATCACGATGACTACCAGTACTGTCCTTGTGGTCCTTAATGTGTTATACATGGCGTTCTGCACAGTAATGCTGGACGTAAGGAGGTAATGCATGAAACCTATAGTCCTTCTGTTTTATGAAGGCGAAATGCTGTGGCTGCGATAATCACGTCAAGAATGCGTATCTGCCAACACTTTCATTCTAAATAACTAATATCGTAACCTTCGCCATAAATTTCCAGTTATTCTTTTCCCGATGGCAGTTTTTTCCACTTTCATTCTAGTAGGACAGTAGATGATAAGGGAGAAATTCCTATGGCACTAAAAGGTTGTAAGAAGGAATGAGGTTAAAAGTATGAGAAAGAATAGATAAACAGTACTACAAAAGGAAAGGAGGGAACGGGTAGGGAGAGAAGGAGAAAGCAGGGGGGAGGATGTGTGAGGTTGCCAGCCTACTTGAGAGAGACTGCAATATATGCGTAAATTTAGACCAAATTTATTCACAACGTCAAATAGCGGCGCCAATTAAGGTGTAACACCCATTATTAGACAAATGCATATTGAAAGAAAACAGGTAATTAAATAGATTAATGAAAGGAATATTTGTTGACAAATATGGTTATTTAAAGAGAAAGTTAAACTGCCTTATGCCTAAAAAAAATGTAGGGCGTAGGAGAAAGTGATAAAAAGGGGGACTTCAAGCACGAGGGATAATAGGAAAACGGAAATAGCTGAAGAAAAAAGTTATGAAAAAATTGGTTCGGGTTCGAAAGACCGTCCATTATCTTTATTTATTGCCTAATATCCAAAGGATAATAATAATGAGTAGGATACCCAAATACGGTGGTGAATAATAGACAGTGTTTTTATTTAGTAGATAAAATGCAATATATGCAGCAGATATTATAATAATTCATTTTTTGTAATTTCTTTTCATCTAATCACACTCACCTGTCTTACCCTCCAGCAGACTCTCGTCTCCGCTACCCAACCATTCGTCTCCCCCTTCCACCAGCCAGACTGTGCTGCTTCTTCACCCTCCCACACTACCCCCTATATAACTCCGCCCACATTTCTCCCCTCCTCACCCTCCCACATCCCCCCTCCCTCCACTTGCAACTGTTACCAGAACCACTGAGACCCAAACCAAGTCGCTGGTGGATGGGGTGTAGCCGTTTCATCTGTCCGGAGCTGTACATAAATGCAAAAAAATTGCAAGGTCCCTCATTTGCACAATTTTCAATTTTCGCGAGTGATTTTTGGTACGTATACACGTGACACTTTCCTCTACAAGATGCCAGGCAGGGGCAATGCCTTACCCAGCATGACCTCCTCCCCCCCCCCTGCATGCCATTGTCTCAGCAATTCACCTGTTATCAGTGACCTGGCCAGTATAGCCATGTCATGCCACAGTACAAAATTCAGGGCCAGAGTGATTCCTCAGTCAATGACAATGTGGAGGACAAACTTTACATAGCATTAGAGGAAGAAACAGTTAGAAATGATGATCAGATAATGTGGTAAAAAAAGGTCATGTATTAGTGAGTGAAACAATGCTTATAATGCCTATATTACTGCTTGAAACCAATATACTCTCGTACTACATATAAATTCGCACCAACTAAAAAAATAATTATCGTTTATGAGTGGTGTGAAATAGTTATCCTCCCATAGAACTCGTTTTCTTTGGTGCCAGCCTGTTAGAAATCCCAGTAAGGTAAGGAGGTACTCCTACCTGTATCGAGTATTTTAAACCTCAGGTGAGCGATTTCTCTATGAATTTTCGATGTTTCTCACCAAAAGCGAAGGTTTGAGACAAAAAAAAATTTTCCCAAAAATGGTCGGGATTGGGAGGAGTCAGTGGTGGAAAAGTGGTCAGGATGGGGCAGGTTAACACCCACCGTAGGTGTGAACACTCATGTGGATAATGTGCATTCGAATCCTCAGAGAGGCCCACAGCTTGAGACGTTCCACAAGGTAATTCATACACAGCCTCGGACTGTCTCTGTGGGGTTCTTAAACTTCCCCCTTAACTTATGGTACATATGTATGTACACCCACAATCAAAAGTTCGTCGACAGTCCCTGTCAGTCATATGTTTCTACAGGCTGCCGATAGATGGCGCAATCATCTAGCACGAGCGTAGTGGGAAGTGGAGTCAGTCAACGAAACTTGAGAGGGAGAGGGAGGCGACAAGGGAGGGGTACGAACCCGTGGCGATCGGAATACAATGCATCTCGTGTGTTTTGCTGTTATCAATAATACATTGTTATATCCAGACTATTATACAAAACTTATTATAATTCACCTTAGTTTACGTAAATAGATCTTCCACAGCTGAAAATACAAACAAATTAGTGGTGTATCGAGCAAGATTTCGACTTATTCGAGGCATCTCTGCTGCAATTACCGTAGGTTGACCTGGGTCTTCTGCTAAAGGCGGCCCGATGGTAGGAGACTTCAAATTAGTATTTTTCTCGGCATGTGTGTCTAGGGCCATTTCAGGCCAAGTGTCAGGTATGTGAACTCGTGTCTACCTTATTCTTTCTCACTCGCTTGTGTGTGTGTGTGTGTGTGTGTGTGTGTGTGTGTGTGTGAGACGCTTTTTACACTTCCTGTCTGCGGGTGAGCCTGACAGACGCTCGTGTAATAACTCTTAAACTTACCACAAGATTTTTGTTTTTTCATGATATTTGAATATTGCCCATAAAAATTGCAAAGCTAAACTGAACATATCTTTATCTTAAGCCAACATGACATAATATTTTTTAGTACCCGAAGCGAGTGAGCACAAACTAGAATGTGTCAGTCTTGGAATTTACGTCTGCGCCTTACCCATTAGGCCTGTGGTTATCAAATGGCTGATATGATTAGATACCACTGTGGGATCGATATGTCGCTTGTGAAGTTTGCAGTATTGCTATAGTCAAAGGTTTTAAGGCTATAATGTTACCAAGTTGAGAGGTTATTGTATGATATAGTAAAGTGTCATGAAATACTGTTTGTTTTTATAAGACAATAGTAACAAAGAAAAAAAGTAATTCACAGAAATGAACAGTGAAAATTATTATAACTGTATAACATTTACATAAAGTATAATATATTAGTAGGTAACATTGTTGGATTATACAAGCAGTGCATATTACATATTATATTCTGTTAACCAGAACGAAAATATTGCCAAATAGTATCATCCCAATCATGGTTGTCACTTTTCCATTTATCAACTCCGTAGCCCAAATCACTCAGAGACTTTGGATGATTTAATAGGACGACCATCCTCCTTGTGCATCAATCACTTCATTAAGTCTGCTTGGCATTGACCTCACAAGATTGGTGCATATATTTGGACGTCGACGTATGCCTTCCCATACAACCTGAGTGTGACGCACAATGGCAGTTTTTGTGTGCTCTTGCCCAATATCCCACTCCTGAACCATCATTGCCCACAGGTTTTCGATGGGGTTCATATCACATCCTTTGGCTGGCCAGTCGATGAAGTGACATTCGGGATGAACATCAATCCACTCTCTTACCATTCTGCTCATGTGGACGGGGCTGCAGTCATGCACAATATGGATGGTGTGAGGGGCTGGGATTGCCATCACACGCACTGTGGGCAGGAGAACATCCTCAAGAATTCTTATATATTGTTCACTTGTTAATTTACCATTAATTTCCAACAGTTCTCCGGGTCCGTAAGCCCACATCCAACCCCACAGCGACGTAGATACACGTCCACTTTTTGCTTTGTTAAAAATGTGTTTGTCTAAGTATCTCGTTTTCGTGACCCTCCAGCACACCCCAGGCCCTGCCTTTACATAAGAAAAACACTTTTCATCTGTAAATATTACATTCTTCCAAAATAACTCGTCTACTGTTGAGTACTGTAGGGCAAACCCCATTCGATCATCTTTGTTGTAAGGGGTCAACACTTCTTTTACGGCAGGCACATGACACTTGATATTAGCTGCTTGGAGCCGTCGACGCACAGTTGGGACACTGCGGGCCAGGTGCAAATCACGTGGATAGTTCACGACAGGTGTTAACGGTCGCTCCTGTGCTCTCTCAACAATTGCCTCGTCCTGCTCGGGAGTTGTTGCTTTTGGCCATGCACTACGAGGCTTTGTGCTGACTGAACCCTGTTCTTGCCAGCGCTTGATCCACTTATGCACTGTAGACCGATGCAGGCTGAGTTCTTGAGCAATGGCACCTGGAGTCATGCCGCCCTACCATAGTCCAATTATTCGCCCACGATCGGCGATGATTCGCGAAGAATTTGCACTACCCTCTGCCATCTTGCCTGATAATGAAAATACAAAGAAATATATATGTAAACATGCATTTTTAAGGTTTTCATTGGGCAAATTGTTCATCAAACGAATATATATATATATATATATATATATATATATATATATATATATATATATATATATATATATATATCCACTGTGTGTATATGGCGATAAGACGCCTTCGGAAGTCAGGGGACTGCTCTATAAAGTTGAGCTACCTTTTCAAAGGTGTAGAGTGATGTGTCAAGGCCAAGACGAAGCTCAGCCATATCGCCTCGGAATTGTGATGATTAGTTCTTCATTACGCAGTATAACAACGGCACTGGCCGAATGGAGGTGAAATAATAATAATGATAATAATAATAAGAATAATAACAATAATAATAATAATCTATCTATCTATCTATCTATCTATACCCCGACGCCCTAATCCCGCAAAGGGTGGCCACAGACAAAACGCCTCCAAGTCGCTCTGTCACCCACCATTTGACTACCCTCCCCCCAACTCACCCCCCCTCCCTCATATACCTCTCAACTCCATCCCTCCACCTCATCCTCGGTCTACCTCTCCCTCTCCCTCCCTCCACCTCACCTACATACACCCTCTTAGTCAGTCTTTCATTCTCCATTCTCTTCACATGTCCAATACACTGAGAAATAATAATAATAATAATAATAATAATAATATTAGTATGTGGACAGCACCAAATGCAGCAGAGATGCCTCGAATAAGTGGGAATCTTGTTCGAGACACCACTAATTTGTTTGTATTTTCAGCTGTGGAAGATCTATTTACGTAAACTAAGGTGAATTATAATAAGTTTTGTATAATAGTCTGGAAATAACAATGTATTATTGACAGCAGCAAAACACATGAGATGCATTGTATTCCGATCGCCACGGGTTCGTACCCCTCCCTTGTCGCCTCCCTCTCCCTCTCAAGTTTCGTTGACTGACTCCACTTCCCACTACGCTCGTGCTAGATCGTTGCGCCACCTATCGGCAGCCTGTAGAAACATATGCCTGACAGGGACTGTCGACGAACTTTTGATTGTTGGTGTACAGGCCCTGGACATACTGTGTCCTGTGGGGCCAACGGGCAAGACGTCATGTCTGCATCCACTTCACCTCTACCCTGTCTCTCAACTGCCTCAGAGATAATGGGTGTGGGTACAAATGGCACAGGAAGGACATGTCCCTGATTAATGGTACATGGGCACACATTGCAGGAATGCACAAAACTATCTATTTCTCATCGCATCCCTGGCCAGAAAAAGTCAGTTCAGATACGGCCCTGGGTCTTCCTTTTGCCCATGTGACCTCCTGAGGCTGAACAATGACCCCATTCTAGCACTGCTTGGCGGTACTTGGCTGGAACGACAAACTGCAGTTGAACCTCGCCCTCTGGTGTTTGTGACTCACGGTACAGCCATCCTTGTTTACGAAGGAACTTGGCTTGACCTCCCCATGAATACTTTATCACTCTACGCTTTTGTTTCTTCCACACAGCAGCAAGTGTTGGGTCAGAGTTGTTGTTCTTGGACAACAAGTTGGCTACACATCAGATCTTGCGGTGATTCAATGGTCACCAGGGTGACACAGTTTGGAGCCTCAGCAATGACTCGTGTTGCTGCAGCCGAAGTCTGAGTAGCATCATTTTTAGTGCAACTATGCTTGGCACCGGGAATATTGCCTATGATAAGGTCAAATAAAGATTCTGGCATGACAACTGCAACTGTCGTACCAGTGTAAAATGGAGATGCCACCTGGATACGTGCCTCAGGGAACAATCTCACTGATCCATCAATAAGGTTAGCTTGGATGTGACGACCTGTGTACTCCTCAGGCCGAACTAGACCCTGCCTGACAGAGCAACCTGAGGAACTATTGTCTCTCAGGACCTTCACAGGAATGTCTCCCACAAACCCTGGCTGAACAATGAAGACACTGTCACCTGTGGGAGGGCCTGTGGAGGAAGCAGCTAGCCACTGATTAGGCTGCTGAATAAATGATGCGGCAAACATGGTGCCCTGAGAATTAGATACTGGAGGTGTCGTACTCACTGCCTGGGGAGATGGAGCATTGGCCATCTGTGGAGGGGGGTTCACTGTCACTGTGGGACTAGTGAACTGTGGGAAAGTACCCGTATTGCTAGGGACGACACCACCATGCTGCTGCTGAGGAACGAAGGCTGCATTCGCCTCCTGCCTCTGATACACTGGGGCTGGTGCTGAAAAGGTTTGTCCCATCGGTCGGTTGCATGGTTGATACTGCTGCTGGTTAGGGTACTTGTTGTACCGCTTCCACTCAGGTTTCTGAGTGTTTTTCCCCAGGTCCTTCCTCTGCGGTTTTGGACCTTGGTGATTATTCTGAAAACGGCCTTGTTGCTGGGGTTCGGTCTGAGATGGTTTCCCAGGTTTATCGGCTTTCCTGTTCCAGGTATGCTGCTTGCGAGTTTGGTACCCTTAGGCAGTGAAGAATGCATCAGCCTTCTTCACCATTTGGCTGGCATCTCTTACCTGGCAGATCTTAAGCTGAGCCATAAGTTCAGTAGGCCATGACTTTTTTAGCTGCATGCGCAATATAAGGTCAATTATCCCCTCACGCATGGAAGGAGTTTCATCTTTCTCCATTCACTCATCTAAGTAAGGAGTAAGCCAGTCAAGAAACTGAATGGCAGTCTCTTTTTCCTGTAAATGCGCCCTCATGAACTGACTCTTGGCGTCGTCAACTGTGAGACCGTATGCTTTGACAAGTGTGGCCTCCATCATCTCATACGTGAGATTGTCTCCACGAATTCTGTGGAGAATATCGAGGGCAGGGCCCTCAAACAGGCTAAGAAACTGAAGCTGCTTAGCTGGATCATCCAGCTGGTAGAGTTGAGCCATGTCTTCAAAACGAGCTATATATGGCTCGATTTGCTTGCCTTCCTTGTACAGGGGAAGTTTGATGTGTGGGGTTGCCATCATATGTGCAGGGATAGCGCTTGTGGAGCTTGGGCCAGCTGCGCCAGATGTGTCTGAAGCCAAGGAATCTCGCTTGAGCTTCAACATTTCAAAATCATGTTTTTCACGTGCTTCTCGTTCGGCACGTTCGTGTTCTCGTTCTCTCTCTCATTCCTCACGCTGTTCTCGCTCATGTTCTAACTCGAATTCGCGTTGTTTTCGCTCGTGCTCTAACTCGAGTTCGCGTTGTTTTTGCTCATGTTCTAACTCAAGTTCGATGTTTTTGCTCATGTTCTCGTTCTCTCTCGCGTTCCTCATGCTGTTCTCGCCCATATTCGTGCTCTTTTTCGCGTTCCTCATGCTGAATTCGACGTTCCTCACAAGCATCACTCTTGCATTGCTGCTCGTAATTAAACCGAGAGAGGACAAAGTTCTTTATTTTCTCTGGGTCAGTAAGCCCCATATCTTTAACTTCCTGTACATAGACGCTGGTAGACATGATGCTAACTCAATCTAAGTAAACTAGCAACTCAGTACTGACTGCAATTTTGCAAAGAAAGATGCCAATAATCAAGAATAAAGAATATAGGCACAGGTTACTGGTGACCAGTTTTATCTAATTAAACTGGCAAAGAAAGAAAATTAAACAAACAACTGACTGTGAAAACTATTACGTAAATTAATAGAACTGAATCAATAATCACCAGTAGAATAGTGCCTATAAACTTTAATGATAAATACCTAAGTATGAGTGAGTGAGTATTATCTCGTGAATAGCTTTAGAGCTAGGAGTTAATATCCTGGCGAGGTCGCCAATTGTCACGGGGTTTTGAGAATATGCAATATTAAAGAATAATATTCAATAATACTTGAGAGCAGGACAAAGAATTAACTTGTGAAAATCAAGCAATGATTACTTTATGCCAGCTTACTTCGCCGACTCTCTAAGGACGAGAATCTATAAACTTTCTCAACAGTACACAGCAGAGACTAATTGTTCACACGTGCTGTTTATTAGTACTGTTGGCCTCTGGAGAAAGTGACTCCACCCCTCACAATCAATAACTAATGCTATTAATGATAAACAAGTTCTTGCTGGTGCAATTAACTCCAAGTTGGCACAATGGATTTAAGTTAGTACAAAAGGACTGGCCTAAGTACCAGTTATGAATAATGCAAAACGTTTATGCAAACTAGGAGCTGGAACTAGAATAAGCTTAATATGGAAAATAAAACACGAGTTTACATTACATTAAGCTCAAGAAAAAGAACTGTTAAATTTATTGATTACAATGAAATAAATTTACGTTACATTCCAAAATGAATTGAAAATAAGGAGATCGTACTCACTCGCTCACTCAAAAGCTAAACTCTTAAACCTAGGAAAAACGAAAAGAAATAATGGACAGAAAAGTGGGGTAAGCGGAATGGAGTGGGCGTTGTTACCGAGGAAGGACACTGCCACACTCGCTGATCCTCTCACCAACTCACACTAGGTGGAGACTTTAGGAACCCTCTGAGGAACGACCTGGTCTCATGGCGTTTCAATCCTAACTGAGTTCAAATCGTGAGAGAGGCGAGTGTCGAGCCACACTTGCTAATGGCTAGAATGAGCGAAACATGCCCATAACAAATCACTCAGGCGGCAGTGCTAATGTCACGCACAAAGACGATCACTTATGAAATAGTGAAAAATGTCCTGAAAAACACTTCCGATCGGGTGAATACGTGGTGGTTGACTGAGTGATAAATACTGGGATTCCACTAGAATTCGCGGTTTCCCACCAAAGTTTAATGTTATGAGTTTATTCAAATATAGGACGCGCCGACTCGTGACAGCATGTTCAAGGATGGTGAAAGATTAAGCTGAATATTATTAAACATTAATGGGTATGCCCGTGGAAGATTTTGTCGCGTTGATAGGTGTAAGAACTGAGTCTTTCATGCATTAAAAACAATCATTATTTTTACCCCAGTCAGAGATACGAGCCAAGTCAGACATTAGGTGTGCCATAGCCTCAGCCCTTGTTTGTTGAAGTAACTGCTGAGATGGGCATTGCGGGAACCAAATGGAAAGGTGAAGGGTGGAGTCATCAGCGTATGAGTGGATAGGGTTAGATGTACAGGTTAGAAGGTCATTGATGAATAAAAGGAAGAGAGTTGGTGATAGGACAGAGCCCTGAGGAACACCACTGTTAATAGATCTAGGAGAAGAACGATGGCCATCTACAACAGCGGCCATAGAACGACCAGAATGGAAGCTAGAGATGAAGGCACAGATAGAAGGATAGAAACTGTAAGAGGGCAGTTTGGAAATTAAAGATTTATGCCAGACTCGATCGAAAGCCATTGAGATGTCAAGTGCAATGGCAATGATTTCGCCAAAGTCCCGAAAGGAGGATGATCAGGAGTCTGAAAGGTAGGTGAGAAGATCGCCTGTGGAGCGTCCCTGACGGAACCCATACTGATGATCAGAAAGAAGGTTGTGATAGGAAAGATGCTTTAAAAATTTTCTGTTAAGAATTGACTCGAAAACTTTTGAGATACAGGATGTTAAAGCAATTGGACGATAGTTAGAGGGTTGGGAATGGTCACCCTTCTTTGGGACTGGCTGAATGAGAGCAAACTTCCAGCAAGAAGGAAAGGTACAAGCTGATAGACAAAGGCGAAAGAGTTTGCCTAGGCAGGGTGTAAGCACAGAAGCACAGTTCTTGAGAACAACAGGAGGGACTCCATCAGACCCATATGCCTGATTAGTGTTGAGGCCTGTGATGGCAGAAAATACATCAGCTGAAGAAATTTTAATGTCAGCCATGAGGAAGTCAGAGGGGGGAAGTGATGGAGGAACAGGATCGGAATCGTCGAAGGTGGAATTGGAGGAGAAAGTCTGAGCGAAGAGATCTGCTTTATCAGTAGAAGAAATAGCTACAGAGAAATTTGAGTGGAAAAGGGAAGAGAAGGATGATGAGGTAAAGTTGTTAGAAAGGTTTTTGGCAAGGTACCAGAAGGAGCGGGAAGAATTTGAGTTAGAGAATTGGGAGCATTTAGTATGGATGAAATTATTTTTATCAGAGCAAAGAACAGACTTAGCACGATTCCGGGAAGAAACGTATAAAAGATGTGATTCAGGGGTGGGTTGGCTCCGGTGCCCTTTATAGGCTCTCTCCTTGTTGTGGATAGCATTAGAACAAGCATGGTTAAACCAAGGCTTTCGTGCATTAGTCAAAGGATATGAGAAATGAATGTATGCTTCCATGCCCGAGAGAATATCCTCCGTAATGGGCAAGGCACATCCAGATGGCTCCCGGCCATGGAAGCAATAATCACTCCAGGGAAAATCAAAGAAGTACTGCCTGAGGGCCTCCCAATCCGCAGCTCCAAAGTGCCACAGACGACGTTTCTTTGGAGGGTCCTCAGGCCGTACCGGAGCGATAGGACAGGTTAAGGTGATAAGGTTGTGATCGGAGGAGCCCAATGGAGAGAAAAGATAAACAGTGTAAGCAGAGGGATTAGTTGTAAGGAAGAGGTCAAGTATGTTGGAACTCTCTCCAAGACGGTCAGGGATACGGGTAGGGTGCTGTACAAGCTGCTCTAGGTCATTAAGGATAGATAGATAGATAGATATTTTAATCTGGATAAAAGCTTATGGTATTCTTTCCACACATCGACTTTTCCTATGACTGAATTTTAGACAATCTTACCTGATGTTTTTTCCATAAAAAAATGTCACATCTGTTTATTTATTTATTTATTTAATTAATTTGCTGTTTCAGTAATCTAAAATGAGAAGGAAGAAAAAAGAAAAATCTTCACAAATACGATCACTTATCCTTGTCAACTCAAAAGGTCTTTATCAATAATACCATGGACAGACATACAGAGACAAAGCTCCTTTGGGTGTCTGTCCACATTTGACCGTCTCCGATTTCGATGTGCCATACATTAAAAGACGAGGAAAGACGAGCTACCTACGGTGGTCTGTTGCTGGCGAGCTACATCCACTACTGTGCCTTTTCGCTATACATTTGGAAATGCTGTACAGATCATACTGGTGGGTGGCATGAGCTGAAAAGTATGGGCATGCCCGGTATGTCAGAGAAAGTCCATGTCAAGTTCAAGTGTCAGTGTGTGTCTCGGGGGCGAAGCGTGAGTGTCCTTGGCAGGAGCAAGCGCGAGACGGCCTGATAGAGCCGCTAAGCCAGTGTTCCTTACTACGGAAATTTTTTTCTAACCTGACAGAAATTCGTAACGCTTTCAGTTCAGTTGAAAGCTAGTTGTAGTCAGACTGAAACATAACTATGGGGACAAACCTCTACCTCGCAATTAAGGCTTACCAAATTTCGTACATATTGTTTTCACTTCTGATAGACGGCTTTACAGTATATTCTTCTTACCAGAGCCGGCTATTCATGGAAGGGTTTTCAGTCTCAATAGCACACTGAGTTCTGGGTTTCATTTTTGCCTGTCTCACTGTTCAGGTCTGGAGATATTCTGTAATCTGGTCATTATCTCACTGGCTAACAAGTAGGCATTCCGGTCCAGGAAAGAGGAGATCTCCCGCTCCTTTTTTTTTCTTTTTCTTTTTCTTCTTCGCCATGTTCTTCCTCCTCTTCATCCTCAACCACCAAACGAACCATGAGTACCAACAAATAGAATCTCTCTCTCTCTCTCTCTCTCTCTCTCTCTCTCTCTCTCTCTCTCATCCTAATACTGCAGACCTAGAGGTTCCTCCCTTTGTGATTTGCGCAGCAGTTTGATTGTCTTTCCTCCACCAATTCAACCCAAAGACATCAAAGATATTGTGTTAGGATGCTCTCTCTCTCTCTCTCTCTCTCTCTCTCAATAAACTAATACATTTTTGTGTGATAGTGTGCTTTCTGTTTCATTCTTGCTACTGACATACAGTTCTATTCAACAGCAAGGTTTATTTTTTCCTCATCCTTTATTTTTATTTTTCAAATTAAACAACAATGCATGTTATTTTCCTATATTCCTCTTGATCTACAATTTTCTCTTTCCATTTCCCCCCTTTCTCTTCCTCCTTCCACCTTCCTCCTCCTCCCCATTCTCTCCCTTATCTCCTCCTCCTACTTCTCCCCCTTTTCCTCTTCTTTATCTTCCTCTTTCCCCTCTTCCTTATCGTCCTCTTCTTCTTTCTCCTCCTCCATTCTTAAAGAAGTTCAGTGGCTAACCATAGATAATCTAACAACACTTAACCTAGAAGTTACTATATTTAAAAATTACATAATCTCCTCCCAGGGCACATCCTGCTTCTCCCGACCGTCAACAATATAACCTGCAGCACAACCAGGCATCAAAATAATTTATATATTCCGAAAGTTAACACAGACACGGGGACCAGATCATTTTCAGTAGCAGGTCCTAAACTATGGATTGAGCTGCCATCATATATTAAAAAGTCCCATAGCCTGTACATAGTTAAAGCAAAACTAAAAGACTACCTTTTTTTTTTTTAATGCGAGGAAGAAGGAACCAAAGGCCATGAGCCCGCAGTAACAGTTCCCTCCAAGAGAAAAACAAAATACAATAGAGAGCCAAATTCAAGATCCGATCATTTTGAGATGCCTGGACACACTGCGTTTGATAGACTGGAGATCATAGGCAGCAGGAAATACAGACAGAGGGAGACAGTTCCAGAGCTGACCTGTTGCATAAATGAAAGACTGGGAGTAACGGTTAACTCCTGCATTAGGGAGTTGGACAGAAAAGGGATGAGAGTTTGCTGCCAGACGGGTGCTATACGTCCGTCGTAGAGGTGGAGGAATGCAAGCAAACAGTTCAGAGGAGCAGTGACCATTAAAGTAGCGATAGAAAAGAGATAAAGATGCAACAGTGCGGCGAAGAGACAGAGGTTGAAGGGAGTCAGTAAGAGGAGGAGAGTTAATGAGACGAAAAGCCTTTGACTCCACCCTATTGAGAAGAGCTGTATGTGGGGAGCCTCCCCACACATGAGAGTTGTACTCCACACAGGGGTGGATAAAACTCCTGTATAGAGTCAACAATTGTGCAGGGGTAAAGAAAGAGCGGAGTCGGCTTAGCACACCCAATCTCTTGGAAGCAGATTTTACAAGAGATGTAATATGATCTTTCCAAGATAAGTCCCGAGTAAATGAAACCCCAAGCATGTTCAAGGATGATGCAGGATTAAGCTGAATATTATAAAACATTAATGGGTATACCTGTGGAAGATTTTGTCGGGTTGATAGGTGTAAAAACTGAGTCTTAGATGCATTAAAAACAACCGTATTATTTTTACCCCAGTCAGAGATACGAACCAAGTCAGACAATAGGTGTGCCATAGCCTCATCCCTTGCTTGTTGAAGTAACTGTTGAGATGGGCGTTGCGGGAACCGAATGGAAAGGTGAAGGGTGGAGTCATCAGCATATGAGTGGATAGGGTTAGATGTACAGCTTAGAAGATCATTGATGAATAAAGGGAAGAGAGTTGGTGATAGGACAGAGCCCTGAGGAACACCACTGTTGATAGATCTAGGAGAAGAACGATGGCCGTCTACAACAGCGGCTATAGAACGACCAGAAAGGAAGCTAGTGATGAAGGCACAGATAGAAGGATAGAAAACGTAGGAGGGCAGTTTGGAAATTAAAGATTTATGCCAGACTCGATCGAAAGCCTTTGAGATGTCAAGTGCAATGGCAAAGCTTTCGCCAAAGTCCCGAAAGGAAGATGACCAGGAGTCTGAAAGGTAGGTGAAAAGATCGCCAGTGGAGCATCCCTGACGGAACCCATACTGACGATCGGAAAGAAGGTTGTGATAGGAAAGATGCCTTAAAATTTTTCTATTGAGAATTGACTCGAAAACTTTTGAAATACAGGACGTTAAAGCAATTGGACGATAGTTGGAGGGTTGGGAGTGGTCACCCTTGTTTGGGACTGGCTGAATGAGAGCAAACTTCCAGCAAGAAGGAAAGGTACAAGTTGACAGACAAAGGCGAAAGAGTTTGCCTAGGCAGGGTGTAAGCACAGAAGCACAGTTCTTGAGAACAACAGGAGGGACCCCATCAGGCCCATATGCCTTGTTAGTACTGAGGCCAGTGATGGCAGAAAATACATCAACTGAAGAAATTTTAATGGCAGCCATGAGGAAGTCATAGGGGGGAAGTGATGGAGGAACAGCACTGGAATCGTCTAAGGTGGAATTGGAGGAGAAAGTCTGTGCGAAGAGATCTGCTTTATCAGTAGAAGAAATAGCTACAGAACCATCAGAGTAGAAAAGAGGAGGGAAGGATGATGAGGTAAAGTTGTTAGAAAGATTTTTGGCAAGGTGCCAGAAGGAGCGGGAAGAATTCGAGTTGAAGAGTTGAGAGCATTTAGTACGGATGAAATTATTTTTAGTAGAGTGAAGAACAGACTTAGCACGATTCCGGGCAGAAACGTAAAGATGATGTGATTCAGGGGTGGGTTGGCTCCGGTACCTTTTGTAGGCCCTCTCCTTGTTGCGGACAGCATTAGAACAAGTGTGATTAAACCAAGGCTTTCTTGCGTTAGTCAAAGGATATGAGAAAGGAATCTATGTTTCCATGCCCCAGAGAATAACCTCCGTAATGCGCAAGGCACACTCAGATGGCTCCCGGCCATGGAAGCAATAATCATTCCAGGGAAAATCAAAGAAGTACTGCCTGAGGGCCTCCCAGTCCGCGGCTCCAAAATGCCACAGACGACGTTTCCCTGGAGGGTCCACAGGCCGTACCGGAGTGATAGGACAGGTTAAGGTAATAAGGTTGTAATCGGAGGAGCCCAACGGTCAGGGATACGGGTAGTGTGCTGTACAAGCTGCTCTACGTCATTAAGGATAGAAAAGATGTAGGCTTGTTCACCAGGTGGATCCGTGAAAGGAGAGGAGAGCCAAAGGTGGTGGTGAACATTGAAATCTCCTAGAATGGAGATTTCAGAGAAAGGAGAAATGGATAGAATGTATTCCATCGTAGAAGTAAGATAGTCGAAGAATTTTTGATAGTAGAATTAGGGGATAAGTAAACAGCACAGATATATTTAGTCAGAGAATGACAGGAAAGCCGAAGCCAGAGTGTAGAGAATACAGAAGAATCGAGTTCAGTAACACGAGAGCAAGATAAGTCGTTGCGTATATATACACAACAGCCACCTTTGGCTTTGAAATGAGTATAGAGAAAGTAGGAGGATACAGAAAATGGTTTGCTGTCAGTTGCCTCAGACAGCTGAGTCTCCGTTAGAAAAAAAAAGGTGAGGTTTAGAGGAGGAGAGGTGGTGCTCAACAGAGCGAAAGTTAGAGGAAAGGCCGCGAATGTTGCAGAAATGAAGAAGAAGAGAGTCAGACAGTGGTTCCAGGAACCTCGAGTCGTCATCGGGAGAGGGGCGGATGGTGGGGGCATTTATGGTCCCCCCCCCCTGGGGACTCCGAGGCTGTGTGTTGTGACGCCATGATTTTTTATTTTTGGAAAGGGAAGTGTAGTGTGTACTGTGCATGTAGTTTGGTGTAGATAGTTAGAAAAATTTGTACTGGAGAGCATGCTGGCCTACTCTCTGTGTAACTGAGACACTGAAAAAGTTCAGCAAAGGGGGATGGTCAGGAACTAGTCCTGAGGGCTGATGAAACGGGAGCTCCAGCTCTCCCTGTCATCAGCTTTCCATCCACCTCGGGAGTACTGCCCTGCTCGACTGGTGCTACAGTCTACTACGTTGTATGGCCTCACAACTAACACAAGAACAACTCTGCCTCAATATGTACCGTATTATTATATTTACTCTTAGTATGTAAGTACAGTACAGTATATACAATATGTACCATACTACTATATTTACTGTTAGCATGTAAGTACAATGTAAGACGAATAACCACTTTTTGTGGAAATAAAAATTTTAATTTAATTTAATCAATTTAATTCTCCTCCTCCTCCTCCTCCTCCTCCTCATCATCATCATCATCATCATCATCATCATCATCATCATCATCGTCATCCTCTTCCGTATTCGCTTCTTTTTCCTTTTCCTCTTCGTTATCCTTTTCTTCTTCTTAAAATGCAACGGAAAACTGTATTCCACTCTCTACATCCTTGCAGGTAAAGTGACGAGGGCCCGCACTGTCGTCGGGGAAGTTCACTAACAATTTTTTCTGTACGATTTAGTTTGCTGATTATGATACTATTCTCTTCTGCGTTGTTTACATTATTCTCATATCGCCATACTCTGCTTAAGTAAGGTACAGAAGGACAGTAACCAGTCGGATTCATAAAAAATAAATCGCTGAGGGAAAGGTGCTACGGAGATTCCTTAATAAAAAATAAGGTCAAGATGGTTTACCAATTTTCAGTAATGTCGCTGAACGTCACTCCTGACTCTCTCTTCCCATATCGTACACATGACTCACAAAATATTACAACTAAAATAACAAAGCAACGTATTATATACGGTATGCTACTGCAAGAATTTGATCAGTGTGTGAGAAAGGTAGGCTATATATTCTTAACAGAAGAGAGAGAGAGAGAGAGAGAATAATGTGACACTGAGAACGAGAGAGACAAGGGGAAATGACAAAAGAATAAAAGTACTGTACTGTACATATGGAGAAACTGACCTAATCATCGCAGAGAGAGAGAGAGAGAGAGAGAGA
Source organism: Coenobita brevimanus (assembly GCF_032717465.1). Lineage (NCBI taxonomy): Eukaryota > Metazoa > Arthropoda > Malacostraca > Decapoda > Coenobitidae > Coenobita > Coenobita brevimanus. The sequence goes on from NC_137057.1 coordinate 39,952,891, forward strand.
GAGAGAGAGAGAGAGAGAGAGAGAGAGAGAGAGAGAACTGCATGTCTTTTAATATTCATATTCCATTAAGATCTCAATGTACTCTGCACCCTCTGATATCGTCTCTCTCTCTCTCTCTCTCTCTCCATAGCTGTACGATTTTTCAATGTGCGGTTCTTTTCATTTCTATAAGGTAATGGGTTTCTAAGATTCTTGGTATCACTTGCCTAAGGTTTCATTCAAAGCAGGAAAGCTTTTTTTTTTCGGGGGGGGGGGGTAGACACAACTTTTATATACCCAAAAAGTTTTGCTCTTCTTAATATTATTCTTATTAGAAAAACTGATGCACTAGACATTGATGTAGACATGATTCAAATGGTAAAAAGTAATGCATTGAGATTATTTGACAATGTGGAAAAGATGTTCAATGAGGGACTGACTATAAGAGTGTCTGTGAGTGAGATGGAGGGGAAGACTGGGAGTGGGAGAACAAGGATGAGATGATGAGATGGAGTAGTGAGATTTATGACAGACTGCGGTGTGTGTTAGAGGGAAGGCAACCAAAGGTCAGAAGACAGGGCGACATGGGGGCAATTTGTTTGTGGCCACCTCCTGCGGGGTTGAGTTGTCTAGCAATAAACGGTATAGTTAGATAAGGTACACATCATACATACGAAAGACTAAGGAATAATCAAATAATCACGAAGAAGAGTGTATATGGATCATGTCACAAGGAAGTTTTACCGAAGCTTTACTACTTTATGTGTTTCCCATTTTATAATTTTGCATTTTAACCATTTCCCCCCCCCCCCGGGGTAGGGTTTTTTTTTCAAGCATACTCTCCCAGCATCCTTGCTTGTCGTAAAAGGCGACTAAAAGGGTTGGCGGAGGGTTAGTGCCCCTCCCCGGAAAACAACTAACTAAAAAAACAAACAACAAGCCTCGGACAAGGACTGACCAAACGATGACGACCAAGGACCGGACAAAGGACATGGTAATTGGAACTTGGAATGTAAGGGGAGCGAATGATGAGGTGAAAGAGAGAGAGATTGTCCAGGTGCTTGAGGGTGCGAAAGTGGATGTATGTGGAATAACTGAAACAAAATGGAGAGGAGAAAGTGTGAGAGAATGGGAGTATGGATGGGGTATATGTGCAGGAGTAGGTGAGAATGAGAGGGCAAAAGAAGGAGTATGTATAGTTGTGAGTAAAAGATGGAAGAGGAGCATAAGACCGTATGGATCAGCTGGGTCAAGGATTGTGTGGGTAAAGTTGAAAGTTGGAATACAAATGTGGGCGACTGTGTGTGTGTGTATGCGCCAACGCAAGATCGTGCTAGAAGAGTGAGAGAAGAGTTCTGGACAAATGTAGAAGCATGCATGGAAAAGTTTGGAAGGAATGAGAGAGTGTTTTTGATTGGTGATATGAATGGTAAAGTTGGGAATGTGAAGGTGGATGGAATAGTTGGTGAGTGGGGTCTGCCTGCTGAGATAGATGAGAATGGGAGTGCGTTAGTGGACATTTGTGCTGGGAGGGGGTTGGTGATAGCCAATACCCTCTTCAGGCATAAAATGATCCACAGGTATACATGGCGAGTGATGAGAAGGGTGGGTGGTGAACTGAATGAAAGGAAGGCAATGATTGATTATGTGTGTGTGGATGAAAGGATGCAAAGATGTGTAATGGATGCAAGAGTTTATAGAGGTTGGGGGAGTGGACTTTCTGACCACTACTTGGTGGTGGCCAGAATTAGAATTCAAGTAAGATGGAGGAATAGAAGAAGGGAAAGACGAGAGGAAGGAGTAGTTGCAGGGAGAGTGGAAAGGTTACAAGAGGATGAGAAAAAGGCATAGTATAAGAGAGAAGTGGAGGAACGATTGGGCAAATATGAATTGAAGTAGATAGGAGACGTGGAAGGTGTGTGTAGGATATTTACAGAAGAAATATGTGCAGCATGTGATGTGGTGTGTGGAAGGAAGAGAAGACGGAGGGGGGTGCAAGGAATAGCGTGGTGGACTGAAGAGGTGAAACAGGCTGTGGCACAAAAGAAGAAAGTATACAATGAATGGATGAGAAATAGGGGCGTGGAAGAAGTTGAGAGGCGGAAGAGAGAGTTATATGTAGAAAGAAAGAGAGAGGTGAAAAGATTAGTAAGAAAGAGTAAGAAGAGAGTGGATGAGGAATTTGGAAGGAATTTGAGTGTAAAGTGGAGGGACTGTAAGAAAATGTTCTGGAGAGAGGTGAGAAGAGTAAGACAGGGTGGAAGTGAAGTTAGCAGGGGAGTGAAAGATAAAAATGGTAGATTACTAGTGGAGAAGGGAGAAAAAGTGAGCAGATGGAGAGAACACTGTAAGGAATTGTTGAATGTAGAGGATGGAAGTAATGCGGGTATAAGTGGCTGGAGAATGGCTGGGAGAAGGAGGGAGGTGAGAAGACAGAAAGAAATCAGTAGGATAGAAGTTGTGGAAGGAATGAAGAAAGTTAAATCGGGGAAAGCCCCAGGAATTGATGAAGTGTGTGGTGAAATGCTAAAGCATGGGGGAGAGATAGTAGTAGGATGGATGTGGAAGATGTGCAGATTGGCCTGGGAGGAAGTTAGAGTCCCGGAGGATTGGAAGTGAGGTATAATTATTCCCTTGTACAAAGGAAAAGGGGAAAAAGAAGTGTGTGGTAATCATAGGGGCATTTGTCTTCTTAGTATAATAGGAAAAGTGTATGGTAGGATATTTATTGACAGAGTTAGAGAAAGAACAGAGAAATTAGTTGGAGAAGAACAGGGAGGCTTTAGGAAGGGAAGAGGTTGTGTAGATCAGATATACATTCTTAGATCTTTAGTGGAAAAGTTTCTAGAGAAGGGAAAGAAGTTATATGCGGCTTTCATGGATTTGGAGAAAGCATATGACAGGGTGGATAGACAAGGATTGTGGAAAGTGTTAAGAATATATGGAGTAGATGGGAAGTTGTTGAATGCTGTGAAGAGTATGTACGATGATGGGAAGGCTACAGTGCGTGTGGATGGTGAACTAAGTGAATTTTTCTCTTTGAAAGTTGGGTTGAAACAGAGATGTGTCATGCCTCCATGGTTGTTCAATCTGTACATGATAGTGGATGTTAGAGTGGCCCTGGTGAGAGAGGATAGTGTTTGGAAACTCCCTGTACTGTTGTTTGCAGAGGACACTGTGTTGTTGAGTGAAGACGAAGGGGAGCTGCAAGGCTTGGTGGATGAGTTTGAGAGAGTGTGTAAGAAACTGAATCTAAAGGTGAATGTAGAGAAGAGTAAAGTGATGGTCTTTGAGAGAGGTGAAGTCAGTGAATGTACAGCGAGGTTGGATGGTGAGGAATTGGAAAATGTGAGTACGTTTAAGTACTTGGGTAGTGTGATGAGTAAGGATGGAGGTTTGGAGGGTGAAGTGCTTGAAAGGGTATAGCAGGGAAGAAAGGTTGCTGGTTCTTTGAAAGCAGTGATAAGAAACAGGGAAGTGAGCATGGAAGTGAAAAAGTTACTACATGACAGTATTGTGATACCAACTCTAACGTACGGAAGTGAAGCTTGGACGTTGTTGGAAGGACACAAGTCAAGAGTGAGAGCAGTGGAAATGAGTTATTTAAGAGGAGTCTGTGGAGTCACATGGAGAGACAGGCTGACGAATGAGGATATAAAGGAGCGTTGTGGTGTTGATGTGGATGTGATAGGAAGCGTTATGAGGAACACATTCAGGTGGTTTGGCCATGTGGAGAGGATGAAGGGTGAAAGACTGGCGAAGAGAGTGTATGTGAGTGAGGTGGAGGGGGGAAGAGGGAGGGGGAGGCCGAGGAAGAAATGAAGGGATGGGGTGGAGAGGTATATGAGAGAGGGGTATGTGAGTTGGGTTCAGGGCAGTGAAATGGCGGGGGACAGGGCGACTTGGAGGCGATTTGTTTGTGGCCACCCCAAACGGGATTGAGGCGTCTGGCAATAGATAGATAGATAGAACCATTTTTTATATAACTGCTAAACAGGATAATGGTGATGGCGATGATGATGATGATGATGATGACGACTAAGAAGAAGAAGAATGTGACGATGATCATCATCACAGCAAAAACAAAGATGACAATGATAACAATAAAGATAATTTCTGCTAGAATAACGAAAGTGATGACGATGGTGATGATGATGATGATGAAAGTTGCGATGATGATGATGATCATGATAATGATGATGATGATGATGATGATGATCACGATCATGATGATCATAATCATGATTATGAAAATTGTGATGATGATGATGATGATGATGATGATGATGATGATCATAATCATGATCACGATCATGATGATCATAATCATGATTATGAAAGTTGTGATGATGATGATGATGATGATGATGATTATGATGATAACAATGCTGATGACTACGACGGTGAATGAACAACCCAAACAAACACCTCTCCAACTCCAACAATACAATTTGCAGTAATTAGGCTATGAAGGCAGGTTATCATTATGGCACATTATCATGAAAGCAAATGATACAGATAACAGCCTACACGACACGGGTTTAATGACACACACACACACACACACACACACACACACACACACACACACACACTGTATGTAGATAGATAGATAGATGGGTAGATAGATAGACATACATATATAGATCTAGATATAACTGAGACACCCAAAGTACAGATCAAAAATGTTTCCATTCGTCTATAATTATTCCATACAAGGTGCCCCCTAGTTATTCAGCTCGCAAGATAATCGCGTCATCCAATCACGCCATTAATTATAGGAATTTTCAAAACCCACGTGATGAGCGGGAGATGGGTAATAGAAATGCAGTGCGTGTGTGTGTGTGTGTGTGTGTGTGTGTGTGTGTGTGTGTGTGTATGTGTGTGTGTGTGTGTGTGTGTGTGTGTGTGTGTGTGTGTGTGTGTGTGTGTGTGTGTGGGTGTGTGTGTGTATCAATACCGGGCCCAGAGGTGACAAAGGTATATGTGTATTTAAGTTTGTCCTCGTTTTGTGACTGTGCTATTGGCAACATATGAACCTGGTACAGTATAAGAGTGTGGCTGGGGTCAGGCACTTGGTACGCCTGCAGCCCGTGACGTATTCACACATTTGTTGTGTCTGTGAGGAGGATGAATGAATGAGTTGCCAATCACTTCTTAAAACTGACATGTAGCTACGAATGATATATTAGAAGACTCTAGTAAAAATAACCATACTGTAGGTATGAGAGTTTTTCATTATTGTCATAGCTATTTCCGTATCAAAGACTGATCTAGTCTGTGCTCACACACCTTAAAATCGCTCCTGTCTTGCCTTGCCAGTCGGTGGAGGACACACTCCATCAATGATTTATTTGATACAAAAATCAAATTGTTTCCATAAATTGTATACTGTCATTTTCTGTTTGTAAAATTAAAAAATCACACGAAGATGTGTTTACTGGCTACTACTGTCTTCGTAAATCGTAATCCTCTCTTCCCTTTCTGCTACTCGTAACTCTCGTTGCTGGAAACTCACTCCCATCTTCCCCTCCCCCCACTCTCTCCCTCGAACCCCCTACCTCTCTCACTCTCCCCTTCCCCCTCTAAACAGCCAGTTCGTCTACCCCCTACCACCTGGCTCAGGGCGTAAGGTGGCAGAATCTACTCTCCTTACATCTGAAACCTATATGTCATAATTTAGTCATTCCTATTGACAGTCTCTCTCTCTCTCTCTCTCTCTCTCTCTCTCTCTCTCTCTCTCTCTCTCTCTCTCTCTCAGGCTACCTCACGTCAGATGTTACCCTAACTGTGTGTCGCCAGTTCGTCGTGCCACAGGGTGCTCTGGGGGCAGGCGAGGATAGTGTGGAAGTCACTAACCTCTAAGTCGCTGTCTCTTTGATATGTATTTGCTTACGTGCATAATAGGACAACTGTAATACACTGGATGTGATGAGACTTCAGCCAAAGTTTGTGTTGATATGGTTAAATGAATTAGAAAAAAAAAAGTCATTTTTTTTCCCATTACAATTAAGGGGAGGTTTGATGACCTATATATTCACTCTGCAATTATTATAATATACTGATATGATGACAGTTCAGCCATATATTTCATTCATAAGATGACTCATATGTGTAATAACATAACTAAAAACAATGTATATTCGCAATGCTGTTTCATCAGATCGATCTGAAATATGTATGACTCTTGCTTGTCGTAATCTGTCGCAGCTGTGTCCCACTAGAATGAGACGCACCAACTACACACGGTAACGAGTACCTCCCAGTCAGACTCCACATCTCCGTGGCTCATAGTTGCAGGGCGAAATTTCCAAAAGAGACTTGTCCAACGCATCCCAGTTGACGTGGGACCGATACCTCTGTGGTCAGGAACGGAAGTTGGAGATTTAGCCTCCATTCTCGCGCTGGGGATCGAATCTTCCAATGAGCTGAAGTGTTTGGCTGTATGAAAGGAAACCAGCATAGGTGTTGTTTATATGTTCATGATTATGATGAGTAGTGTATTGCTCTATACGTTGAGATTACAGATGATCCTGTATAGCACATACAAGGACATACTGCCTAATCCTGTCACCTGGCCAAATGGGCCATTATCATGATCAACAGCAGCCTATAGCGGACAACTGCAAGCAGAAGGGCACTCCACAGTGTAACTTACTGATTTTTTGTGTGACTTAGGGTTAAGAGCCCATTCCCTGAGGCCCAGCAGGCTTCCTGTAAACCATTCACCTCCATATGACAACATTTCGGCACTAACACCCACCGTCCATTTTAGGATGTTTCGCACTGGGTGTATTAATATTAGTTTGGGTGTTTTTGTGACATATCAGTAGGTTTAATGGTAAATTATTAAAGTCTATTTTTAACGAAATTCATACTCATATACTGCTCCCTGCCTCAACCAAGACACAAACCTGCATCCATTGGAACAACAGACCTATCGACTTTGCCACTTCCTCCCCCATTCAGTCCTAACAAACAGATGATATTCGTTTCCCTACCAAGTTCTCTCGTCTCTTCCTCTCATTTCATCTGCAGCTTTAAAAACCGACCTTCCATTTGTTCTCTTCCCCCTAAAAAAAAAAAAAAAACGTCACTTTCAGCCTTATAGCTCTGATGATTATATCGCTCACCATTTGTGTTAATTCCTTTCCGTCATATACAAACAGATTAATGGTAGAATGAATTTATCTAGGTTATGCATAACCGCATGACACCGTACCAACATTATATGAGGCAATGTGACTTCGAGTGAATGATGTAAAAATTCTGCTGATTTTCCCATGTTTGTTAATACTGTATCACATTCATACACCATAGATGGATGATAACAGTTTTCATGTGCCATTTATATCTGACAATACCTTGCCTGATATTCACACTCTCCTACAGTAGAACAGATATGTTGTTAAATTATCTGCATAGATAAGGTATATTTAATGACAATACTTTAACCTAGAAAATACATTTCACATTATGCAGCCTAACTGCATATGAACATCATGACCGTGTAGCAGAAACAGTAACTATGACAGTTATCTAACAAGGTAAATTCAGTGCTTTCTATGTCTTCTGTAGTCACTTTGTTAAAGAATATAACATACACCTATAAACCATTATATACCTAATATATAGTCCACATATCATTAGCAACAATCACAGCCTGCTGTGTCGTTCGTTCCCCTTCTTCCCATGTGCATACCATGTTGCCTCACAGGCTTTCGATGGGACTCATATCACAACCCCGACTTGTCAAGTCCAGTAGTTCCAGGTTGGGGTGTTCGTCAAACCATCTCTGGGAGATGTGGGGTCTGTGCACAAGGCATTTGCCATGGGCAAACAAAATCAGCCCAGGAAAAGGGTAGTCCTGCTAGAGGAGAGAAGGCAGAAATTCCTCTTCAAGAATTTCAAGATATTTGTTGTTGTAAAGGGTCCATTAGTGGGAGAAAGACAACCCACCCCATGGAGACATACCATACCCACACGTTATGCAAGACATGCCCGCTACTTGTTTTTTAAAGATGTTTTGACCGTTGAATCTGTTATTGGGAAAATAGAACAAATGTTATTTGGTGTGTTGTTACACCAGTGTGTGTTACGCAAGAGGGTATGTGCTTAAGTAATTTTGATTTGCCTGCCCGTCCTTCCGTTTGTGGCAATGTTATAGAAATCCTACTGAACAAAATATCGAGGTCTTATTGAGTTATGTTCGAACAAGGACATAGCTCAAATGCGTGGTCAGCTAACTTTTTTAAAAACCTTGTATTGACCAAGTGTGGTAATAAAATTGAGGATCAGGATAGGATGAAGTGAATAATATTTTAGAACCGTTGGACAGAGTTAATGGCTATGATTTGGTCCTTTGTCTCAGCTAGTTACTCTGTTTGGACAGAGCCTGGAAGGGGCAAAGATCGGACAAGGATGAAGTGACTGTATTTCGAGGACACCAATAAAGGTCAGTATCAGAAGTAAGGTCAACCAGGACGTCTCTAATCAAAATCGTACCAATATTCGACGAATGGCTGAGGGTCCATACATAAAGTAACTGGATTCTCGATACTGAGTCGAAGGTAAGGTTACGGGATAGGTTCAAAAGTTACGACCATAGACAAATAGTGTGGCAGAGATGTTGCATTCTGAGCTCTTTTTGTTTGCTTTGAAACCAACTTTGCATACATATGGAATATGTTCTGATTTAAACAACAGGCTTAGATATGTTTTATTTAATACCTAAGTGAAATACACTCATTATATTTACCAGAATACAAACAGGCATGTGTGATGCCTTTTGCAATATTACTCCCCCCCCATCCCGACGTTTTCTGGACAGTGGTACGCCCCAGTCCCGACATTTTGGACCTTTTTTTTTTTTTTTTTGCTCAAACATCCACTTTTCGTGAGAAACATCGAAAATTCATAGAGAAATCGCTCACCTGAGGTTTAAAATACTCGATCTAGGTAGGAGTACCTCCTTACCTTTCAAGGTTTTCTATCAGGCTGGCTGCAAAGAAAACGAGTTCTATGGGAGGATAACTATTCCACACCACTCATAAACCGTATTTATTTATTTATTTGGTACGAATTTATATGTAGTACGAGAGTATATTGGTTTTCTAACGGTAATATAGGCATTATAAGCATTGTTTCACTCACTAACTCATCACCATTCCTGACTTTTTTTTGCCACATTACCTGATCATCATTTCTGACTGTTTCTTCCTCTAATGTTTGTCCTCCACATTGTCATCGATTAGGGAATCACTCTAGCCCTGAATTTCGTACCGTGGCATGACATGGCTTTACTGGCCAGGTCACTTATAACAGGTGAATTGCTGAGAAAAGGTCATGCAAGGGGGGGAGGAGGTCATGCTGGGTAAGGCATTATCCCTGCCTGGCATCTTGTAGAGGAAGGTGTCCCATGTATGCGTGCCAAAATCACTTGCGAAAATTGAAAATTGTGCAAATTAGGGACCTTGCAATGTTGCCCCATTAATTTATGTCTCCGGGATATAAGTGCACATCATGTGAGGACGTCAATTCACGTCTCCAGGACGGGGTAGGTTAAACCTTTTGTTATTCTCCTCCAGAAGCGTGTCTTCCTGCATGCTGTTGAGAATGTATCTTGTCAATGAATATAACATGAGCCCAGTAAATAAGCTCTTCCTGCACAAGGCTCTCTGTGAATCTACACCTGCTCTCACAATGCCTAGGTGTTACTTGCCGTTTTTGGGCCGGTGTCCTGTGGTGAATACCATCAACAGCTTGCACAGTCCGAACAGTCACATCTAGCTGTAGTTGTTCTCATATGGCCGCCGAGTTGGCAAAAAGATTATTTCTGCAGTTTCTCGTATCTGCCGATTATCTTCAGCCATGATCTTCCTTGGTGGTCATTCTCTAGGTCTGTTGTTCAGGTTTTCATTTCGTACCCAGCACGTCAGCCTTAATCAAACTGTTGTCTTTGATATTCCTAGTGTTCCCAGTCTCCCTTATAGCCTTTCCATTTTCTCACCTGCCAGCAGTTCAACCTAGAAGGACGAGAGTATCTTCGTGCCGGTTCATAATTAATATTTCTGCTCTGTGCTAAATTTGTGATAAATTTTGGCAATATCCTAAAATTGTAATACAAACAACTTCCAACGATCATTAACCATAAAAGAATACCCATTTGTCACGGGGTTTTTATGTATATACAATATTAAAGGATATTTTTAAATAATACTGAGAACGATGATGAACCGTCTTGTGAAAATCAAGCAATGATTACTTTATCCGGCTTACTTCGCCGATTCTCTAAGGACGAGAATTTATAAACTTTCTCAACAGTACACAGCAGAGACTAATTCCTCACAACTGCTGTTTGTTAGTACTGTTAGCCTCTGAAGAAAATGACTTCACCCCTGACAATCAATAACTAATGCTATTAATGATAACAGGTTCTTGCTGATGCATTAACTCTTTGTTGCACAACGGATTTTAAGCTTAATACAAAAGGACTGGCCTAAGTACTAGTTATAAATAGGAAAGCGTTTATGCAAACTAGGAGCTATAAGTGAAATAAGCTTAATATGGAAAATAAAACACAAGTTTACGTTACATTAACCTCAAGAAAAAGAAATGTTAAATTTATTGATTACAATAAAATAAATTTACGTTACATTTCAAAATGAATTCAAAATAAGGACATCGCACTCACTCGATCACTCAAAACCTAACTCTTAAACCTAGGAAAAACAAAAAGAAATACTGGTCAAAGAGTGGACTAAGCGGATGACTGGGTGTCATTACTGAGGAAGGACACTGGAAACGCTGAGTCTCTTGCCAGTCATGCTAGGTGGGAATCCAATGGCGGTGGTGGGAACTAGGCGTCATTACGAGGAAGGACGCTGCCACACACACTACCTGCTTCCGCGGCGCTCAAACCTAGACTGATTTCAAATCATGAGAAAGAGGCGAGTGTTGAGCCGCATTGCTAACGGCTAGAATGAGCGAAACACGCCCATAACAAATCGCTCAGTGGAAGAGCTAATGCCTCGCACAAAGACGACCATTTATGACACAGTGAAAAATTGTTCTGAAAACACTCCCGACCAGGTGAATACGTAGCCATTGACTGAGTGATAAATACTGGGATTCCACTAGAGTTCGCGGTTTCCCACCAAAGTTGATGTCACGAGTTTATTCAAATACAAAATCACGCCGACTCGTGACATTACGCCCCATGAAAATTATTATTTTTTTTTCAGGGGAAAAAAAAAATTCAATATACATACATATAAATCCTAACTCAGTCACACAAGATTCACACTGTGGTGTGTGTGTGCTATCCTGCTACAGGAGAAAGTCTCAGTCGCCAGTGAGCGAAAAAAAAACCTCGTATTTACGTTAATAGAAGCAAGCTTGAGGGAAAAACTCCATGATGACGGTGAAAAATCCTGTACTCAGGTCAAACTGAGCGAAAAGTTTGCTACATTTACATTAACAACTAATTGTTATGTAGCGTGATGTATGTGATACACGGTGTAGGTGTGACAGTTGTGGTGTACCTACGTGTAAAATTACATAATGCAAATCAATAGTAAATGATGACGTCGAGGTAGAAAAGAAGAGGCGGCAGCATGCGTTAGGGATGATCAGCTGTTCTGCACAACAATGCTGCACCCACCAGCTGCACATGCGAAAGCAATCAAGGTGGAGCATCAAAAGTGTCATTTCTCTCTCTCTGCCTAGCAATCATTACTTATGTTACAAAAAGTATGCTATTAACATTATTAATGTGGAAAAGTAGTCAAGGCGTTTCTGCAGGACATCAAATGCTGACCCAGTTTACTGGTTAAACCCTAAACTAAATTAGCGAAAAGACTGGGCATTTGTGCAGGACATCAAACGCTGCAGTTCGCTATATTAACCAGGGAACGTGGTCATGAGCGAAATGACTGGGCATCTGTGCAGGACATCAAATGCTGCGATTCGCTAATGAAACCCAGTTTACTGGTTAACTAACTCTACACTTACGATTAATGACAGGAAGCTGAGAATCCCTACGCAATCTCAGGCAGGTCACATTTTAACACCCGCCGTGGGTGTGAACACTCATGTAGATAATGTGCATTCTCTGGGAATCCTCAGAGAGGCCCACAGCTTGAGACGTTCCACAAAGTAATTCATACACAGCCCCTTGGACTGTCTCTGTGGGATTCTCAAACTTCCCCTTTAACTTACGGTACATGTGTATGTACAGGCCCTGGACATACTGTGTCCTGTGGGGCCAACGGGTGAGACGTCAGGTCTACACCCACATTACCACTGCCCTGTCTCTCAACTGACTCTGAGATTAAGGGTGTGGATTGCAACGGCACAGGAAGGACATCTCCCTGATTCGTGGTACCTGGACACACATTGCAGGAATGCACAAAACTATCTATGTCTTGTCCCATCCCTGGCCAGAAAAAGTCAGCTCGGATACGGCCCTGGGTCTTCCTTTTGCCCATGTGACCTCCTGAGGCTGAACAATGACCCCATTCTAACACTACTAGGCGGTACTTGGCTGGAACAACAAACTCCAGTCGAACCTCACCCTCGGGTGTTCATGACTCACAGTAGAGCCATCCTTGTTTATGAAGGAACTTGGCTCGACCTCCCCATGAATACATTATCACTCTACCCTTTTGTTTCTTTCGTACAGCAGCAAGTGTCGGGTCAGAGTGTTGTTCTTTGACAACAACTTGACTACTCATCAGATCTTGCGGGGATTCAATGGTCACCAGGGTGACACAGTTTGGAGCCTCAGCCATGGCTCATGTTACTGTAGCCGAAGTCTGAGTAGTATGGTGCAACTATGCTTGGCACCTGGAATATTGCCTATGATTAGATCAAATAAAGGTTCTGGCATGACAACTGTGAGTGTCATACCAGTGTAAAATGGAGATGCCACCTGGATACGTGCCTCAGGGAAAAATCTCACTGATCCATCAATAAGGTTAGCTTGGATGTGCCGACCAGTGTACTCCTCCGGCCGAACTAGACTCTGCCTGACAGAGCAACCTGAGGAACAATTGTCTCTCAGGACCTTCACAGGAATGGCTCCCACAAACCCTGGCTGAACAATGAAGACACTGTCACCTGTGGGAGGGCCTGTGGAGGAAACAGCTAGCCACTGATTAGGCTGCTGAATAAATGATGCGGCAATCATGGTGCCCTGTGAGCTAGAAACTTGAGGGGTCGTACTCACTGCCAGGGGAGATGGAACATTGGCCATCTGTGGAGGGGGGTTCACTGTCTCTGTGGGACTAGAGAACTGTGGGGGGGTACCCGTACTGTGAGGGACAACACCACCATGCTACTGCTGAGGAATGAAAGCTGCATTGTCCTCCTGCCTCCGATACACTGGGGTTGGTGCTGAAAATGTTTGTCCCATCGGTCGGTTCCGTGGCTGATACTGCTGCTGGTTAGGGTACCTGTTGTACCTCTTCCACTCAGCCTTCTGAGCATTTTGCCCCTGGTCCTTCTGCGGTTTTGGACCTTGACCATTATTCTGAGAATGGTTTTGTTGCTGGGGTTCAGTATGACATGGTTTCTCAGATTTATCAGGTTTCCTGTTCCAGGTATGCTGCTTCCGAGTTTGATACCCGTATGCAGTGAAAAATGCATCATCCTTCTTCGCCATTTAGGTGGCATCTCTTACCTGGCAGATCTTAAGCTGAGCCATAAGTTCAGTAGGCCACGACTTCTCTAGCTGCATGCGCAGCATATGGTCAATTATCCCCTCATGTGTGGAAGGAGTTACATCTTTCTCCATCCACTCATCTAAGTAAGCAGTAAACCGGTCAAGAAACTGAACGGCAGTCTCTTTATCCTGTAAACGCGCCCTCATGAACTGACTCTTGGCATCATCAACTGTTAGACCGTACGCTTTGACAAGTGTGGACTTCATCATATCATACGTGAGATTGTCTCCACGAATTCTGTGGAGAGTATCGAGGGCAGGGCCCTCAAACAGGCTAAGAAACTGAAACCGCTTAGCTGCATCATCCAGCTGGTACAGTGTATGGCTCGATAACCAAGAGAGGACAAAGTCCATTTAATTTACTCCGGATCCGTAAGCCCTATATCTTTAGCTTCCTGTACATAGATGCTGGTGGACATGATGCTAACTCAAACTAAGTAAACTAGCAACTCAGTACTGGCTGCGATTTTTGCAAAGAGAGATGCCAATAATCAAAAATAAAGAATATAGGCATAGGTTAGTGGTGACCAGTTTTATCTAAGTAAACTGGTAAAGAAAGAAAATTAAACAAACAACTGACTGTCAACTATTACGTAAATTAATAGAACTGAATCAGTAATCACCAGTAAGGTAGTGCCTACAGACTTTAATGATAAATACCTAAGTATGAACGAGTGAGTATTATCTTGTGAATAACTTTAGAGCTAGGAGTTAATATCCTGGCGAGGTCGCCAATTGTCATGGGTTTTTTTAACCCCTAATGCGTGGCCATGAACAGTCGACCCCTCCCGGGTGGCGGGGTTGTATCGCGGTCTGAGTACCTGTAGGAAAATATTAGCCAAAAATCAGAGATTAACCCTAGAACATTATACTTGGTATGACAGATAGTACTTACATTCTGCTTTCTCCATAGACAGGTGTTGAGCCTTCGTGGACTACCCAAGGACTTGTGGAGACTTGCAAAGTTGGGTAACCAAATCTTCATTTTCACACCTCCAGCAACCTGGTTTTCCCTCTACCACAGCCTCATTCTGTCACAGTAAACTTTATACTACAACGTACAGGTAGTTTGGAATCCGTATTTGTACAATAAGTACTGAAAATTAGGCTAAAATCAACAGAGCGTATGGCCGACATGCAGCGCAGCGGCGGTCTTCCCGTCACTCAACAAACCTTTCCATTTTCACAGCTAAAAACATGTATACTACATTATTTTCAATCATATTACTTCCCAAAAGATCACTGCGGCGCGCTTTTTATTGTGCCTTACGCCCGTCACTTTATTCTCATTCCTGTCGGCCGCTCGCACTGACTCAGAAGAGCTAGAACTCGCCATATTGTCACTTTGAAAGCCTGCGGTAAACTGACGCTAAACAGGGGCAAACTGTGTGAAAAAAAGCTAGTGTTACAACTGGGGAAACAAGCGTTTCCTATTAGCATAAACTGCTTGTGAGAGGAGAGCACAGATTTACAGTTCTGAGCAGTCAGAGCACTGCCATGTATCACAGCCAGGCTGGCTGGGCCGTGGGGGGGGGAGGGGGGAAAAACGCGATACTTGGCAACAATGGAGGTCAGTAGTACAAAGGTAAAGTATGCTAATTGTAGCTAAAGGGTGGTGGCACTGATAGACAATACCAGCTGGAACATCCTTGCCCGCGTTTATTCAAAATTAACTTGAATCACAAACGAGACGCTCTGCTGTTATGTCCTTTTTGGAGAGCGTCACAAACGCGACGATCCACGTTTAAGGGGTTAATATGTATTGCAATATTAAAGAATAATTATTCAATAATACTGAGAACAGGACAATGAACTGTCTTGTGAAAATCAAGCAATGATTACTTTATGCAGCTTACTTCGCCGATTCTCTAAGGACGAGAATTTATAAACTTTCTCAACAGTACACAGCAGAGACTAATTCCTCACAACTGCTGTTTGTTAGTACTGTTAGCCTCTGAAGAAAATGACTTCACCCCTGACAATCAATAACTAATGCTATTAATGATAACAGGTTCTTGCTGATGCATTAACTCTTTGTTGCACAACGGATTTTAAGCTTAATACAAAAGGACTGGCCTAAGTACTAGTTATAAATAGGAAAGCGTTTATGCAAACTAGGAGCTATAAGTGAAATAAGCTTAATATGGAAAATAAAACACAAGTTTACGTTATATTAACCTCAAGAAAAAGAAATGTTAAATTTATTGATTACAATAAAATAAATTTACGTTACATTTCAAAATGAATTCAAAATAAGGACATCGCACTCACTCGATCACTCAAAACCTAACTCTTAAACGTAGGAAAAACAAAAAGAAATACTGGTCAAAGAGTGGACTAAGCGGATGACTGGGTGTCATTACTGAGGAAGGACACTGCACACGCTGAGTCTCTCGCCAACCACGCTAGGTGGGAATCCAATGGCGGCGGTGGGAACTAGGCGTCATTGCGAGGAAGGACGCTGCCACACACACTACCTGCTTCTGTGGCGCTCAAACCTAGACTGATTTCAAATCGTGAGAGAGAGGCGAGTGTTGAACTGCATTGCTAACGACTAGAATGAGCGAAACACGCCCATAATAAATCGCTCAGCGGAAGTGCTAATGCCTCGCACAAAGACGACCATTTATGACACAGTGAAAAATTGTTCTGAAAACACTCCCGACCAGGTGAATACGTAGCCATTGACTGAGTGATAAATACTGGGATTCCACTAGAGTTCGCGGTTTCCCACCAAAGTTGATGTCATGAGTTTATTCAAATACAAAATCACGCTGACTCGTGACATTACGCCCCATGAAAATCAATTTTTTTTTTTTCAGAAAAAAAATGTCAATATACATACATATAAATCCTAACTCAGTCACACAAGATTCACACTGTGGTGTGTGTGTGCTATCCTGCTACAGGAGAAAGTCTCAGTCGCCAGTGAGCGAAAAAAAAAACTCGAATTTACGTTAATAGAAGCAAGCTTGAGGGAAAAACTCCATGATGACGGTGAAAAATCCTGTACTCAGGTCAAACTGAGCGAAAAGTTCGCTACATTTACATTAACAACTAATTGTTATGTAGCGTGATGTATGTAATACACGGTGTAGGTGTGACAGCTGTGGTGTACCTACGTGTAAAATTACATAATGCATATCAATAGTAAATGATAATGACGAGGCAGAAGAGAAGAGGCAGCAGCATGCGTCAGGGATGATCAGCTGTTCTACATGGCAATGCTGCACCCGCCAGCTGCACCTGTGAAAGCAATCAAGGTGGAGCATCAAAAGTGTCATTTCTCTCTCTCTGCCTAGCAATCATTACTTATGTTACAAAAAGTACACTATTTACATTATTAACCAGGAAACGTAGTCAAGGCGTTTCTCCAGGACATCAAACGCTGACCCAGTTTACTGGTTAAACCCTAAACTTAATTAGCGATAAGACTGGGCGTTTGTGCAGGACATCAAACGCTGCAGTTCGCTAAATTAACCAGGGAACGTGGTCATGAACGAAAAGACTGGGCGTCTGTGCAGAACATCGAATGCTGCGATTCGCTAATGGAACCCAGTTTGCTAGTTAACTAACTCTACGCTTACGATTAATGACAGGAAGCTGAGAATCCCTACGCAATCTCGGGCAGGTCACATTTTAACACCCACCGTGGGTGTGAACACTCATGTGGATAATGTGCACTCTCTGGGAATCCTCAGAGAGTCCCACAGCTCGAGATGTTCCACAAGGTAATTCATACACAGCCTCGGACTGTCTCTGCGGGGTTCTCAGACTTCCCCCTTAACTTACGGTACATGTGTATGTACAGGCCCTGGACATACTGTGTCCTGTGGGGCCAACGGGTGAGACGTCAGGTCTACACCCACATTACCACTACCATGTCTCTCAACTGACTCTGAGATTACAGGTGTGGACTGCAACAGCACAGGAAGGACATGTCCCTGATTCATGGTACCTGGACACACATTGCAGGAATGCACAAAACTATCAATGTCTCGTCCCATCCCGGGCCAGAAAAAGTCAGCTCGGATATGGCCCTGGGTCTCCCTTTTGCCCATGTGACCTCCTGAGGCTGAACAATGACCCCATTCTAACACTGCTAGGCGGTACTTGGCTGGAACGACAAACTGCAGTCGAACCTCGCCCTCGGGTGTTCGTGACTCACGGTGGAGCCATCCTTGTTTATGAAGGAACTTGGTTCGACCTCTCCGTGAATACATTATCACTCTACCCTTTTGTTTCTTTCTCACGGCAGCAAGTGTCGGGTCAGAGTGTTGTTCTTGGACAACAACTTGACTACTCATCAGATCTTGCGGTGATTCAATGGTCACCGGGGTGACACAGTTTGGAGCCTCAGCCATGGCTCATGTTACTGTAGCCGAAGTCTGAGTAGTATGGTGCAACTATGCTTGGCACCTGGAATATTGCCTATGATTAGATCAAATAAAGGTTCTGGCATGACAACTGTGAGTGTCATACCAGTGTAAAATGGAGATGCCACCTGGATACGTGCCTCAGGGAAAAATCTCACTGATCCATCAATAAGGTTAGCTTGGATGTGCCGACCAGTGTACTCCTCCGGCCGAACTAGACTCTGCCTGACAGAGCAACCTGAGGAACAATTGTCTCTCAGGACCTTCACAGGAATGGCTCCCACAAACCCTGGCTGAACAATGAAGACACTGTCACCTGTGGGAGGGCCTGTGGAGGAAACAGCTAGCCACTGATTAGGCTGCTGAATAAATGATGCGGCAATCATGGTGCCCTGTGAGCTAGAAACTTGAGGGGTCGTACTCACTGCCAGGGGAGATGGAACATTGGCCATCTGTGGAGGGGGGTTCACTGTCTCTGTGGGACTAGAGAACTGTGGGGGGGTACCCGTACTGTGAGGGACAACACCACCGTGCTACTGCTGAGGAATGAAAGCTGCATTCTCCTCCTGCCTCTGATACACTGGGGTTGGTGCTGAAAATGTTTGTCCCATCGGTCGGTTCCGTGGCTGATACTGCTGCTGGTTAGGGTACCTGTTGTACCTCTTCCACTCAGGCTTCTGAGCATTTTGCCCCTGGTCCTTCTGCGGTTTTGGACCTTGGCCATTATTCTGAGAATGGTTTTGTTGCTGGGGTTCAGTATGACATGGTTTCTCAGATTTATCAGGTTTCCTGTTCCAGGTATGCTGCTTCCGAGTTTGATACCCGTATGCAGTGAAAAATGCATCATCCTTCTTCGCCATTTGGGTGGCATCTCTTACCTGGCAGATCTTAAGCTGAGCCATAAGTTCAGTAGGCCACGACTTCTCTAGCTGCATGCGCAGCATATGGTCAATTATCCCCTCATGTGTGGAAGGAGTTACATCTTTCTCCATCCACTCATCTAAGTAAGCAGTAAACCGGTCAAGAAACTGAACGGCAGTCTCTTTATCCTGTAAACGCGCCCTCATGAACTGACTCTTGGCATCATCAACTGTTAGACCGTACGCTTTGATAAGTGTGGACTTCATCATATCATACGTGAGATTGTCTCCACGAATTCTGTGGAGAGTATCGAGGGCAGGGCCCTCAAACAGGCTAAGAAACTGAAACCGCTTAGCTGCATCATCCAGCTGGTACAGTGTATGGCTTGATAACCAAGAGAGGACAAAGTCCATTTAATTTACTCCGGATCCGTAAGCCCTATATCTTTAGCTTCCTGTACATAGATGCTGGTGGACATGATGCTAACTCAATCTAAGTAAACTAGCAACTCAGTACTGGCTGCGATTTTTGCAAAGAGAGATGCCAATAATCAAAAATAAAGAATATAGGCATAGGTTAGTGGTGACCAGTTTTATCTAAGTAAACTGGTAAAGAAAGAAAATTAAACAAACAACTGACTGTCAACTATTACGTAAATTAATAGAACTGAATCAGTAATCACCAGTAAGGTAGTGCCTACAGACTTTAATGATAAATACCTAAGTATGAACGAGTGAGTATTATCTTGTGAATAACTTTAGAGCTAGGAGTTAATATCCTGGCGAGGTCGCCAATTGTCATGGTTTTTTTAACCCCTAATGCGTGGCCATGAACAGTCGACCCCTCCCGGGTGGCGGGGTTGTATCGCGGTCTGAGTACCTGTAGGAAAATATTAGCCAAAAATCAGAGATTAACCCTAGAACATTATACTTGGTATGACAGATAGTACTTACATTCTGCTTTCTCCATAGACAGGTGTTGAGCCTTCGTGGACTACCCAAGGACTTGTGGAGACTTGCAAAGTTGGGTAACCAAATCTTCATTTTCACACCTCCAGCAACCTGGTTTTCCCTCTACCACAGCCTCATTCTGTCACTGTAAACTTTATACTACAACGTACAGGTAGTTTGGAATCCGTATTTGTACAATAAGTACTGAAAATTAGGCTAAAATCAACAGAGCGTATGGCCGACATGCAGCGCAGTGGCGGTCTTCCCGTCACTCAACAAACCTTTCCATTTTCACAGCTAAAAACATGTATACTACATTATTTTCAATCATATTACTTCCCAAAAGATCACTGCGGCGCGCTTTTTATTGTGCCTTACGCCCGTCACTTTATTCTCATTCCTTTCGGCCGCTCGCACTGACTCAGAAGAGCTAGAACTCGCCATATTGTCACTTTGAAAGCCTGCGGTAAACTGACGCTAAACAGGGGCAAACTGTGTGAAAAAAAGCTAGTGTTACAACTGGGGAAACAAGCGTTTCCTATTAGCATAAACTGCTTGTGAGAGGAGAGCACAGATTTACAGTTCTGAGCAGTCAGAGCACTGCCATGTATCACAGCCAGGCTGGCTGGGCCGTGGGGGGGGGAGGGGGGAAAAACGCGATACTTGGCAACAATGTAGGTCAGTAGTACAAAGGTAAAGTATGCTAATTGTAGCTAAACGGTGGTGGCACTGATAGACAATACCAGCTGGAACATCCTTGCCCGCGTTTATTCAAAATTAACTTGAATCACAAACGAGACACTCTGCTGTTATGTCCTTTTTGGAGAGCGTCACAAACGCGACGATCCGCGTTTAAGGGGTTAATATGTATTGCAATAATAAAGAATAATTATTCAATAATACTGAGAACAGGACAATGAACTGTCTTGTGAAAATCAAGCAATGATTACTTTATGCAGCTTACTTCGCCGATTCTCTAAGGACGAGAATTTATAAACTTTCTCAACAGTACACAGCAGAGACTAATTCCTCACAACTGCTGTTTGTTAGTACTGTTAGCCTCTGAAGAAAATGACTTCACCCCTGACAATCAATAACTAATGCTATTAATGATAACAGGTTCTTGCTGATGCATTAACTCTTTGTTGCACAACGGATTTTAAGCTTAATACAAAAGGACTGGCCTAAGTACTAGTTATAAATAGGAAAGCGTTTATGCAAACTAGGAGCTATAAGTGAAATAAGCTTAATATGGAAAATAAAACACAAGTTTACGTTACATTAACCTCAAGAAAAAGAAATGTTAAATTTATTGATTACAATAAAATAAATTTACGTTACATTTCAAAATGAATTCAAAATAAGGACATCGCACTCACTCGATCAGTCAAAACCTAACTCTTAAACCTAGGAAAAACAAAAAGAAATACTGGTCAAAGAGTGGACTAAGCGGATGACTGGGTGTCATTACTGAGGAAGGACACTGCACACGCTGAGTCTCTCGCCAATCACGCTAGGTGGGAATCCAATGGCGGCGGTGGGAACTAGGCGTCATTGCGAGGAAGGTCGCTGCCACACACACTACCTGCTTCTGTGGCGCTCAAACCTAGACTGATTTCAAATCGTGAGAGAGAGGCGAGTGTTGAACTGCATTGCTAACGACTAGAATGAGCGAAACACGCCCATAATAAATCGCTCAGCGGAAGTGCTAATGCCTCGCACAAAGACGACCATTTATGACACAGTGAAAAATTGTTCTGAAAACACTCCCGACCAGGTGAATACGTTGCCATTGACTGAGTGATAAATACTGGGATTCCACTAGAGTTCGCGGTTTCCCACCAAAGTTGATGTCATGAGTTTATTCAAATACAAAATCACGCTGACTCGTGACATTACGCCCCATGGAAATCAAATTTTTTTTTTTCAGAAAAATGTCAATATACATACATATAAATCCTAATTTAGTCACACAAGATTCACACTGTGGTGTGTGTGTGCTATCCTGCTACAGGAGAAAGTCTCAGTCGCCAGTGAGCGAAAAAAAAACTCGTATTTACGTTAATAGAAGCAAGCTTGAGGGAAAAACTCCATGATGACGGTGAAAAATCCTGTACTCAGGTCAAACTGAGCGAAAAGTTCGCTACATTTACATTAACAACTAATTGTTATGTAGCGTGATGTATGTAATACACGGTGTAGGTGTGACAGCTGTGGTGTACCTACGTGTAAAATTACATAATGCATATCAATAGTAAATGATGATGACGAGGCAGAAGAGAAGAGGCAGCAGCATGCGTCAGGGATGATCAGCTGTTCTACACGGCAATGCTGCACCTGCCAGCTGCACCTGTGAAAGCAATCAAGGTGGAGCATCAAAAGTGTCATTTCTCTCTCTCTGCCTAGCAATCATTACTTATGTTACAAAAAGTACACTATTTACATTATTAACCAGGAAACATAGTCAAGGTGTTTCTCCAGGACATCAGACGCTGACCCAGTTTACTGGTTAAACCCTAAACTTAATTAGCGATAAGACTGGGCATTTGTGCAGGACATCAAACGCTGCAGTTCGCTAAATTAACCAGGGAACGTGGTCATGAGCGAAAAGACTGGGCGTCTGTGCAGGACATCGAATGCTGTGATTCGCTAATGGAACCCAGTTTGCTAGTTAACTAACTCTACGCTTACGAGTAATGACAGGAAGCTGAGAATCCCTACGCAATCTCGGGCAGGTCACATTTTAACATCCACCGTGGGTGTGAACACTCATGTGGATAATGTGCACTCTCCGGGAATCCTCAGAGAGTCCCACAGCTCGAGATGTTCCACAAGGTAATTCATACACAGCCTCGGACTGTCTCTGCGGGGTTCTCAGACTTCCCCCTTAACTTACGGTACATGTGTATGTACAGGCCCTTGACATACTGTGTCCTGTGGGGCCAACGGGTGAGACGTCAGGTCTACACCCACATTAAAACTACCATGTCTCTCAACTGACTTTGAGATTACAGGTGTGGACTGCAACAGCACAGGAAGGACATGTCCCTGATTCATGGTACCTGGACACACATTGCAGGAATGCACAAAACTATCAATGTCTCGTCCCATCCCGGGCCAGAAAAAGTCAGCTCGGATATGGCCCTGGGTCTCCCTTTTGCCCATGTGACCTCCTGAGGCTGAACAATGACCCCATTCTAACACTGCTAGGCGGTACTTGGCTGGAACGACAAACTGCAGTCGAACCTCGCCCTCGGGTGTTCGTGACTCACGGTGGAGCCATCCTTGTTTATGAAGGAACTTGGTTCGACCTCTCCGTGAATACATTATCACTCTACCCTTTTGTTTCTTTCGCACGGCAGCAAGTGTCGGGTCAGAGTGTTGTTCTTGGACAACAACTTGACTACTCATCAGATCTTGCGGTGATTCAATGGTCACCGGGGTGACACAGTTTGGAGCCTCAGCCATGGCTCATGTTACTGTAGCCGAAGTCTGAGTAGTATGGTGCAACTATGCTTGGCACCTGGAATATTGCCTATGATTAGATCAAATAAAGGTTCTGGCATGACAACTGTGAGTGTCATACCAGTGTAAAATGGAGATGCCACCTGGATACGTGCCTCAGGGAAAAATCTCACTGATCCATCAATAAGGTTAGCTTGGATGTGCCGACCAGTGTACTCCTCCGGCCGAACTAGACTCTGCCTGACAGAGCAACCTGAGGAACAATTGTCTCTCAGGACCTTCACAGGAATGGCTCCCACAAACCCTGGCTGAACAATGAAGACACTGTCACCTGTGGGAGGGCCTGTGGAGGAAACAGCTAGCCACTGATTAGGCTGCTGAATAAATGATGCGGCAATCATGGTGCCCTGTGAGCTAGAAACTTGAGGGGTCGTACTCACTGCCAGGGGAGATGGAACATTGGCCATCTGTGGAGGGGGGTTCACTGTCTCTGTGGGACTAGAGAACTGTGGGGGGGTACCCGTACTGTGAGGGACAACACCACCGTGCTACTGCTGAGGAATGAAAGCTGCATTCTCCTCCTGCCTCTGATACACTGGGGTTGGTGCTGAAAATGTTTGTCCCATCGGTCGGTTCCGTGGCTGATACTGCTGCTGGTTAGGGTACCTGTTGTACCTCTTCCACTCAGGCTTCTGAGCATTTTGCCCCTGGTCCTTCTGCGGTTTTGGACCTTGGCCATTATTCTGAGAATGGTTTTGTTGCTGGGGTTCAGTATGACATGGTTTCTCAGATTTATCAGGTTTCCTGTTCCAGGTATGCTGCTTCCGAGTTTGATACCTGTATGCAGTGAAAAATGCATCATCCTTCTTCGCCATTTAGGTGGCATCTCTTACCTGGCAGATCTTAAGCTGAGCCATAAGTTCAGTAGGCCACGACTTCTCTAGCTGCATGCGCAGCATATGGTCAATTATCCCCTCATGTGTGGAAGGAGTTACATCTTTCTCCATCCACTCATCTAAGTAAGCAGTAAACCGGTCAAGAAACTGAACGGCAGTCTCTTTATCCTGTAAACGCGCCCTCATGAACTGACTCTTGGCATCATCAACTGTTAGACCGTACGCTTTGATAAGTGTGGACTTCATCATATCATACGTGAGATTGTCTCCACGAATTCTGTGGAGAGTATCGAGGGCAGGGCCCTCAAACAGGCTAAGAAACTGAAACCGCTTAGCTGCATCATCCAGCTGGTACAGTGTATGGCTTGATAACCAAGAGAGGACAAAGTCCATTTAATTTACTCCGGATCCGTAAGCCCTATATCTTTAGCTTCCTGTACATAGATGCTGGTGGACATGATGCTAACTCAATCTAAGTAAACTAGCAACTCAGTACTGGCTGCGATTTTTGCAAAGAGAGATGCCAATAATCAAAAATAAAGAATATAGGCATAGGTTAGTGGTGACCAGTTTTATCTAAGTAAACTGGTAAAGAAAGAAAATTAAACAAACAACTGACTGTCAACTATTACGTAAATTAATAGAACTGAATCAGTAATCACCAGTAAGGTAGTGCCTACAGACTTTAATGATAAATACCTAAGTATGAACGAGTGAGTATTATCTTGTGAATAACTTTAGAGCTAGGAGTTAATATCCTGGCGAGGTCGCCAATTGTCATGGTTTTTTTTAACCCCTAATGCGTGGCCATGAACAGTCGACCCCTCCCGGGTGGCGGGGTTGTATCGCGGTCTGAGTACCTGTAGGAAAATATTAGCCAAAAATCAGAGATTAACCCTAGAACATTATACTTGGTATGACAGATAGTACTTACATTCTGCTTTCTCCATAGACAGGTGTTGAGCCTTCGTGGACTACCCAAGGACTTGTGGAGACTTGCAAAGTTGGGTAACCAAATCTTCATTTTCACACCTCCAGCAACCTGGTTTTCCCTCTACCACAGCCTCATTCTGTCACTGTAAACTTTAGACTACAACGTACAGGTAGTTTGGAATCCGTATTTGTACAATAAGTACTGAAAATTAGGCTAAAATCAACAGAGCGTATGGCCGACATGCAGCGCAGTGGCGGTCTTCCCGTCACTCAACAAACCTTTCCATTTTCACAGCTAAAAACATGTATACTACATTATTTTCAATCATATTACTTCCCAAAAGATCACTGCGGCGCGCTTTTTATTGTGCCTTACGCCCGTCACTTTATTCTCATTCCTTTCGGCCGCTCGCACTGACTCAGAAGAGCTAGAACTCGCCATATTGTCACTTTGAAAGCCTGCGGTAAACTGACGCTAAACAGGGGCAAACTGTGTGAAAAAAAGCTAGTGTTACAACTGGGGAAACAAGCGTTTCCTATTAGCATAAACTGCTTGTGAGAGGAGAGCACAGATTTACAGTTCTGAGCAGTCAGAGCACTGCCATGTATCACAGCCAGGCTGGCTGGGCCGTGGGGGGGGGAGGGGGGAAAAACGCGATACTTGGCAACAATGTAGGTCAGTAGTACAAAGGTAAAGTATGCTAATTGTAGCTAAACGGTGGTGGCACTGATAGACAATACCAGCTGGAACATCCTTGCCCGCGTTTATTCAAAATTAACTTGAATCACAAACGAGACACTCTGCTGTTATGTCCTTTTTGGAGAGCGTCACAAACGCGACGATCCGCGTTTAAGGGGTTAATATGTATTGCAATAATAAAGAATAATTATTCAATAATACTGAGAACAGGACAATGAACTGTCTTGTGAAAATCAAGCAATGATTACTTTATGCAGCTTACTTCGCCGATTCTCTAAGGACGAGAATTTATAAACTTTCTCAACAGTACACAGCAGAGACTAATTCCTCACAACTGCTGTTTGTTAGTACTGTTAGCCTCTGAAGAAAATGACTTCACCCCTGACAATCAATAACTAATGCTATTAATGATAACAGGTTCTTGCTGATGCATTAACTCTTTGTTGCACAACGGATTTTAAGCTTAATACAAAAGGACTGGCCTAAGTACTAGTTATAAATAGGAAAGCGTTTATGCAAACTAGGAGCTATAAGTGAAATAAGCTTAATATGGAAAATAAAACACAAGTTTACGTTACATTAACCTCAAGAAAAGAAATGTTAAATTTATTGATTACAATAAAATAAATTTACGTTACATTTCAAAATGAATTCAAAATAAGGACATCGCACTCACTCGATCAGTCAAAACCTAACTCTTAAACCTAGGAAAAACAAAAAGAAATACTGGTCAAAGAGTGGACTAAGCGGATGACTGGGTGTCATTACTGAGGAAGGACACTGCACACGCTGAGTCTCTCGCCAATCACGCTAGGTGGGAATCCAATGGCGGCGGTGGGAACTAGGCGTCATTGCGAGGAAGGTCGCTGCCACACACACTACCTGCTTCTGTGGCGCTCAAACCTAGACTGATTTCAAATCGTGAGAGAGAGGCGAGTGTTGAACTGCATTGCTAACGACTAGAATGAGCGAAACACGCCCATAATAAATCGCTCAGCGGAAGTGCTAATGCCTCGCACAAAGACGACCATTTATGACACAGTGAAAAATTGTTCTGAAAACACTCCCGACCAGGTGAATACGTTGCCATTGACTGAGTGATAAATACTGGGATTCCACTAGAGTTCGCGGTTTCCCACCAAAGTTGATGTCATGAGTTTATTCAAATACAAAATCACGCTGACTCGTGACATTACGCCCCATGGAAATCAATTTTTTTTTTTTTCAGAAAAAAAAATGTCAATATACATACATATAAATCCTAACTCAGTCACACAAGATTCACACTGTGGTGTGTGTGTGCTATCCTGCTACAGGAGAAAGTCTCAGTCGCCAGTGAGCGAAAAAAAAAAACTCGTATTTACGTTAATAGAAGCAAGCTTGAGGGAAAAACTCCATGATGACGGTGAAAAATCCTGTACTCAGGTCAAACTGAGCGAAAAGTTCGCTACATTTACATTAACAACTAATTGTTATGTAGCGTGATGTATGTAATACACGGTGTAGGTGTGACAGCTGTGGTGTACCTACGTGTAAAATTACATAATGCATATCAATAGTAAATGATGATGACGAGGCAGAAGAGAAGAGGCAGCAGCATGCGTCAGGGATGATCAGCTGTTCTACACGGCAATGCTGCACCTGCCAGCTGCACCTGTGAAAGCAATCAAGGTGGAGCATCAAAAGTGTCATTTCTCTCTCTCTGCCTAGCAATCATTACTTATGTTACAAAAAGTACACTATTTACATTATTAACCAGGAAACATAGTCAAGGTGTTTCTCCAGGACATCAGACGCTGACCCAGTTTACTGGTTAAACCCTAAACTTAATTAGCGATAAGACTGGGCATTTGTGCAGGACATCAAACGCTGCAGTTCGCTAAATTAACCAGGGAACGTGGTCATGAGCGAAAAGACTGGGCGTCTGTGCAGGACATCGAATGCTGTGATTCGCTAATGGAACCCAGTTTGCTAGTTAACTAACTCTACGCTTACGAGTAATGACAGGAAGCTGAGAATCCCTACGCAATCTCGGGCAGGTCACATTTTAACATCCACCGTGGGTGTGAACACTCATGTGGATAATGTGCACTCTCTGGGAATCCTCAGAGAGTCCCACAGCTCGAGATGTTCCACAAGGTAATTCATACACAGCCTCGGACTGTCTCTGCGGGGTTCTCAGACTTCCCCCTTAACTTACGGTACATGTGTATGTACAGGCCCTTGACATACTGTGTCCTGTGGGGCCAACGGGTGAGACGTCAGGTCTACACCCACATTACCACTACCATGTCTCTCAACTGACTCTGAGATTACAGGTGTGGACTGCAACAGCACAGGAAGGACATGTCCCTGATTCATGGTACCTGGACACACATTGCAGGAACGCACAAAACTATCAATGTCTCGTCCCATCCCGGGCCAGAAAAAGTCAGCTCGGATATGGCCCTGGGTCTCCCTTTTGCCCATGTGACCTCCTGAGGCTGAACAATGACCCCATTCTAACACTGCTAGGCGGTACTTGGCTGGAACGACAAACTGCAGTCGAACCTCGCCCTCGGGTGTTCGTGACTCACGGTGGAGCCATCCTTGTTTATGAAGGAACTTGGTTCGACCTCTCCGTGAATACATTATCACTCTACCCTTTTGTTTCTTTCGCACGGCAGCAAGTGTCGGGTCAGAGTGTTGTTCTTGGACAACAACTTGACTACTCATCAGATCTTGCGGTGATTCAATGGTCACCGGGGTGACACAGTTTGGAGCCTCAGCCATGGCTCATGTTACTGTAGCCGAAGTCTGAGTAGTATGGTGCAACTATGCTTGGCACCTGGAATATTGCCTATGATTAGATCAAATAAAGGTTCTGGCATGACAACTGTGAGTGTCATACCAGTGTAAAATGGAGATGCCACCTGGATACGTGCCTCAGGGAAAAATCTCACTGATCCATCAATAAGGTTAGCTTGGATGTGCCGACCAGTGTACTCCTCCGGCCGAACTAGACTCTGCCTGACAGAGCAACCTGAGGAACAATTGTCTCTCAGGACCTTCACAGGAATGGCTCCCACAAACCCTGGCTGAACAATGAAGACACTGTCACCTGTGGGAGGGCCTGTGGAGGAAACAGCTAGCCACTGATTAGGCTGCTGAATAAATGATGCGGCAATCATGGTGCCCTGTGAGCTAGAAACTTGAGGGGTCGTACTCACTGCCAGGGGAGATGGAACATTGGCCATCTGTGGAGGGGGCGTCACTGTCTCTGTGGGACTAGAGAACTGTGGGGGGGTACCCGTACTGTGAGGGACAACACCACCGTGCTACTGCTGAGGAATGAAAGCTGCATTCTCCTCCTGCCTCTGATACACTGGGGTTGGTGCTGAAAATGTTTGTCCCATCGGTCGGTTCCGTGGCTGATACTGCTGCTGGTTAGGGTACCTGTTGTACCTCTTCCACTCAGCCTTCTGAGCATTTTGCCCCTGGTCCTTCTGCGGTTTTGGACCTTGACCATTATTCTGAGAATGGTTTTGTTGCTGGGGTTCAGTATGACATGGTTTCTCAGATTTATCAGGTTTCCTGTTCCAGGTATGCTGCTTCCGAGTTTGATACCTGTATGCAGTGAAAAATGCATCATCCTTCTTCGCCATTTAGGTGGCATCTCTTACCTGGCAGATCTTAAGCTGAGCCATAAGTTCAGTAGGCCACAACTTCTCTAGCTGCATGCGCAGCATATGGTCAATTATCCCCTCATGTGTGGAAGGAGTTACATCTTTCTCCATCCACTCATCTAAGTAAGCAGTAAACCGGTCAAGAAACTGAACGGCAGTCTCTTTATCCTGTAAACGCGCCCTCATGAACTGACTCTTGGCATCATCAACTGTTAGACCGTACGCTTTGACAAGTGTGGACTTCATCATATCATACGTGAGATTGTCTCCACGAATTCTGTGGAGAGTATCGAGGGCAGGGCCCTCAAACAGGCTAAGAAACTGAAACCGCTTAGCTGCATCATCCAGCTGGTACAGTGTATGGCTTGATAACCAAGAGAGGACAAAGTCCATTTAATTTACTCCGGATCCGTAAGCCCTATATCTTTAGCTTCCTGTACATAGATGCTGGTGGACATGATGCTAACTCAATCTAAGTAAACTAGCAACTCAGTACTGGCTGCGATTTTTGCAAAGAGAGATGCCAATAATCAAAAATAAAGAATATAGGCATAGGTTAGTGGTGACCAGTTTTATCTAAGTAAACTGGTAAAGA
Source organism: Coenobita brevimanus (assembly GCF_032717465.1). Classification (NCBI taxonomy): domain Eukaryota; kingdom Metazoa; phylum Arthropoda; class Malacostraca; order Decapoda; family Coenobitidae; genus Coenobita; species Coenobita brevimanus. The sequence goes on from NC_137057.1 coordinate 39,983,034, forward strand.
AAGAAAATTAAACAAACAACTGACTGTCAACTATTACGTAAATTAATAGAACTGAATCAGTAATCACCAGTAAGGTAGTGCCTACAGACTTTAATGATAAATACCTAAGTATGAACGAGTGAGTATTATCTTGTGAATAACTTTAGAGCTAGGAGTTAATATCCTGGCGAGGTCGCCAATTGTCATGGTTTTTTTTAACCCCTAATGCGTGGCCATGAACAGTCGACCCCTCCCGGGTGGCGGGGTTGTATCGCGGTCTGAGTACCTGTAGGAAAATATTAGCCAAAAATCAGAGATTAACCCTAGAACATTATACTTGGTATGACAGATAGTACTTACATTCTGCTTTCTCCATAGACAGGTGTTGAGCCTTCGTGGACTACCCAAGGACTTGTGGAGACTTGCAAAGTTGGGTAACCAAATCTTCATTTTCACACCTCCAGCAACCTGGTTTTCCCTCTACCACAGCCTCATTCTGTCACAGTAAACTTTATACTACAACGTACAGGTAGTTTGGAATCCGTATTTGTACAATAAGTACTGAAAATTAGGCTAAAATCAACAGAGCGTATGGCCGACATGCAGCGCAGTGGCGGTCTTCCCGTCACTCAACAAACCTTTCCATTTTCACAGCTAAAAACATGTATACTACATTATTTTCAATCATATTACTTCCCAAAAGATCACTGCGGCGCGCTTTTTATTGTGCCTTACGCCCGTCACTTTATTCTCATTCCTGTCGGCCGCTCGCACTGACTCAGAAGAGCTAGAACTCGCCATATTGTCACTTTGAAAGCCTGCGGTAAACTGACGCTAAACAGGGGCAAACTGTGTGAAAAAAAGCTAGTGTTACAACTGGGGAAACAAGCGTTTCCTATTAGCATAAACTGCTTGTGAGAGGAGAGCACAGATTTACAGTTCTGAGCAGTCAGAGCACTGCCATGTATCACAGCCAGGCTGGCTGGGCCGTGGGGGGGGGAGGGGGGAAAAACGCGATACTTGGCAACAATGTAGGTCAGTAGTACAAAGGTAAAGTATGCTAATTGTAGCTAAACGGTGGTGGCACTGATAGACAATACCAGCTGGAACATCCTTGCCCGCGTTTATTCAAAATTAACTTGAATCACAAACGAGACACTCTGCTGTTATGTCCTTTTTGGAGAGCGTCACAAACGCGACGATCCGCGTTTAAGGGGTTAACCTCTTAACCGCGGGCTTGTTTTGCTCTGTCTTGCGTGTCCCGCGGGCATATTCGGCCTCCGACAGACTCTCAAAAAATATTTGCCAAAAATCAGTTATTAGCCCTAGAATATTAAAATTAAATAAGCATATGGCACAAACATTTAGCTTTCTCCGGGGATGTTTGTTGAGCCTTCGTTGAGTACCGTAGGACTTGTGGAGACCTCTGAAGTTGGGTAACGAAGTTTCCACTTTACACATCCCAACAACCGTAATATGATTACCACAGCCAGATATTATCACTAGAAACACTATTCTATGATTATCAAGTAGTATGGAATCCATACTCCAAAAAAGAAAAACAATGTGAAAGCAATGAAAATTACAAGCACGTATGACCTTCCCACTTGCGCTAGTTCGCCACTGGTATTCTGTCATTTATTATTCAAACAAACACTCACCCTTTATATTCCTATTATTATATAACACTTATATATATCTGCAGTCTTTATCCATAAGTTTCCTTCAGTATTATTAGTTTATTGTCACTGTAGTCATTCAATTTTTCATTCAGTAAAATATGTAGAGAGCCACGGATTCACTTTCACTGTTATAACCTCAAGTATTTGTACTCATAGTCTTATATGACTAATTATTTACATTTCTATTTACATTTTCTATTGTATTTTCAATATTTACACTTCTGTTTTACTTACACTATGTTATTCACTGTCACTTGCAGTAACATAAAACTATATTACACTGTTCAATCATATGTACATCCACTGCTTTCACTTGCTTTTTACACATTATTTACACATTATTTTCATTTCCCACTTGCATTTTTAGAATTCCTTCTGGCTGTGGTAATCAAAGAAGCAGGTAACGCAGAGGGGAACCTGACACTCAGCGCACTGCCAAGAGGTGCATTTGTGCTCAGGTGTCTGTCGGGTGGTATGTGCACACACCTGGCACCTGCAGATCGCAGCCTTCCTCTTGCCTGTGGCAGGCATTTGCACCAGTCTGTGCCGATCCATGTACGCCCTCTGCTCAAGTCTGTCAGGAAGTCTTACTGCATGGAGCCTTGGAGCTGCTGCTGTCACCTTACCATATCTTTCAGGCAGCTGCTGAACACAAGTCCTGGCAAACAACCTCAGGGAGAAGGACTTGGGTGGCTTGACCTTCATCTTGTACAAGATGAAGGCGTTCAGCATCGTCATGTCTATGAGATGCAGAAAAACTTTCCTGTACCAACCAGTATTCTTCCTGAGGCAGTCGATCTCTCCAATCATCATGTCGGACTTGTCCACCAGCCGCATGTTGACATTGTAGTCTATGACAGCATCAGGTTTCCTCACAGGTTCGCCTGTCCTACAGTCGACCTTCGCACTGTCTTTCAGTTCCCCCTTGTGTACAATGGTGAGCATGTGCACGACCCTCTTGTCATGCCACCATATTGCCAGCATCTTCTCAGATTTGTGTAGGTGCATGTCTCCTCGTTGCGAGGTTCCTGCCTCTGGGAATTTAGGGAAGTGGGCACAATTACTCTTGACATTGCCGCAGGAGCCAATGCCGTGCTCTGAAAGGTATTTGGCAAGTTTCGGTGCTGTATAATAGTTGTGTGTATACAGCACATGATTCCCACCAAAATACCTTTCAAGGAGCACTTTCACTACACAGCCTGAGAAGCCAAGGGGGTGTGTTTTATCAAGATCGACAGTGCTGGCTGAATAAATGACGAAGTCAAGGATGTACCCCGTCTTACAGTCGCACAGTACAAAGAACTTGATTCCAAAGCGATGGCGTTTGCTTGGAATATACTGCACAAACCTAAGACGTCCTCTGAACAAAACCAAGGATTCGTCAATGACAACCTTCTGAAAGGGGTGGAAGAATGTCATAAACTTATCCTTCATTCTGCTCAGAATCTCCCGGATCTTCCAGAGTGGGTCGGTTTGGGAAGGTACATCGTTGTTGGCAAAGTGCAGGTTTCCCATGATGTTTCGGAAGCGATCTCTGGCCATGTACTTATTGAAGGTGGGTGAGGGTAGTAAGGGTCCATGGACCAGTATTCTTCCAATCATGCTTCTTTGAGTGTGGCATGAGACGCATGAGGGCAAAGAACACATACAGTTCTTGCACTCCCAGCATGGTCCACTGTTGCATCTTGGCTGCACCTGTACCACTTGCAGCACGTTGTGATTCATACCTGTTGGTCTCATCACATATGTGCTGCATGACTTCGTCATCAAGGAAGGCCAAAAGGAAGTCAACACACTCAGCATCCTTGTCAAGATTGAAGGCAGGCTGTATCCCTGAGGAACTCGCGTTGAAATCAAGATGTTCCGGGACAAAATCGGACCCTTCCGTCCACGCGAAGGAGTCCAGGATTCTCTGTCATGGCGGTGTAGGGTGGGTGAGGGTGGAGGGTGGCTGTGAGGCAGATTTATCAGGTTCAAGGTCACTCGCACTGACCCTGGGTTGCCGTACAGCACTAGCAGCCCTTACTCTACCGGCAACTCTACTTTTATGGGTCAGGGATTTACCTCTTCCTCTATGGCCTGGCTTCACTGTTGATGCTGGTGGCGACTCCGATGACAAAGACTCCGGAGAAAATTCAGCTGAAGAAGAGGAAGAAATGAGTGAAGTGGGGCTTGGGGAACGGGGAGGTGATTCACCTCGGGACTCATGGCGGGCTGGGTCATGCGGGGCCATTGTTCCGGGGCTAACCCCCCACCTTTTCACACCCTTCCCAAATTCCTTCCCTTGCTGCACTAAGGGCTCCTTTCCTTTGGAGCTTGGGATAACTTGGGACATTGAAGCACTCGTACTAGGAGTTTCTGGCACGATTTCCTCACCCGGCTCATCACATGAATCACCCGAAGGATCGTAGTCACTATCCATCATTATCATTGATAATTCTGCTAGTTCACGTTCCACTGCAGAGTCACTTAGTCCTTTCCTGCTTCCCACACGAGTTTTTCTGGGGGTAGAGGTCACGGGGCCCTTTGCAATGGGCACAGAAGCGACGAAAATGGCAGGGCCCGAGTGCGACAAGCTTTGACCACAGAGGAGGACAAGGAACTGAATGGCGCGGCTTATCTGAGAAAGCAAGGGTTGACAGTGACAATGGGGCTGACATCTGCTAACTTACAGTACATGCTAAGAAATTATTGGTAGGAAATCTCTGCAATACATAAAGAAGTAGGCAGTTCCAGGTGAATGTAAATGTCACTTAGGCTTCTCCCTTCCTTTCTTATACATATTTTTATTACGAAAATAGATTACAAGGCATAATTCAAAGAGGAAATTACCGTGGGAATTTAGCGAACGAGTGCATGTGAGGTGTTGTCAGGTAATAATTAGCCAATTCCAGGTGTATACCACTATCACTTACCTTATTTCTTTTTGGTATATATTATTTTGTATAAGTGTAGGGCATAGGGCTTTTTTCAATGGATGAAATTAGTGGAAAAATCCGGGGGAGATTTGCTTTAGCACAGCGCGGCAGGGCAGGCAATAGGAAAGGGTAAAGGAGGTGAGGTAGGGAGGGGTGAAAGGGTACTTGAGGGGAGGTAGGGAGGGGAGTCAAGAACGGGGGAAAATGGCTAAATTGTCAATAATGGATGGGAGTACAAATGAGATTAGGAGTGCTGACTATTGGTGGACAGTAGCAGTACATGCTAAAAAATGATTAGTAGGACATTTCGAAAATACAGAAAAATGTAAGTAGTTCCAGGTGAATGTAAATGTCACTTAGGCTTCTCCCTTCCTTTCTTATATATATTTTTATTACGGGAATAGATTATATGGCATATTTCAAAGGGGAAATTTCCGTGGGAAATTAGCGAACGAGTGCACGTGAGGTGTTTTCAGGTGATAATTAGCCAAATCAAGGTGTATAGCACTATCACTTACCTTATTTCTTTTTGGTATATATTATTTTGTATAAGAATAGGGCATACGGCTTATTTCAATGGATTAAATCAGTGGATAATTCCGGGGGAAATTTGCTTTAGTGCAGCACGGCCAGGGAGGCGAGAGGACAGGGTAATGGAGGGGAGGTAGGGAGGGGAGTCAGGAACGGGGAAAAATGGCTAAATTGTCAACAATGGATGGGAGTACAGATGAGATTTGGAGTGCTGACTAGTGTTGGACATTGGCAGTACTGATAGATGATACAAGCCACCATTTGTAAGCCCGGGAGAATTCAAAATAACACAGAATCACAAAAGTGACGTCCCGCAGTATGATTTATTGCGCCCGAGCGTCACGAACTGTTAATCACTGAGAATGAAAGTAATGCGAATATAAGTGGCTGGGGAATGGTTTGGAGAAGGAGGGAGGTGAGAAGGGGGGAAGAAATCACTAGGATGAAAGGAGTGGAGGCAGTAAAGAAAGACAAAATGGGGAAAGACCCAGGAATTGGTGGAGTGTATGGTGAAATGTTGAACCATGGTGGAGAGATAGTAGTAGAGTGGATATGGAAGATGTGCAGATTGGCCTGGGAGGAAGGTAGAGTCCCTGAATTTTGCAGTTCTGGGCAGATGCACAAAGACTTGAGCAATGCACAATTGTGCACCACTGCGCTCCAGTGAATATCGTATGTGCATTACGCACCGCACGAGACCTTGCACAATATTGCGCTTTTGCACATGAAAAGGCAGGTGTGCAAATGCAAATTTAGTTGCGCTTGCACAGCTAGATTTGCACTTGTGCATCTGCCTTGTGCACCTGTCCTGTGGATTGTGCACTGCGCAGTCCACGGGACACGTGGTCTTGGGAGCTGCCTGTATAGCTGGGCAAAGGATGGGGGAAGCTTGGGCAGGTCATGAGGGTTCTTGTTGGGGGAAGGCGGGAAGGTAGCAGCATTTCTTAAAATGCTTCAACTGAGATAATATATTTTAATATATTTTAAATCATTATTATTAGTAAATAATAATAAATTAAAAATACATTATTAAGAGTAGTATATGCAATTCCTTACAAAATCATCAAAACATAATATTATTTAAATCAAATATCCGCAGCCTAATAATTTATTAGGCTGTGGATATTAGATTTAAATAATAGGTTTTAATGATTTTTGTAAGGAATTACAAATGCTATTGTATATCTGTAATGCATTATTAAATAAAACGTCTGGCGAAAATGCAGATAAAAGTAAAACTGGCAACATCACAGCCTTTGTTTCTCTGTCCCTCCACTCCTCTCACTCCTCTGTTTGATCTTGCACGAGTTAATGCCTTGCTCTTGTCCTACCGCCTTAGTCACTTAGTGTCAAGTGAATCATTTTATTTCACAGTAAATAATTTCAATTTAATTTGTCAGTAATGTATGCCCCCATGGTGGCGATTTGTTGTTTGTGGCCAGTGGCCACCCCTTACGGGATTAAGGCGTCTGGCAATAGATAGATAGAATAATAATAAATAAAAGTAAGTATGCTTTATTTAAATATCTCAATATTTTACAGTAATTCCCACAAATATATGCAAATGGTTTGCACTAGCACTTTGCGACATTGCGCAAGCTAAATAGATTGCGCACTTGCGCAAATTACAAATAATAGAAAATATTAGTAATAAATAAAAGTAAGTACTGTAAGTATGGTAATTTATTTAATTATCTCAATATTTTTCAGTAATTCCCACAAATATATGCAAATGCTTTGCACTTGTGCTTTGCAACATTGCACAAGCTAAATATTAGTCAGACTGTGCACTTGCGCTTGCGCAAGGTAGTGAACTGTGAATTGCGCATTGAGCTTGCGCACGGTCCCTTTTCGTTTGTGCTGACCACCACTGGAATTTTGGAAGTCAGGTATAATCATTTGGTCCCTGTACAAAGGAAAACGGGAAAAAGAAGTATGTGGTAACCATAGGGTAATTTGTCTCCTGAGTGTATAAGGAAAATTATATGATAGGATACATATGTACAGAGTTAGGGAAATAACAGGGGGATTAGTTGTAGAAGTACAAAGAGGTTTTAGGAAGGGAACAAGTTGTGTAGATCAGATAACCATTCTTACATCTTTAATGGTAAAGTTTCTAGAGAATAAAAAGAAGTTCCATGCAGCCTTTATGGATTTGGAGAAAGCATATGACAGAATGGACAGACAAGGAATGTGTAAAATATTAAGAATATGTGGAATAAACAGGAAGTTGTTGAATGCCATGAGGAATACATATGAGGGTGCTAAGGCTGAACTGCATGTGGAGAGTGAACTGAGTGAATTTTCTTATCTGAATGTTGGATTGAAAAAGGGATGTGCCATGTCTCCTTGGTTGTTCAGTCTGTACATTGGATGGGGTTATAAAGGAGCTATAAAGTAGGGCAGAGAATGTTGGAGAGACCCTGATGAGAAAGGGCAGCGCTTGGAAACTTCCTGTACTGTTGTTTGCAGATGATACTGTGTTGTTAAGTGAAGATGAAGGAGAACTGCAAGGCTTGGTGAATGAGTTTGGGACTGTGTAAGAAATGGAATCTTTTTTTTTTTTTTATGTGAGGAAGAAGGAACCAAAGGCCATGAGCCCGCAAAACTGTTCCTTCCAAGAGAAAAGCAAAATACAAGAGAGAGCCAAATTCAAGATCCATTCATTTCGAGATGCCTGGACACACTGCGTTTGAAAGACTGGAGATCATAGGAAGCAGGAAATACAGACAGAGGGAGACAGTTCCAGAATTGACCTGTTCCATGAATGAAGGACTGGGAGTAACGGTTAACTCTTGCATTAAAGAGTTGGACAGAAAAGGGGTGAGAGTTTCCTGCTAGACGGGTGCTACGCGCCCGTCGTAGAAGTGGAGAAATGCATGCAGACAGTTCAGAGGAACAGTGACCATTGAAGTAGCGATAGAAAAGAGATAAAGATGCAACATTGCGGCGAAGAGACAGAGGTTGAAGGGAGTCAGTAAGAGGGGCAGAGTTAATGAGACGAAAGCCTTTGACTCCACCCTATTGAGAAGAGCTGTATGTGGGGAGCCTCCCCACACATGAGAGTTGTACTCCACACAGGGGCGGATAAAACCCCTGTATAGAGTCAACAATTGTGCAGGGGCAAAGAAGGAATGTAGGGTAGAGTATGTTATGGTCTTCGAGAGAAATGAAATCACTGAATGTACAATGAGGCTGGATGGGGAGGAAATGGAAAATGTGAGTGATTTAAGTACTTGTGTAGTGTGATGAGTAAGGATGGAAGTTTGGAGGATCAAGTTTTTGAAAGGGTACAACAAGGAAGAAAGGTTGCTGGTTCTTTGAAAGCAGTGATAAGGAATAGGGAATTGAACATGGAAGTAATAAAGTCGCTGCATGACATTGTTGTGAAACCATCTCTAACATATGTAAATGAAACTTGGACCTTGTTGGAAGGACACAAGTCAAGAGTGAGAGCAGAGGAAATGAGTCGTTTGAGAGGAGCATGTGGAGTTACATGGAGAGAGAGACTGACAAATAAGAAAGTGAGGGAGTGTTGTGGTGTGGATGTGGATGTGATAAAAAGTGTTAGCAGAAATATACTGGGATGGTTTGGCCATGCAGAGAGGATGGAGAGTGAGAGACTAACGAGGAGAGTGTATGTGAGTAAGGTGGAGGGTGGGATAGGGTAGGCCGAGGATGAGATGGAGGGATGGAGCGGAGAGGCATATGAGAGTGGGGATCGTGAGCTGCGGGGAATGGTAGTGAAATGGCAGGGGCAGAGCGAAATGGAGGCGATTTATTTGTGGCCTCTCCTTAATGGATTGAGGCATTTGGCAATAGGTACATATACTCTCCTATTCTGTCACATAATTCTTTCCAGTATCACCTAATACTAACTAGTCAGATCCAAAAATAAATCGCTGAGTAAGAGGTACCGGGGAGCTTCCTTGATACGAGTCATCAACCCGTGTTCTGGTCGACTAAGGAAACTCCTAAACACCATTTCCTGAGCTATTTATTTTTGGATCCGGATGTTTAATGACTTTTTATACGTAACATATGCAAAAGGATGGCTACCACCTTTTCCTGATTAAGATGTTAAAATGGTTTAAGCAACACAGAAAACTATAGTGATGTATACTAAGCAAAATAAATCACTTACCAAAAGGATATTAACCAGTCATATCCAAAAATAAACCACTAAGCAAGAGGTGTTGGAGAGCTTCCTTAACCGACTAGAATACCGGCCAAGGCAAGAGTAGACTGTAGCACCAGTCGAGCAGGGCAGTACTCCCAAGGTGGATGGAAAGCTGATGACTGGAGAGCTGGAGCTCCCGTTTCATCAGCCCTCGGGACTAGTTTCTGACCATCCCCCTTTGCTGAACTTTTTCAGTGTCTCAATAACACAGAGAGTAGGCCAGCATGCTCTCCAATACAAGTTTCTCTAACTGTCAACACCAAACTACATGTATAGTACACACTACACTTCCTTCTCAAAATAAGAAAAAAACGAGAAATGGCACAATTAAATCTGGCCTTGGAGTTCCCAGGGGGGGGGGCCATAAATTCCCCCACCATCTGCCCCTCTCCTGGTGACGACTCAGAAAGATGCCTGGAACCACTGTCTGACTCACTTCTTCATTTCTGCAACATTCACATCTTTTCCTCTAACTTTCTCTCAGTTGAGCACCACCTCTCCTCCTCTAAACCTCACCTTCTCTTCCTATCTGAGACTCTGCTGTCTGAAGCAACTGACAGCAAACCCTTTTCTGTTTCCTCCTACTTTCTCTATACTTCTTTTCAAAGCCAAAGATGGTTGTTGTGTATATGTACACAACGATTTATCATGCTCTCGTGTTCCTGAACTTGATTCTTCTGAATTCTCTACCCTCTGGCTTTGGCTTTCTTGTCATTCTCTGACTAAATTTATCTGTGCTGTTTGCTTATCTCCTAATTCTCCTGACTATGAAAAATTCCTCGACCATCTTACTTCTACGATGGAACACATTCTATTCATTTCTCCTTTCTCTGAAATCTCCATTCTAGGAGATTTCAATGTTCACCACAACCTTTGGCTCTCCTCTCCTTTCACTGATCCACCTGATGTACAAGGCTATAATTTTTTCTATCCTTAATGACCTAGAGCAGCTTGTACAGCACCTTACCCATATCCCTGACCGCCTTGGAGAGAGCTCCAATATACTTGTCCTCTTTTTTACAACTAATCCTTCTCCTTACACTGTTAATTTTTCCTCTCCATTGGGCTTCTCCGATCACAACCTAATTACCTTTAACCTGTCCTACTGCTCTGGTACGGCCTGTAAACCCTCCAAAGAAACATCGACTGTGGCACTTTGGAGCTATGGACTGGGAGGCCCTCAGGCACTACTTCTTTGTTATTCTGTGGAATGATTATTGTTCCCATGGCCAGGAGCCATCTGAGTGTACATTGCGCATTACGGAGGTTATTCTCTTGTGCATGGGAACATGCATTCCCTTTTCATATCCTTTGACTAATGCAAGAAAGCCTTGGTTTAATCACGCTTGTTCTAATGCTGTCGCAACAAGGGGAGGGCTTATAAAAGGTACCAGAACCAACCCACCCCTGAACCACATCTTGCTTATGATTCTGCCCAAGTCTGTTCCTTGCTCTGCTAAAATTAATTTCATCCGTACTAAATGCTCTCAACTCTCCAACTCGAATTCTTCCCACTTCTTCTGGCACCTTGCCAAAAACCTTTCTAACAACTTTACCTCATCATCCTTCCCTCCTCTTTTCTATTCTGATGGCTCTGTAGCTATTTCTTTTACTGATAAAGCAGATCTCTTCGCTCAGACTTTCTCCTCCAATTCCACCTTGGACGATTCCGGTGCTGTTCCTCCATCACTTTCCCCCTGTGACTTCCTCATGGCTGACATTTAAATTTCTTCAGCTGATGTATTTTCTGCTATCAATGGTCTTAATACTAACAAGATATATGGGCCTGATGGAGTCCTTCCTGTTGTTCTCAACAAATGTGCTTCTGTGCTTACATCCTGCCTATGTATACTCTTTCACCTTTGTCTGTCAACTTGTACTTTTCCTTCCTGATGGAAGTTTGCTCTCATTCAGTCGGTCCCGAATAAGAGTGACCATTCCCAACCCTCTAACTATCGTCCAATTGCTTTAACATCCTGTGTCTCAAAAGTTTTCGAGTCAATTCTTAACAGAAAAATTGTACAGCATCTTTCGTATCACAACCTTCTTTCTGATCGTCGTATGGGTTCCATCAGGGACGCTCCACTGGCGATCTTCTCACCTACCTTTCAGACTCCTGGTCATAGTTTTACCATCGCACTTGACATCTCAAAGGCTTTCGATCGAGTATGGCATAAATCTTCAATTTTCAAACTGCCCTTTTACGGTTTCTATCCTTCTATCTGTGCCTTTATCTATAGCTTCCTTCCTGGTCGTTCTATAGCCGCTGTTGTAGACGGCCATCGTTCTTCTTCTAGATTTATGAACAGTGGTGTTATGCAGGGCTCTGTCCTGTCACTGACTCTCTTCCTTCTATTCATCAATGACCTTCTAAGCTGTACATCTAACCCTATCCCTCGTACGCTGATGATTCCACCCTTCACCTTTCCATTTGGTTCCCGCAACGTCCATCTCATCAGTTGCTTCAACAGACAAGGGATGAGGCTATGGGAAACCTATTATCTAACTTGGTTTGTATCTCTGACTGGGGTAAAAATAAACTTGTTGTTTTTAATGCATCAAAAACTCAGTTTTTACACTTAACAAGCCGACACAGTCTTCCACAGGAGTACCCACTAATGTTAATAATATCTAGCTCAATCCTGTATCATCCTTGAACATGCTTGGGGTTTCATTCACTAGGGACTTATCTTGGGAAGATTATATTGCATCTCTTGTAAAATTTGCTTCAAAGAGTCTTGGTGTGCTAAGCCGACTCAGTACCTTCTTTATCTCTGCACACTTGTTGACTTTATACATGGGTTATATTCGCCCCTGTTTAGAGTACAACTCCCATGTGTGGGGAGGCTCCCCACATACAGCTCTTCTCAATAGTGTGGAATCAAAGGCCTTTTGTCTTATCAACTCTCCTTCTCTTACTGGCTCCCTCCAACCTCTGTCTCTTTGCCACACTGTTACATCTTTGTCTCTTTTCTATCGCTACTTCCATGGTCACTGCTCCCCTGAACTGTCTGCTTGCATCCCTCCAGCTCTACATCGGACGCGTAGCACCCGTCTAGCAACAAACTCACATCCCTTTTCTGTTCAACTCTCTAATGCAAGAGCTAACCGTTACTCCTAGTCCTTCTTTTATGCCACAGGTCAACTCTGGAACTGTCTCCCTCTGTTTGTATTTCCTACTTCCTATGATCTCCAGTCTTTCAAACTCAGTGTGTCCAGGCATCTCTAAATGAACGGATCTTGAATTTGGCTCTCTTTTGTACCCTTTGTGTTTTTTTCTTGGAAGGAACGGTTTGCGGGCCCCTGGCCTTTGTTCCTTCTTTCTTGCATAAAAAGAAAGGACCGGTTAAGGAATCTCCCAAACACCTCCTCAGGGAGTTATCTTTGCATACGGCTGGTTGGTATCGTTTTCTCTGTTACTTATGCAGAGTATGGTGATAGTAGAATGATTTACGTGCTCAGAAGAGGACAGTAAGGTGTAGTAAGCAAAATAAATCGCTTAGTAGAAGGTGTTAGGCGATTCTGACAAGATTACGTAACACAGACATGGCCGAGGAGAGGGGGGGGGGGGAGGCAGCTGGGGACAATACTACACAGAGTATTATAACATTTACAATACAGAGCTGTGTATACTGTATTTTTGTCATGCTGAAGGGGCCGAGGGATGTAAAGAACTTCTGACCCGTCGTCTTCTTTGGTTTTAACCTCTTATACAGTAAGAATGTATCGGTAGAGGTGACTGATGTATAATTATTATCACATTGCCAAAAACTGTGACATATCACAGCCCCTGTTACCTAAAGAATGTATGGATGTTGCTGAGGGAGAGTTATTAAGAGTCTATGGCAAAATATTACAAAATATCTGAGGGAGAGTTTGAATATGCGATGACTCGACTTTCACCAATTTCAAAATAAAGCCAAAAATAAATATTTCGGAGCCAAAAATTCTTACTTCCCAGAGCCCATGTTACCTTAAAGATATGTGGATGTTATTGACGGTGGTTTATTAAGAGTCTAAAGGAATAAAATTTCGTAATATCTGATGGATATTTTGACCATAGGGCGTCTCTACGTGACAAATTTCAAAATAAAACCAAATATATATATATATATATATATATATATATATATATATATATATATACATCATCATCAGCCGTTTGAGTATCCACTGAAGGACCGGCCTATTCCGACCGAAGTCGGGACGATACAGCCAATGTGTCTCTACCAAGTGGCTTAGGCTGTCTAGTAGAGATTGTATGAAGGGTGAGAAGTGCTTGTAAGTGTAATTGTAGTGTTGGAGTGGCTTTGGATGTGTGTGTGTAGTCTGTGAACCAAGTGTAATCGGCCCGCACAAGCCGACTGGGTGTAAGCATACTTTATAGTAAGCGACACTGGTTCAACCACAGCACCCCTTGTGTCCGCCAATGCAGTACGTGGCCGGGTGAACACTCCCAAAGTTTATTACCCTGACGGGGCGCGAACCCTGGTTCACCCGTGTACGAAACGCACACTCTGCCACTGTACCACAGAGGCTCCATATATATATCTATAATCAATGCCAAGAATTCTCACTCACACACCCTATTGCAGAAATTATATACTGTATATGGATATTACTGATGGAGATTTATTAAGAGTCTAAGGCCAAAAATTTCGAAATATCTGTTGGACGTTTTGAACATGGGATGGTTCTGGGATGACGGTGCCTTCACAATTTTCAAAATAAAACTAAGGGAAAAGATTATATACTAAAAATTCTTTACTTACTAGAGTTGCTGTTACATAAATGACACATAGATGCTGCTGACATGGGGGTATGAAGGGATTTGAAGGCCATAATGAAGGAAAATATGACGCAAACACACAACAATTCCACCATCAAATGTTCACTCTGCCAACACGACTAAATAATTATGTTTCCGCTGCCATCTTTGTGCCCACATAGAAAGGTGTTTTTCGTATGTATGCACACAAACACAAGTATACGCACATGCATCCACTAGTACATAAACACATATACAGTATATATACGCACATGCATCCACTATACACAAACACATTTATACGCACATGCATCCACTAGTACACAAACACACAAATATACGCACAAGCATGCAACAGTACACACAAGCATTGTCTTATACAAGGAAACAAACACAGATACAAACACACAAACATACACTCACACCATCGCATATTAATAGGCTATACACGCAAAACTAGATAAGGAGTACCTCCTTACCTTACTGTGTTTTCTATCACGCTGGCTCCAAAGAAAACGAGTTCTATGGGAGGGTGACTATTCCACACCACACATAAACGGTATTTATTTATTAATTTGGTGTGAATTTATATGTAGTATGAGAGTATATTGGTTTTCAAACAGTAATATAGGCAATATAAGCATTGTTTCACTCACTAACACATCAACATACCTGACCCTGTTTGATAACATTACCTGATCATCATTTCTGACTGTTTCTTCCTCTAATGCTATGAAAACTTTGTCCTCCACATTGTCATCGATTGGGGAATCACTCTGGCCCTAAATGTCTTTACTGGCCAGGTCACTGGTAACAGGTGAATTGCCCAGACAATGGTGTGTGGGGGGTGGGGGGAAGGTCATGCAGGATAAGGCATTGTCTCTGCCTGGCATCTTGTAGAGCAGCGGTTCCCAACCTGGGAACCATGGCCCCAAGGGGGCCATGGGACATTGACTGGGGGGCCCTTGGGCCTTATTGGTAATATAAGATATTATAAGGTATTTGATCTGAGTAAAACCTGACAGAAATCAAGTATTAAATATACCTTACTGTGCTAGTTTAGCCTTAAGTATATTGGGGTAATTACCGTTTTCTGCACAATATCAAATATTAAAAATATATAAATATACGATCTGAGTTATATAGGGGCCATGGAGCTTCTCATAATTTTCTCGGGGGGCCACAGGACCAAAAAGGTTGGGAACCACTGTTGTAGAGGAATAGAGGAAGGTGTCCCGTGTATATGTACCAAAAATCACTCGCAAAAATTGAAAATTGTGCAAATTATGACTCTTGCAATTGCGTGATGTACCAGTACGTCGACGGGTCAAGCTGTGACAAAATGTTGCGACGTACCCATATGTCGATGGGATGCCTCGGGTTAATCCCAATGCCTTTGCATTCTCGTGAAATTCTTTGAGAGCACTCAGTAGTATCTCCAGCCACTCCACTAGGATAACTGCATCATGAGCAAAGTCAAGGTCAGTAATCCTGAAATTGCCAATTGATACCCCACAGTAACTTCGACTCACAGCCCAGTCCAGTACCCAGTCCATACATGTGTTGAAAAGTGTGGGGGCAAGGACACATTCCTGTCTAACACCAGAACTTACTAGGAAGAAGTCAGATGCTCCCCCTGCCCCCACACTTGATAGCACTCTCAGTGTTTGAGTACAAGCCAGGAATCACTCAGATTATTCATGTGGGGATCCCACGGAGTCGCAGTTCCCACAGTGATCTCAATTTATGAAGTCAAAAGCCTTCTTGAGATCCATACAGGCTGCTAGCAGACTTTGTCAAAATTCAAGATGGCATTCTACAAGAACTTGAAGAGTATGGATATGGTCAATGGTATGCTAGACCTCTTGGGCATGAATCCAATTGATTATTCCTCTGAAACATTAGCAGATGGTCCTGGATGCGCATCAGGAGAATGTGAGCAAGAACTTTGCTTGGCTCACTGAGCACTATAATACTCCAGTAGTTACTACAGTCACATTGGTTTCCTTTTTCTTTCCAGATAGGGGTGGCCAAACCATCTGTCCAGTCAGGGGGAATGATACCAGACTGCCAAATGGCTTCTATGACTGTATATAACCCCCTGACATGGCTTTGCCCCCAGCCTTGATCAGTTCTGCTGGGATGTCACAAACACCAGCTACTCTACCACTTTTCAACCTAGCCATTGCCTTCTTGATTTCATCTAGAGAGGGCACGGTTTTGTCAATTGGTGGTACAGCAGTCAATGGCTGTACATCAGCCAACGGAAGCTCTCCACTGGGAGGGTCAGCCACATATGGCTGCTCAAAGTACTCAGCCCAACGAACCCTATAGGCCCCTACTCACATGCCCTTGACATGAGCCATCCATCTGCTGTCCAAACGGAGTTCATCTGAGAGATGAGTCTGGAGTGGAGCTTCTTCAGGGCTCGGTAGATGGGTCGAAGGTCATTTGCATTAAAATGACATTCCACCTCCTTAGCGATTTCCCTGACATACCTCTCCTTGTCCCTTCTCAGTAAAACTCACGCTTGTCGAGGCAGAAGTCTGTGCTGTGCCCGATCCCCAGTTAGTCTGGCAGCACGACTCGCCTCAATTGTGGTCAGCGTCTCCCACAAGATGAATCCCCTCCTTGATCTCGGGCAGTCTCCAGTACATTTATCAGCTGCTGCCATGGGCATCATTTCAATTTTCCTTGGTGGGGGGGGGGATAGGCTATTTAGGAGGCCCCCCTACTTCCACCTCCCCACATGGAGGGGAGGCCAGCAAGCATTCTGAAGCCACATGCAAAGCTATATTTAGAGAATTAAATCAGTAAACAAATATATATATTGTGTATAAATATTTATTAAACCAATTACTTCCTGACACACAAACTAATGGATATTCTAGCACTGGCAGTATTTCTGTGTGAAGTTGAATATGTAATTTAAAGTGCATGGTAAAGTACATAACATCCCATTATATGCTAATGAACTTAGATAACAGACCAAATAGCAATTAAAATATTTGTATTGGTCTTCATTCTTATAGCCTAAATGAAAAGATAATGAATATAAAATTTAGATTTAAAAGATGTAAACTTGTAACTGAAATAAAAATGGAAAGCTTTTAGCTTACTAGCCCCCAAAATACCATGAACCATATAAAGTAATGTGAAAAAGTAAGCTCTACAGTAAGAGGTGGGAGAAATAAAACGATGGTTTTTAAATCCGGAAGACGCTCAAGTATGAATATATTAATTTCAAAATTCATTAGAGGAATTGAAAACTAAACTACATATATTTCTTGCATTGAATAATGAATAAACTACTGCAACAGTGGATATCTCCGTGATCTCTGCTTTGCAGTTATTTGTAGTGCCCTTTGTGGCCTACGTGCCATGGTGAAAAATGCCGTATATTCTACCTAAAGCAGCTTTATACTGTACCAATTCCAAGAGATTATTTTAGTTACATGGCAAGATATCATACATTAATTTGATATGTGAGGTGGTATGTGGCGAGAAGAGAAGACGAAAGGGGATGCAAGGAACAGCATGGTGGAATGAAGAGGTAAGAGAGGCTGTGGCACAAAAGAAGAAAACATATATTGAGTGGATGAGAAACAGGGGCGTGGAAGAAGTTGACAGACGGATGAGAGAGTTATGTACAGAGAGGAAGAGAGAGGTGAAAAATTGGTAAGAGAGAGAGTAAGAAGACAGTGGATGAGGAATATGGAAGGAATTTTAGTGTAAAGTGGAGGGAACGTAAGAAAATGTTCCAGAAAGAGGTAGAGTTAGACAGGGTGTCAAAGGAGTTAGTTAGGAAGTGAAAGATCAAAATGGTAGACTACTAGTGGAGAAGGGAGAAAAAGTTAGGAGATGGAGGGAACACTTTAGGGTATTGTTGAACATAGGGAATGAAAGTAATGCGGGTGAAAGTGGCTGGGGAATGGCTGGAAGAATGAGGGATGTGAGAGACGAGAGGAAGAAATCAGTAGAATGGAAGTTGTGGAAGCAATGAAGAAAGTTAAAATGGGGAAAGCCCCAGGAATTGATGGAGTGTGTGGTGAAATGCTGATGCATGGGGAAAAAATAGTAGTAAAATGGATGTGGAAGATGTGCACATTCGCCTGGGAGGAAGGTAGAGTCCCGGAGGATTGGAAGTCAGTATAATTATTCCCCTGTACAAAGGAAAAAGAGGAAAAGAAGTATGTGGTAATCATAGGGGTATTTGTCCTCTTAGAGTAATAGGAAATGTATATGGTAGGATACATACTACCATAGTTAGGGAAACTACAGAGGAATTAGTTGGAGAAGAACAGCGAGGTTTTAGGATGGGAAGAGTTTGTGTAGATCGGATATTCATTCTTAGTTCTTCAGTGGAAACGTTTCTAGAGAAGGGAAAGAAGATGTATGCGGCCTTCATGGATTTGGAAAAAGCATATGACAGGGTGGAAAGACAAGGACTGTGCAAAATATTAAGAAAGTATGGGGTAGATGGGAGTTGCTGAATGCCGTGAAGAGTATATATGAGGGTGCAAAGGCTGCAGTGCGTGTGGATAGTGAACTGAGTGAATTTTTCTGTTTGAAGGTTGGATTGAAACAGGGATATGTCATGTCTCCATGATTGTTCAATCTGTATATGGAAGGGGTAATAAAAGAGATACAAGTTAGGGCAGTGGATGTGGGAGCGTTCCTGATGAGAGAGGGCAGTGTTTCGAAACTCTCTGTGCTGTTGTTTGCAGATGATACTGTGTTGT
This sequence comes from Coenobita brevimanus, assembly GCF_032717465.1. Taxonomy (NCBI): domain Eukaryota; kingdom Metazoa; phylum Arthropoda; class Malacostraca; order Decapoda; family Coenobitidae; genus Coenobita; species Coenobita brevimanus. The sequence goes on from NC_137057.1 coordinate 40,001,834, forward strand.
TAAGTGAAGACGAAGGGGATCTGCAAGGCTTGGTGGCTGAGTTTGGGAAAGTGCGTAAGAAACGGAATCTAAAGGTGAATGTAGGGAAAAGTAAAGTTATGGTCTTCGAGAGAGGTGAAGTCAATGAATGAATAGTGAGGTTGGATGAGGAGGAAATGGAAAATGTGAGTGCGTTTAAGTACTTGAGTAATGTGATGAGTAAGGATGGAAGTTTGGCGGGTGAAGTGCTTGAAAGGATACAACAAGGAAGAAAGGTTGCTGGTTCCTTGGAAGCAGTGATAAGAAACAGGGAAGTGAGCATGGAAGTGAAATAGTTACTCGTACTACAAGACTGTATTGTGATGCCAACTCTAACGTATGGAAGTGAAGCTTGGACCTTGTTGGAGAGACACAAGTCAAGAGTGAGAGCAGGGTAAATGGGTTATTTGAGAGAAGCATGTGGAGACACATGGAGAGATAGACCGACAAATGAGGAAGTGAAGGAGCATTGTGGTATTGATGTGAATGTGATAGGAAGCGTTAGGAGAAACACACTGTGGTGGTTTGGCCATGTGGAGAGGATGGAGAGTGAGAGAATGACGAGGAGAGAGTATGTGAGTGAGGTGGGGGGGGAGAGGGGGGGGAGGTTAAGGATGAGATGGAGGGATGGAGTGAAGATGTATACAGGTATGAGAGAGGGGGTGTGTGAGCTGGGAGCAGGGCAGTGAAATGGAGGGGGACAGGGCAACATGGAGGCGATTTGATTGTGGCCACTCCTTACGGGATTAAGGCATCTGGCAAGAGATAATAGGTAGATAGACCTGTGTTCATATGTACTTTACCAGCCTTTACAGAATGAACTACCCATGGAGTCTGCTGTTTGACTGGCTGGCCGCTGGCTTGTGGTGCCTATCGTGTCCAGACCACGTTACCAAGATAAAGAAAACGTTCGAACTTTTAATTCCGACGTCGAACCATAAATAAAAAGAAAACCATGCTTTCGTGTTTAATTCTTTCTTTCTTTTTTTTTTTTGTAAAGCATCCATGCCACTTAAGTGTTTGTGACTTAGATTGTGTCATATAGATTTTGTATAAAAAAAAAATGCTTACCTGGTTCTGATGCGACCCTGCCGCCCCCTCCTACCGTTCATTTTTTCCTCACGGTCTCATGGTACCTTACCTCCCCTCTGGATTTTACCACCTCCCACGTTGGGAACCACTGATCTAAATGAACTCTTTAGACTCCTATCTACAGGTACGAACTTCCTAAGACGAAGAAAAACTTTAATGATAGCCAGAATACTATAAGAAAAGGAAGCTTGATACTGTAGTTAACTGAACTGGGGACTAGGAACATACTTTCATTGACATCCTTTAAGGTACCTAATAAATTATTGTGATTATTACACACACACACATACACAAACACACACACACACACACACACACACACACACACACACACACACACACACACACACACACACACACACACACACACACACAAGATATATTTCACACAAACCGTACTGAGGCTAAATACAAATTATTTTTAATTTCATGATGTTAACCTTATATTTTTTCATAAAATGTAGTTGATTTGGAGGCCCCCTCAGAAAGCTTGGGAGGGGCTAGCTCCCCTCGCTGCCCCCCCCCCCAATGACGTCCCTGGCTGCTGCCAGGATAGCACAGTTAAACGTATCCCCTTGTTAAACAGGATCCTCAACAGAGCTGAGCATTTCAAACCGGTTTGAGACTGCCATTGCATACTCAAATGCACACTCCTCATCCCTGACTTTCTCAAGATGGAACCTTCTTTGGTGGCATCTTGAGAATCTCTCAGTTTTGATTTGTAGCCTTAGAGTAGCAACAGCAAGTATGTGATCTGTAGCAAAGAACTCTGGAATCCTGAAAACCCTGCATTCTCTGAAGGATCCTCCAGCAAGTACTAACAAGAATGTGATCAATCTCCTTAGCAACCCCTCCGGTATTGGGATACCAAGTCCAGCGGTGAAGATTTGGTTGCTGGAACCAGGATCCAGCAATTCTTAACCAAAAGGATTTTGTGAAATCCAGAAGGTAAGAACTATTAGAGTTCCTGGTTCCAGAGCCATGGGGACCTACACAATCCCTGAAGCCCTCCCTATCAGTGCCAGCAACCCCATTAAAGTCACCCAAGACCAGGACTGTATCCCATGAGGGGCACTGTTCCACAACTGATTCAAGTTTGGTGTGAAATAGCTCTTTCTCTTCAAAATCACTCATCTCAATTTGAGCGTACACTGCAGTAAGAGAGAAAAAGTCCAAGGAGTGCTTCATTCTCCCCAGAATTATATGCTCATCAACTGGAGTAACCCTATCGACACTTGAGACAAAGCGAGCAGGAATTGCCACAGTGACATCCCTAAGAGGGATACCATCGTCACACCCAGACCAATTGTATTTGTAACCATCGCTACTGATCCCACCATGCCCAGGTTGCCTCACTTCTGTGAGTGCAGCTATGCTGACCCTCAATCTCCCCAACTCTCGTGACAAGAAAGACAGTCCATCATCCTTTGAAAGGTTTAGAACTTTCCAAGCTCCGATCTGCAGTGCCTTCTGAAGGTTAAACCTGTGCTTGGAGCCTAGGGCTCGGGCGTCCTTTGCACCACCACGATGCAAATCAAAAGGAGGTTCTGGGCTTGGGGTTCCCCTCCTATCATTCTGTTGCTGGGGTCCCGTAGGCTTTACCCAGTAACCATCGTAATAGGTGCCAGCTGACAGGGCCCGAAAAGCCCTGTCAGGCAGGCGCCCGAGGGAGGACCCTCCAGCAAAACTGGGTCAGGGTCAGGTAACATGCACTGACCCTTATCCCTCTTCCATCGCTTATTTCACATGGGGCTGTATTTCTTTTACAGGGAGGGGACGCAAACCCCACCCCAACCTCTCAGGTTAGGGGAGGGCTCACCAGTAGCCTATGGACAAGAGAGTAGAATCCCTGACTATGGCTATCCTTAGAGTTTCGTTCTAGGTGAACTGCCAACCAAGGCTAAAAAGCTCCACCAACCCTACTAGATGGCCGTTGGCAAAGATATTTCATCCGCCCTTTGACAGGTATAAAAAGTATAAACACAATTATCATTACAAGCACAGTAATGAACAAAGATATATAGTGATACATACATGGTACAAAGTTGTTGCAGTAATTATCATTATACGTTTAGGAATGAGCAAAGAGATGCAATGACACACATACGTACGTACATATTCAGTGAGACGCATATATGGAAACATACATATACATATATATCTATACAATACGTATATCTTCACACCCATGTAGCCATAGTCATGTATGTACATGATAGGTATTGTACGTATGTATAAAGATACGGTTATGTGTACAGACGTGTTTATATATATTTATATATAGATATCTATATATTTATATATATCTATATATATATATATACAAGGAGACAAAAATATATATTTACACTATTTAGATACATAAACATAGTCACATACAATCGTGGTCACAAATAATCACTTCTCCTCTGTTACCCCTTGCCTCAGGCTAGTTGCTTTATGCGTGGCTTGTCGCGGTGGAAAAAAGAGGGGCTGAAAGGGGGGGGGGGGGCAAAGAGAGAAGAAAAGGTGGGTGAAGGGGACGAGTGATGGTGCGGTGATGGAGTGAAGAAGGGGAGGGAGATTGAAATGCTAAGTGATGGTCACATTATTTGTCTATTTTCTTTCATTCATTGCATGATGTAAAAGAGTTAATATTCGGTAGATAATGCTGCATTACACCTCTATAGCGGCGTCAGATAACAAGCTTTAGAGTGGCGATATCAATGGCTGGCACTTGAGAGAAATATACTGACGTAACAGATCAAACTTTAGTGCGGAGCCAGATAATTGTGTTCATCCGAGTATTTTGACTTCCGACGCAGAATGGAATATCGATGGCTGTGACTTCCTTGATGCTTGTTTAAGAAACCTCCTCTATCCTAATATGTATTTAATTTTTTGAACTAAGGATCATATGCAACTTTTGACATGTCTGTGTCCACAGTATAGCCTACACTCCCTCCATACAGCCAGTGTCTTGTCAACTATTTTATGGCATCTCTTCATGAAAAGCTATTGAAAATATGCATAAAAGGTAAAAATAATCTATGTCTGTGCACTTGAGTGGATATAGTAACTATTGTATATTACTCATAATGTTTTAGAAGGAAAATGACAGAAAATCCTACCCAAACTCCGAAAATTTATCTGTGTCACTGTTTACCAACGTTGGCCAAGCCAAAGCAACCAGGAAAGCCTTTGTATGTAGTCCAATGGTCTCCTGCCTCACCTCTTGCTGTATTCGCGACACCGAGGAAACACTGTTGTTGATGCTTTGCTGGTTTAGTCTGAACAGCTCCCACTTGTCCTTGGTGTGCTGCAGGAAGCTTGCCCGTGTCCCCTCATTGTCTGGTTCCCTCGCATTAATAGTCTGGGCCCACACAGACTCGGCGGCTTTGCACTAATGGTGATCTATCACGTCAGTATATTTCTCTCAGCCAGTCCTCGATATGACCACTCTGATGCTTGTGATCTGACGCCGCTGTACAAGGTGTAATGCAGCTTTAGCTACCAAATATTAACACCTTTATATCATGCCCTGAATGAAAAAAAAAAAAAAACCACACAAATAATGTGCCTACCACTTCGCATTTCAATCTCCCTCCCCCACCCTACTCTCCCTCCCCTCCCTCTCTCCATCCCTGAACCATTACTCGTTCCCCCACCCACCTTCCCTTCTCTCTCTTGCCTCTCCCTCTCAGCTCCTCTCACTCCGTTGTGACTTGCCGCGCATAAAGGAGCCAGCCTGAGGCACGGGGTATTCGAGGATAGGTGATTATTTATAATCACGCCAGTACACTGGTAGATAGAAACGGTGCATGTGCATGTATTATCCTTGTGATGGTTTTTAAATCAGGAGATAACACTATAATACGTACCGTTTCCACAGTTGTGGACATATCAAACAGAACCACCCCGTCCACCAACGAGATGGTGTAATGCTTTCCACATCTGGTAACTCTGCTACGTATGGAACACCAGTCGTTCGGTCGCTAGGACGAACCGAACGCGGTGATTATTGCCGCTGTGCGCAGTTACTGGTGGTTTATAAACAATGTCTCGCCTGACAATATACTGGAAATAACAACGTTTTGTGAGTATGGTAATGAAATAATTTCACATCATACATATGCGTATTATATTCACTTGATTTCGTAAAACATCACGACCCATACAACATTTACCGACGGCCAGCATAATGTGTAAGCTACTATAACGTTATCTGCATTCCCGCATCTACAGTATAATAATAATCACAAAATTACCGTGACATCTCTCCTCCCTGGCCGCGAACCTGAAACTAGTAGACCTCTTTAATGAACGCAAATTCATATGAGGTGGCGGGGTTGCGTGCCTGGGAGACAGGAGGGGGAAGGTGGGTTAGGAGGGGGCAATAGTGTTCAGGCTGGTGGGAGGGTAGGCCCTACAGGAGACGACTGATGGGGTAGGAGAGAGTGGGCTGTGGCAGGAAGCTAGGAGGGGATGGATAAATGATGACATGGTGCCAAATCAGTTAAAGTTTAACGTTGATTACAGAATTTGAGTCTGGCCGTTAAACGTTATTCAGACTTTGACACGTTACGGTCTATCTGCATGTTCTGTTATATCGTCTACAGGACGACCTACTCCCCATGGGGTGGCACATTACACAAACCCTGCATTAATAATGCATGGTGACGACTATCTCATCACAATATATGAAATGTCCCTAGAATGTTTGTCTGACGTCACACTGTTGTCACAGCGACTGGGAGCCATTCTTGTTATGTTTACATAGCTACATCGTGGATGACGACTATGGTATCGGAAGCAGAGGAGGGGGAGGGAGGAATTTTCTCTTCCCACAATAAATAATAGTTATCAACAGTGATTCTTGCCTTTGAGTCTCGTTAATATCTGTATGACAGCAGTGTAAACGAAAACATGATTTGCTAGGAGGGGGTGGGATGGACTGGATCCCAGAATATAGGTGGTGATAATGGGGTAGGCTAATAGGTGTATTACATGATCTTGATGTCAGGTTACTGTAAACCCTTCACTGATAGGGTAAATCGTGATATTAAGGACGTGTAACTGTTCAGCAATCTGATTCGCAACATCAGAACCCAGTTCACTGTTTCCCCCTCCCTCGTCCTGACATCCTACTTTCTCTATACTCGTTTCAAAGCCAAAGGTGGCTGTTTTGTATATACATGCAACGACTTATCTTGCTCTCGTGTTCCTGAACTCGATTCTTCTGAATTCTCAATACTCTGGCTTCGACATTCCTGTCATTCTCTGACTAAATATATCTGCGCTGTTTGCTTATCCCCTAATTCTACTGACTATAAAAAATTCGTCGACTATCTTGCTTCTACGATGGAACACATTCTATCCATTTCTCCTTTCTCTGAAATCTCCATTCTAGGAGATTTCAATGTTCACCACAACCTTTGGCTCTCCTCTCCTTTCACTGATCCACCTGGTGAAAGAGCCTACACCTTATCTACCCCTAATGACCTAGAGCAGCTTGTACAGCACCCTACCCATATCTCTGACTGCCTTGGAGAGAGCTCCAACATTCTTGACCTATTACTTACAACTAGTCCTTCTGCTTACACTGTTAATCTTTTCTCTCCATTGGGCTCCTCCGATCACAACCTTATCACCTTAACCTGTCTTATCGCTCCGGTATGGCCTGTGGACCCTCCAAAGAAACGTCATGTGTGGCACTTTGGACCTGCGGATTGGGAGGCCCTCAGGCAGTACTTCTTTGATTTTCCTTGGAATGATTATTGCTTCCATGGCTGGGAGCAGTCTGCGTGTGCCTTGCGCATTACGGAGGTTATTCTCTCAGGCATGGAAACATACGTTCCTTTCTCATTGTCAGGACTGTAAAGTATCTTACTACATAATAACTAGCAACATTCATAATATAGTCTAGAGGTTAGGTCGATGTCAAACCTAGGGGCCAGAGGAAGTGACGTTAGCACCGCTCCAGAATGTCTCACACCAGCCCAATAGCCCACAAACAGTGCCTCGTGACCATACACACACACACATACACACACACAGGTTTCTAGAACATTTGGACGACAGTGTAGCCCACGTGATGGAAGTTCTTATATACGGAAAGAAAGAGGAGGAGAAGGGAGAAGGAGGCTAGCAACAGGGGCAAGAGGGTGACAGAGAGATAGAGTGAGACAGGGAGGTAGCTAGCGGGACTCTACTTTGTACTTCACTCGTGTGTGAGAGACTTTAGTTAATCTTTTCAAGACAAATACAATTATACGTAGTCCCATACTCATCTTTACCTCTCCTGTCATTGCCTGACAAAGGGAACGAAGATTATCTACTTACAAAACTACTCACGTATAAGAACCGCTCGTCCACGAGTCTAATATATGTATAACTGATCAACAAAACACATTACAAGAAGCTTACGAAGTTTCTACTAAATATGGTGGCAGTGAAAGTACGAACCTCGTCTACGAATCTACAGTGAATTTCTACAAAAGCAGGCTAGACTCCAACCAAGATTAGCTTCAGTTCTACAGGGAATTTCTACAAAAGCAGGCGAGACTGTAACCAAGATCAGCTTCAGTTCCACAGTTGATTCTACATTATCAAGATAGAAAACAAACAATTACCTCTTGCAACCAACACCTCACAACCAGCTCCTGACAGTAGTCTCTCCACCCCCCCCCCTCCTTCTCTTCGATCATCGTGCTGATGTAGAGGAGAAGAGGTCACACGATGCCTTGCCAGTAATTTAATAAAATATTGATACAAACAATCTTCCAATTTCTACGACGAACCAACGAACCATAACCATCTACGATCAACTACAAGTAACACGTCTACAAGACATCTCTATAATCTTCTACACGCACCTACAAGTAGCGACATTCTTCGTCCCACACCGAGTAAATCACAAGAAAAAAGGACCAAGAATACATCGAGCATGAAAAAACAAAACAAGCAAACGAAGAGCGAGAGTTAACTCACAACCCACAACTACATCATCCCCCCCGACCCCACCCTTCTCTCCAACCTACCCACCACCTCCACCACCACCAGAACGCTGAGGCAGGGGTGAAGACGGCAGCAAATACCAGATCCCTCACTCACCTCTCACCTTACTCATCGTTACTCAACATTACTCATCGTTATTCATTTACCCACCACAGCTACCAAAGTGTGAGAAGTCGACGCTGCTAGCGTTTTGTTGAGAAACTGAGAACACCACCACAACCCGTCAATTAACCCGTGAAGGACAACTCTATTACCACGTGCACCACCACTCACACCATTCCCACCACGGTAAAATTTAGTGAGTTACATAGTTACTTCATTTATACAATACACAGTGGTAGACAAAAGACTTCTGCACAAACATGTAAAACGTGCTGTATAGTTACAACTTACGTACACATTCCTATTTCAGTTATCTGCATAATTCAATCACTAAATACTTGCACCAACAATAAATATTCTACACTATATATATTCAATAATTTATTATAGCATTTATTTACTACCAACGAGTGTTACTATTTATACCTACATATAATACGTGTTTCATACATACAGCTATACATTATTACATCTACAAAGTGATAAAGAAAATATACTATCACAGTTACTCAGTGAGCGATTAAAAGAAATGTATTAAACATTTATTAATTAAAGCTACCTAGTGGAAACAGACAATTCAAGTTAAAAGGAAAACAAGAAAAAAAAAAGTGGCCAACACAAATGACGTTAGCAAGAATGAACAACATCTTCCAAACAATCGTGAAGACAAAGATTTCCACACAGCGCTGGCACATATGTTGCCCACGATAGGAACAAGTGAACAGCAAGTGAGTGTATGTAGTTAATACTGTATACAGTGTATAATTTTTTTTTATATAAAATAACAAAATATGAGGCTATATAATATCATTTTCAATAATATCTGTGCATTATAAACTAAGCCTTATAAAAGGGTCCCAAGCGAATTAATCAGCAACTATGCAACCATGAACAACACCGAAAAATTGTAGACAAGCGAAGAAAAACAAACTATGGAAAATCAATACATACAAAAAAACAAAAACAAAAAGAAAAAGAAATACAGTAAGATGACATACCAAACAAATGAAAATAGGTGAAAGTGTTACAACAAAATACCACATGAACTCCTTCTATAAGTGAAACAAAAAGCAAATTACTATTCTCCATGAGCCAGTAGCAAGGCACATCATCACTATCATCGACAACAGCATGGCCGGATTAGCGATGTCAGGACTGCAGTTACTACAATATTACTGCAGTTACTACAGTTATGTAACGACAAACGACTGCATTATGTTACAGTTGTTACAATTATGTAACTATAACGATATGTAACAATTACAATACAATTATGTACAATATAATTATTCCGTAACAGTTCATACAATGTTAGTACAATTCTGTATTACTACAATGTTACTACAGTATTACAACAATTTTAATACAATTATTTTACAGTTGTTACAGTTATGTAACTACAAACAATATGTAACAGTTATAATACAGTTATGTACAATACAATTATTATGTAACAATACAATTATGTAACATTTCATACAATGTTACAATTATGTATTACAACAATGTTCCTACAATATTACCACTGTGTTACTAGAATTATGTTACACTTGCTACAGTTATGTAACTACAAACGATATGCAATAATTATAATACAATTATGTACAATACAAGTAATATGTAACAATACAATTATGTAACATTTCATACAATGTTACAATTATGTATTACAACAATGTTACTACAATATTACCACTGTGTTACTAGAATTATGTTACACTTGCTACAGTTATGTTACTACAAACGATTCCAACAATTACAATACAATTATGTACAATACAATTGTTATGTAACAATTCATACAATGTTAGTACAACTCTTTATTACTATGATGTTAATACAATATGACTACAAAGTTAATACCATTATTTTACAGTTGCTACAGTTATGTAACTACAAACGATAGATAACAACTATAATACAAATATGTACAATAAAAATACAATTATGTAACAATTCATACAATGTTACTACAATTCTGTGTTACCAGAATCATCATACAACTTGGGTGAAATATTAAACATTTCTAAAGGAATAACTCCATATGTACTGTAATGAAACTAACGACCTAGCAGTAGTAGTAGTAACTGATTCCCCCCCCCCCTGTTAGAGAAGGGAGGGGGGCTGGGCCACCTCGTAGCCCATTGCCTAGCAGTATTACAACTGCACAATTATATGTGTATGTCTGTTATACATACACATTTTACAATATGTTATACAATATTCTATAATCAGTCTATCTATAGTGCATTTGTTCAATAATGTATAAAATTTGTTTAAAATATATTATGTTTCTTGAATATTATTAGGCCAGAACAATATTATCATGAATATTATGTCTATACAATATTATAACCAATATTATGTATTAATAGATTAGAGTGTGTCACTGATGAATGCTGTCGGAGGATCGCCAGCTGGCATGACCGAGCGATATCAGGACTGTAAAATATCTTACGACATAATAACTAGCAATATACATAATATAGTATAGAGGTTAGATCAATGTCTAACCTAGGGGCCAGAGGAAGTGAAGTTAGCACCGCTCCAGAATGTCTCACACCAGCACAATAGCCCACAAACAGTGCCTCGTGACCATACACACACACATACACACATACAGGCTTCAAGAACATTTGGACGAAAGTGTAGCCCACTTGATGGAAGTTCTTATATACGGAAAGAAAGAGGAGGAGAAGGGAGAAGGAGGCTAGCAACAGGGGCAAGAGGGTGGCAGAGAGAGACAGAGCGAAAAAGGGAGGTAGCTAGCAGGACTCTACTTTATACTTCACTCGTGTGTGAGAGACTTTAGTTAGTCTTTTCAAGACAAATAAAATTATACATACTGGTAGTCCCATACTCATCTTTACCTTTCCTGTCACTGCATGACAAAAGGAACGAAAATTATCTACTTACAAAACTACTCACGTATAACAACCGCTCGTCCACGAGTCTAATATATGTATAACTGATCTACAAAACACACTACAAGAAGGTACAAAGTTTCTACAAAATCATATCCTTTGACTAATGTAAGAAAGCCTTGGTTTAATCACGCTTATTCTAATGCTATCCACAACAAGGAGAGGGCCTATGAAAGGTACCGGAGCCAACCTACCCCTGAATCACATCTTTTATACATTTCTGCCTGGAATCGTGCTAAGTCTGTTCTTCGCTCTGGTAAAAATAATTTCATCCGTACTAAATGCTCTCAATTCTCCAACTCGAATTCTTCCCGCTCCTTCTGGCAACTTGCCAAAAGCCATTCTAACAACTTAACCTCATCATCCTTCCCTCCTCTTTTCTACTCTGATGGCTCTGTAGCTATTTCTTCTACTGATAAAGGAGATCTCTTCACTCAAACTTTCTCCTCCAATTCCACCTCTGACTTCCTCATGGCTAACATTAAAATTTCTTCAGCTGATGTATTTTCTGCCATCACAGGCCTCAGTGCTAACAAGGCATATGGCCCTGATGGAGTCCTTCCTGTTGTTCTCAGGAACTGTGCTTCTGTGCTTACACCCTTCAACTTGCACCTTTCCTTCTTGTTGGAAGCTTGCTGTCATTCAGCCAGTCCCAAAGAAGGGTGACCATTCCCAACACTCTAACTATCGTCCAATTGCTTTAACGTCCTGTATCTCAAAAGTTTTCGAGTCAATTCTTAATATAAAAATTTTAATGCATCTTTCCTATCACAACCTTCTTTCTGATCGTCAGTATGGGTTCCGTCAGGGACGCTCCACTGGCGATCTTCTCACCTACCTTTCAGACTCCTGGTGATCCTCCTTTAGGGACTTTGGCGAAAGCTTTACCATTGCACTTTTTTTTTTTTTTTTGATAATGAATGGAGGAAGGAAAAACAAAGGAAAAAAAATAAGTCCATGTGCCTAAAGGCATCCTCCATTCATAAAATAATTATAACAATTGGATTTAAAATTGAGAGGATTAAATGTATGTGGGAAGCAACTCCCAAGAAGTGAATTCCAGAGAGTAGTAGTTCTGGGGATAAATGAATTTGGATAAGCAGAGGTTCACCATTGTGGGGGAGACAGTGAGAGTTCTTGGGCACTCCCAGCTGCCAGAGTATTTCTGGAGAAAATGTTAAAGGGAGGCACAGTTGAAGCCAGTTCGTTAGAGTACTTCCGGTAAAAATATAGATAAAATATTTGCTAAAGAAGCACTTGACATCTCAAAGGCTTTCGATGAAGTCTGGTATAAATATTTAATTTCCAAGCTGCCCTCTTACGGTTTCTGTCCTTCGATCTGCGCCTTCATCTCTAGCTTCCTTTCTGGTCGTTCTATAGCCGGTGTTGTGGACGCCAATCGTTCTTCTAGATCTATCAACAGTGGTGTTCCTCAGGGTTCTGTCCTATCACCAGCTCTCTTCCTTTTATTCATCAATGACCTAAGCTGTATGTCTAACCCCATCCACTCATACGCTGATGACTCCACCCTTTACCTTCCATTCGGTTCCTGCAATGCCCATCTCAGCAGTTGCTTCAACAGGCAAGGGATGAGGCTCTGGCACACTTAATGTCTGACTTGGCTCGCATCTCTGACTGGGGTAAGAATAATATTGTTTTTAATGCATCAAAGACCCAGTTCTTACACCTATCAACCCGACAAAATCGTCCACAGGTGTACCCACTAATGTCTAATAATATTCAGCTTAATCCTGCATCATTCTTGAACATGCTTGGGGTTTCATTTACTCGGGACTTATCTTGGAAAGATCATATTACATCCCTTGTAAAATTTGCTTCCAAGAGACTAGGTGTGCAAAGCCAACTTTGTTCCTTCTCTACCCCTGCACAATTGTTGACTCTATACACGGGTTTTATCTGCCCCTGTGTGGAGTACAACTCTCATGTGTGGGGAGGCTCTCCACATACAGCTCTTCTCAATAGGGTGGAATCAAAGGCTTTTTGCCTCATTAACTCTCCTCCTCTTACTGACTCCCTTCAACCTCTGTCTGTTTGTCACACTGCTGCCTCTTTATCTCTTTTTTATCGCAACTTCAGTGGTCACTGCTCCTCTGAACTGTCTGCATGCATTCCTTCACCTCTATGACGGGCGCGTAGCAACCGTCTAGCAGCAAACTCTCATTGCTTTATTTTCCAACTCTCTAATGTAAGATTTAACCGTTACTCCCAGTCCTTCATTTATGCAACAGGTCAACTCTGGAACTGTCTTCCTCTGTCTGTGTTTCCTGCTTCCTATGATCTCCAGTCATTTAAACGCAGTGAGTCCAGGCATCTCGAAGTGAATAGATCTTGAATTTGGCTTTCTCTTGTATTTTGTTTTTCTTTTGAAAAGAACAATTTGCAGGCTCGCAGCCTTCGGTTCCTTCTTCAATGCATAAAACACAGACACACACACACACACACACACACACACACACACACACACACACACACACAGTCAGGCTTCCATATATATGTACAGTACATATATTCCAAAAAGTTCATCATCGTTTTAGTGCTAAGGCAATACAGTGAAAGGAAGTCGGAGTGAAGGGTGAGAATATTTTCGAGTACATCAAGACTTGTGATGAAAAAGGTACTCAAAGCAGAAAATAATAGTCCAGGGCGTCTGAAGGGTGCAATAACTGGGCAATTAACGATGTGATGGAATGTGCTTCATGTACGGGATTGTGACAGTTCACATGGCCTGTTGGCAGTCGGTCGTCCGGTGACTTTTGCTGATGAGTAATACCCCAGGTGAAAGCGGGCGACAGCCACATCACAGTGGCGGGTGGAGGTGGGGTGCTTGCCATAGGTGTGTCTCACGTCATGGTAGTCGTCATAGTGCTGGATGGTGACACTAGTGGGATGTTCAGCATCGATGGGCTACACAGGGTTAGGTCCCTCCAGGACTTTTCATGGAGGATTCTATGGACAATCGTCATGGACACAGGAAGGGAGGTAGCAACTAGGAGAGGTTACATGCAGCTCGGGCAAGTCGATCTGCCTGGTCATGGTAGATGTGACTAACATGGGCTGGAATCCAAATATGAGAAACCCTGAGACCAAGGGCATGAGCCTGATGGAGGCAGAAGTAGAGGGAGGCGAAGAAAGGGAAGGGGAGAAGACTGGGGGGGTTCCAAATTAGGGCAAAGGCAGCTTGGGAATCACTGTTGATGAGGCCTGGTAGATGATGAGAGAGAAGAAAGTGAAGGGCAGATCATATAGCAGATAGTTCACACTGGGTACCGCTGGCCAGTTGGAAAGGCGGTAGGGGGTGGAGCAGATAGGAGGGAAGTAGAAGTAGTAAAAGCGTGACAAGCAGCTCCTGTCCGTTAGTGAGGACAGAACCATCAGTGTAGATGTGAATAGGATAGGAATGGTAGGTGCGAGCTATGGAATTAGGGTTTCAGTAATGCAGAGCTGTGAAGGAATTGGTAAGTGGGCAGATGCAGTGGCAGAAAGTGTGTAGTGCACTTTAGGAGTTGTACGTGTCCATGTAGGGGTCAAAGGGTCAGTAGGGATGGGAGTGACAAGCTCCGCATGGATACTGGTGGAATCTCGTCCAGAAAGCTACAGAGGACAGTTGTGTGCCTGCGAATTCTTTTTAGCCAGGATGCCAGGCCTGGCACATGGGTGTGCCGGATCCGGTGGGGTGAGTGGTATCTGAGAGAATATCAATCAGTCGGAGGAAAAGGATGGACCAGGAAACGGAAATGTGGTCAGTGTGTGTCAAAGCAGGTTCCAAGCATGTGAATGCAATCGGTAGTGGAACACAGATTGACTTCAGGGAGCTTGTTGACTACTCTGGCAGACCTGGGGTAACGAAGAATGAGGCTCATTGTCCGGTTTTCTACCACATCAAGTGGTCGGAGCTGTCCTGGGGGGACAAGAGGGGGAAGGATAGGATGATAATCAAGAAGGGGGCGACTACATAACAGGTAAAATGATAGAGCATTGGAGATGCTAACCTTATGCATGTCACTGGTGAATGTGCCAAGGAATTTAAGTCTTTGGTGGAGGAGGGTAAAGATAGTGGAGACATACTGGGAGGGGTTAAAGAGGGAAGAGAGAGGAAAACTGAGATATGTATAATTCTGGACTACCTCAAGATGAGGGCTGATGAGGACTATGGTTGTGCAAGCAAGCATGTAAGTGAGGGATCGAGTAAACGGTTTGGTTTGGCAGTGTTGATAATCAACTCACATGCAAATGCAGCCTGACTGAACTTAACTAGCAGAAGTTGAAGAGTGATGGGGGAAGGGAAGTGGTTGCAGATATCTGCATATGTTAGGATCAGAGAGGAGACAGAGCTATGTCCTAAAAGACAGAGGAGTCTATTAAATGAGAAGAATGAAGAGAAAGGGGCTAAGTACCCCACCCTGAGGTGTGCCAAGAATGAAGAATCGGTAATCATTGACTGCACCACAAAACAGAAACCGAGAGTGGCGATGGGACAGGTAGCCTTCCAGTTAGTGGAACAGGTAGTCAGAGACACCCAGGTGGGCATGTTCGTCAAGGATGACGTCACGGTTTGTGATGTTGAATGCATCTTTTTGGTTAATGGAGGCTGTACAGGAGGAGGATGTGAGATGAGTGTGTAATTCTCATAGGCAGATTTAGACAGCTATTCTGGGGGGAGGGGGGAAGGGCAAGCAAGAAAGGGGTGCCATAGATGGCTATTCTGGGGGGGGGGGAGTGCAAGCAAGAAAAGGGCATCCGCTAGTAGCCAACTTATTTAAATTTTTACTGCTCATTATCTATATGTCTAATTTTTTTGAGTAACCTTTGGAAGGTTAGGCTAGACAAACACATGTATTAAAAGATACTTAATGTGTGTGGCACCCATATATCTGGGTGAGGGTGATGTGCCCGATGCTTGTTCTTGCATATGGCCTTAGGAGTTGAAAGGAAACAAGTGGAAGGAATTACAGCAGGGGGCCAACAAACCTCCTGGGAGAGGGTATGGCCCCATTGGACACCCCCCTAAATCCGCCAGTGGTTCTGCAAGGCAATGTTGTGTGCTTTGGCTTGGGAGGAAACCAAAGAGATGAGGAGAGGGCTGGTCCTGAAGAAAATATAAATAATTCTCTCTCTCTCTCTCTCTCTCTCAACAAACATATGAGAGTGGTGGCATATGCACTCTCCAGCTCTCTCTTTCTCACTTGTATGTTACGAATCACACACACACACACACACACACACACACACACACCTCTTTAACACATAGGCATGCATCTCCATATATAATAAAACTACTTCATACTATCGTACAGCGTCAGTGTTTATTTATCCATCTATTTATGTATCTGGTTATCTATTTATCCATTTGTCTATTTAGCAGTTGAAGAGCCTTTACGTCTTCTTCTTTCTCATCATAAATAAAGGGTACCAAAAAATTTACTTCTAAATTTTTCATCGAGTTTTAAAAATCTCTGTTCAGATTTTTTACATTCATTTTTTCATAATTGTTATTTGCCTGTTTTTCTTGTTATCGCCCTCCTAGCCAGGCGATAATGTAATCGCCACTGTACGTGTGTGTGTGTGTGTGTGTGTGTGTGTGTGTGTGTGTGTGTGTGTGTGTTCTTACCTAACCTAATTGTTCTTACCTAATTGTATCTTTACAGGAATGAGTCAAGCTCGTACTGTCCCGTGTCTTAAACCATATTTATCGTACATATCCTTAAATTTGTGAATCGTTTTGGCCCACACTGTTTCATTCGGTAGTGCATTCCATTGATCATTTGCTCTGTTTGGGAAACTGAATTTCCTTTCGTCTTTATCACCTCTCTTCTTATGCAGTTTTTTGCAGTGTCCTCTTGCTGATGCTTCTCGATATGTTACGTAATCATTTATGTCTATTTTCTCCTTCCCTGATATGCACTTATATAGCATTATCATGTCACCTCTTTTCCTTCTCTCCTGTAGTGTTGGTAGATTCAATTTATTTAGTCTTTCTTCGTAGCTTAGGTCCCTTAAGCTTGGTATCCATCTTGTAGCGGCCCTTTGAAATTTTTCAATCTTGTCTATGTGTTTTTTGAGGTGAGGACTCCAGACTACTGATGCATATTCCAGGATTGGTCTAATGAATGATGTTATTATCCTTCTTAGCATGTCTTCATTTATGTATATGAATGCTATTCTCATATTTGCAAGCAGTGTATACACGTTCCGTACCCTCTCGCTGATGTGGTCAGCCGGAGATAGTCTGTTATTGATAATCACACCTAGGTCTTTCTCTCTTTCTGATGTGTATAGGGTTATATTTCCTAACTTATAATCCCAATCAGGTCTTTTTCCACTTTTACCAAACTTGATTACATGACACTTGTCCACACCGAATTCCATTTGCCATGTACTACTCCATTCATGAAGTTTATTTAATTCTTCTTGTAGCTCTTTACAAGAGTCTGTGTTAGTAATTCTCCTTTGTATTTTTGCATCATCTGCAAACATATTCAGATAGCTCTCATTTCCAGTGTTACTGTTTATATCATTTATATACACTAAAAACATGATTGGTGCCAACCCTGAACCCTGTGGTACCCCACTAGTCACTTCTTTCCATGATGAGTAGTTTCCTCTTAGTACTGTTCTCATTTCTCTTTTTATGAGAAAGTCTTGCATCCAACAAAACAGTTTGCCTCGAATTCCTCCTTGATGGTACAGTTTCCATAAAAGTCTTTGGTGTGGTACTGTGTCAAAAGCTTTCTTGAAATCTAAATAGATACTGTCCACCCATCCTTCCCTTTCCTGTATTGTGTTTGTTACTCTGTCATAGTAGCTCAACAGATTAGTAACACATGATTTTCCTTTTCTGAAACCAAACTGTCTTTCTGTTATCATACTGTGTTCTTCTAAATGATTTACCCAAGCTTTTCTTATAAGCTTTTGTAATACCTTGTTTACAACACTGGTCAGTGATACTGGTCGGTAGTTGAGTGGATTTTGTCTATTTCCTTTCTTGAATAAGGGGACAATATTCGCTTTTTTTCCAAATATCAGGTAGTTTACCTTGACTCAAGGATGTCTTGAAAATTAAAAATAATGGTTTACCTAACTCCATTGCACATTCTCGTAGTACCCAACATGAAATTTCATCAGGACCACTTGTTTTTCCTCTGTCTAATCTACTTAACTCCTCCTGTATTACTTTTTCTGCTATTTGTATATCTGGTAGTATGTGTGGACATGCATGTTCCACATAGTCCCTCTCAAAATTTTTTTCTTCTGTAAAAACTAATTGGAAATTCTTATTTAGTACTTCACAAATATCTTTCTCTTGTGTATAAGTGATTCCCTCGTCCGTAATGGATTGTATTATATCTTTTACTTTGGTCTTGCTTCTGATGTAGCTGTAAAACAGCTTTGATTGATCACTACTTTTATTTATTATATCTTCCTCAAACTGTTTTTGGGCTTCCCTCCTGATTCTTGTATAATCGTTTCTTGCCTGTTTGTAATTATTATACGCCCTTTCACTATTGTGTCTTCTGTATCTATTCCACAACAAATCTCTTCTTTCTTTTGATTTTTTACATTCTGTATTGAACCATTTCTGTATTTTCTTATCTGCTTCTTTGTGCTGTGGGATGTACTTCTGGACTCCTATTTCATAAAATTCACAGAATTTTTTATGTACAGCATTTAAATCTTGTCCTCTAAGCTCATTTTCCCAATCAACTTCTAAGAAATACTTCTTTAGGGCTTGATAATTTCCCTTTTTATAGTTTTGGCTCTTTTTGTAACTGTCATTGCTGTTAACTATGTCATATGCTATCCTGAAGTTATAATTTAGTACTGCATGATCGCTTTTGCCATTTGAGGGTGATATATTAAACTGTCAATATCATTTTCTTGCCTAGTAAATATTAGATCTAGCACTGAATGTACATCAAGTCCTCTTTTTCTGGTGGTTTCCCTCACATGTTGCATTAGGAAAAACTCTTGCACGAGATCCAGGAGCTTTTGGTCCCAACAGCTTTCTTGGCTAATTATATCTAGAGTATTCCAATTTATATTTGTATTAAAATCCGCAGTTAATATAATTCTTTCCGATTTCTCTTCCATTTTATGAAGTAATGATCTTAAACTCTGAATTGTACTCTCTGCCAGGCCCTCATATTCATCTCTTTCCCATGTGTTTGATCTGGGTGGCATGTACAAATTGGCTACAATTACTTTCCCTTCAGATGTGTTGATCTCTACTGCAATCAGTTCTACTTGTGATGGTATATCTAGTTTTATTTCATTGACTTTTAGATTTTTCTTAGTTAATATTATAATTCCTCCTCCTTTTTTAAAATTTCTGTCTCTTCTCTATATATTGTATTCCTCTAAGTTTAGTATGTCATTGGATATCCTTGGTGTTAATTATGTTTCAGTTAGGCATATTATTTGTGATTCATTTTCTCTGACATAATAATTCATCTCTAGTAATTTAGATACCATTCCATCCACATTTGAGTACATCAACTTTATCAACTTGTTTATACACTTGTCATGACATGGTTTTACTACCTTCCTCCTTTTTATTCGATCCTGTTTGTGTACCACTTTCGTACCTGCAATCCTATTATTTTGTAAAAAAATTTCTTCTTCTCCTCTTCTGATCTTCCCTCATTTTTTGTTTTTGCTTCCTCCCTTTTCTATTTCAGTAAATGCAATTCCTCCTGCCATGAGTTACGTGACCTTCCCTTTCACCTCCTCCATCCTGGGTTAACTCATTCAGACCTAACCCAGTGAGCAGGATCAGCCTCAGGAAAGCGTGCCACGTGCCCATATAGCTGGAGTTGGCATTGACATATTACGTTGGTTAATAGGCCTCAATTCAGTTTCACAGAGTAGTTTCTCGTTATGCACCCAGTTGTACCAGAGATATCCCATGATCCTGTGAACACAGTACCAAAGGAGTCAATTCGCTGCTTCAGGTCGCTGTTTAGTGTCCATATCTCACAGCCATAAAGTAAGACAGGGAGCACCAGTGCCCTGAAGATGCAATGCGAACTTATGTCCTACAGAAATAATGACACCGTCAAATACCCAAACTGAGTGAATCCATAATGCTGCAGGCCAGACCAGTGCAAAGATAGATCTTACTGTCTGCTCCACCGT